>NC_137895.1:10968129-11444339 GCF_963455335.1 Martes martes
ACGCTCCAGGAGTGAATCACCCCTCCGGGAGTGGGTGCACCATGGGGCTAAGGACCCAGGGGCTGAGCGCTGCAAAGCCTCAGCTGGGGGAAGCCAACTCCGGCACCCACAAAGGGAGTTAGGGTAAAGGCCACACTTCAGGAGCTGTTTGAGCCTGGGCGCAGGCTGTGCTCCGGGGGCTGGGCACTGGGCAAAGATGCATCTGGAAGGGGAAAGGGAAAAGGGGCCTAGTCTGTGGGCACAGGAGAAGCCCAGAGTGAGTTGCCAATGACTGGTTGAGTGGCAGCGTGACTCAGAAAGGGACTGAGGAGAGGAGAGGTGGGGGTGGCGGCTGGCTCCACCCCCGCCCCCCCCCGCCCGCCGGCCACGTGGGTAGCCCCGGGGCCCCAGGGTACATTCTGCTTGCGGTGAGAGCCTTTCATACTGCTCATCTGTATTTTCCTCATACTTTCCCCCTCCTGCTCTCCTGGCTGACAGTTTACGCTTTCTTTCCAAACCTCCCGCCTCCACACACACACACACTTTGCCCCTTGCTTGGACAAATGGAACCACTTAGAAGAGAAGCCCCACGGAAGCTGGCCACGTGCCTTCCCAGAAACACCCTCGGGATCTGCCCTCCCGCCCTGTCCCCACAGGTGAACCGTCCCTGCCCTTTCCAAAGGCAGCTGTCCGCCTGCACGGTGGCCGGGCTCCAGCGGTGGCCTGTCCCCTGGCCTGTCCCCTGGCCTGTCCCCGTAGGAGCACATTCCTTGTTCCCGCAGCCAAATCCCGCTGGTGCCCCGCCCCCCCCATTTCTCTGTTCCGCTTTGCAGCAAACGCCCTGAAAGAGCTGTCTCCGATTCTGCACCCCCAATGCCTTGAGCACGTTTTCCCATCTGGCTCCCCTGCCCCCACCCAGTGGTGCTTACCAAGGTTGCCCATGGTCAGCTTGCTAGATCCGATGGCCAGTCCCCTGTCCTCAGTGCATCCCACCCACTGGCAACTTGACCAGGCACGTCACTCCCTCCTCCTCGGAGCCCCTTCCTCCTCGGCTTCCAGGGGGCCCCGCGTTTCTCTTCCCCCAGCTCATAGCTGCAGCCTCTCCTCTGTGTCCTTTGCTGATAGGGGGATTCTCCTTCTCCCTGCTCAGCCCGCTTCTCTCAGGGTCTCATCCAGGGCTCCTGGCTTTAAATGTCCCTTATACCGCAGTGACTCCCAAATGCGCGTGTCCAGCCTGGGTCCCTCCCTGAGCTCCACCGTGTCGCTGGGCCTTGCCCTCCGCCAGGAGGTCTAAGGCCGTCTCGGACCCCCCTGGTCCAGCATGCAGCTCTCCCTGGTTTCCTCCAGACCCACCCCCCCATCCCAGTCAGTGTCCATCCCACCCTTTCGGTTGCTCCCACTGACTCCTCTCTTTTACACCCCAGCCCCAGTTTGCCAGCAAACCTGGTCATCTCTGACTGCAGACTGTATCCTGCCTCTGATCGCTCACTTCTCACCACCTCCCTGCGCAGCCTGGTCCAGGCTCCGGTCCCTCACGCCTGGCCAACAGATGAGTCACTGAATGACTACGGAAGCCTCCCGTGGGTCTCCTGGCTTCTGCCCTTGCTTCCTTAGAGCCTGTTCGCCACACGATTGTGGAGGGATCATTTTAGAAAGCAGATCCAAGCCCCTAACCTCTCTGCTTAAACCTCCCATGGCTCCTACCTCACCCACAGTAAAACCGAAGTTCCCCGTGGTCAGCCCAATGCTATGTGGTTGTCCTCTCCCCCTTCTCATTGCTTCCTGCTCTCTTCCCCTTCTCTCTTTGGTGTTTCTGAAATCCACCAGATGAGCATCTGCCCCAGGGCCTTTGCACTTGCTGGTCCCCCTGCCGGGACCACTCTTTCCATAGATTAACATCCACGTGACTGACATCATCGCCTTCTTCGCTGGCCTCCCTGGGGCAGCCCACCCTCCTCCCTGACTCCCACAGCACTTATACCTCTAGTGTGTTCTATGCTATGTTTGTTGTCTATTGTCTGATTTTTCTCACTAAACTACAAGCTCTTAAGGTCAAGATTTTTTTCTTTATTGTTTTATTCATGGTTATACTGACATATTCCTGAGTGCTTTAGACCAGTGCCTAACGTAGTAGGTTCTCAAGTCACATTTGTTGAATGGACGCATAAATTGAACGAATAGGGGTATACGCCCAGGGCTATGAGTCTAGTTTCTTCGCTGTCAGCCAAAACAGGTTTTTACAAAGTGGAAACCTGATGATGTCATCCTTGATCTTAAACCCTTTGTGGTTTCCTTTGTGCATCAGGTAAAGACCCAAATCCTGTCTTGCTGAGGTCCCAGCCTCTTGCTGTCCCTCCCCTTATCTGATGGCTCCAGCCAAAGAGGTTTTAGCTCAGTGCTCACCATTATCCCTCTGCCACAGGGCCTTTGCATATGTTATTCCCTCTGCCCTTAAAAGTACTTCCCCTTCCTCCCCTCTTCCCAGTGGATGCTCCAATCCCCCCATCTCAGCTGGTCAGTCACCCTAGCCCAGGCCCTGTTTCTTGGTCATGTTCCCTCAGTTGTACATTGGGCTCCCCTTAAAGGCACTCCTCAGGGATGGGCCTGTGTGCTCTGAGGCCACTGGAGTCAAGCCTGTCTCACCCACCATGGGAAGCTCTGCAGGGGAAGACACAGCTGTCTGGGTTACTAGTATACCCCACACGGTAGGGGCAGCCGGGACAATCTGGGGAAAGGAAGGGTGCAGAGAGGTGCTAACCTCTTCTAGGCCATGTGGTTTTCCTGCCTTTCGCATCATCTGTATCCTGGATGGATGACTGCATCAGCTTCCGACTGGGAGCCCTCAGGATGTGATCCATCTATGGGCCTCTTTCCTCCCTGTCACTAAAACACACTGGGTGACATGACGACAGGGACAGAGATGATGATGTTGGAGGAGCCTCGGAGGTCCCAGATGCTGGAGGCTGAGCTGTGGGTCTGGGTGGCAGGAGAAGGCATCAGGGAGACAGAAGTCTCCCCCGGTGGCCCCCTTGGTTGACCTTGTCGGTTGCGTCCTGCGCAGGGTACAAGGCGGAGGTGACGGTCAGCCAGGTGTACTCCGGCAGCCTCCGCGTGCTCAATCGCCACTTCTCCCAGGACCTCGCCCGCCGGGAGTCCAGTGCCTTCCGCAGTGAGACTGCCAAAGCCCAGAAGATGGTAGGGAAGGGCTGCGGGGACGGAAGGGGATGCACGGGGTGGGGAGGGTGGGGAGGGCTGGGGAGGGTTGGGGAGGCCCTGATTATGCCAAGCCAATGGTCAATCCCTTGGCCTTGGTGAGGGGACAGTTCCGAGGATGCCCCCACCATCTCCCGGAGCTCCGTGTTGGACTGTGCCTCAGTTGCCCACAGCTCCGTCCTTCTCCTTAACAGCCACGATGGCTGTCCCCCTTCCAGTCATGAACATGTGCACACATCAACCAGCTGAGCTCCCGTGGCTGGTGGCTGGGGGTAAGGAGCAGACTGTGGAGCCCAGTGGGGCTTTCTAGAGTTGAGGGGTGACTTTTGACAAGAGGGAGAGAAGCTGTGGGGGGTCTGGTGTAGGCTAGAGCTGATGGAAGGGCAGTGTTGGGAGGCAGTGCCCAGGTAGAGGGGGAGGGGAAAAGATTGGGGGTGAGGTTCTCCCTGAGTGGCCACTGCCCCCCCCACCCCCGGTGACTAGGGACAAGCCTCTCTACCTCACAGGTGCCTGTCAAACGGGGCTGTCAGGAGGGGCAAAGAGCAGGAAGGGGGTGTCTGCACATGGTCACCAGGGGGCTCTCGTTTCCCTCCTTTCAGCTCAAGGAGCTCATCGCCAGCACCCGCCTGGGTACCTACTACAACTCCAGCTCAGTCTACTCCTTTGGGTGAGTCGCTCTGGCCCCCTGACCAGTCCTCGCTAGAACCTTAGACTCAAAGAACAGGAGGGGATGCTGTAGGCTACTGATGCAATGCCCTTGTTTCTAAAAATGGGGAAACTGAGGCACGGAATGGCAACTTGACTGCCTGGGTGCGAACTCCTTT
Organism: Martes martes; assembly: GCF_963455335.1. NCBI lineage: Eukaryota > Metazoa > Chordata > Mammalia > Carnivora > Mustelidae > Martes > Martes martes. The sequence goes on from NC_137895.1 coordinate 10,972,146, forward strand.
CACTGAGCTTGGTTTCCTCATCTGTAGAATGGGTACAACGATGTGGTAGGAATCCATGCGAGACAATGACTGTGGCATGCTTCGGCCTGGCACACATCAGGCGAGGCCGTGGTTGGAGAGGGAGTCAGGGCGGGGGTGCCCTAGCTGTGCCATATGAGTACCCGTCTCTGATCGGTGGCATACGCCCTATCCTCTTGTGCTTCAGTCCCCCTGTGAGATGGGGCAGTAGACAGCATCTTGGTTGTTAGGAGGTTTCCATGAGATGGAAGTAGGAAGCCTGAGCCAGGCTTGGTGATCTCCCCCGCAGGAGCAGTGGGCTGGGCAGGGCCAGATTCCAGGCCCCTTCCCACCCCTCTCATTTCTGCCTGCCTCAGGGAGGGACCTCTCACCTGCTTCTTCTGGTTCATCCTCCAAATCCCCGAGCACCGCCGGCCGATGCTGAGCCCCGAGGTGGTACGGGCGCTGCTGGTGGAGGAGCTGCTGTCCACGGCCAACAGCTCGGCCCCTGCCGCCTATAGGGCCGAGTACGAGGTGGACCCCGAGGGCCTGGTGATCCTGGGTCAGTACTGGGGAGGGAGATGTGGGACGGTGTGGCCAGGGCAGCGCAGGCTGGGATGCTCTCGGGGTGGGCCTCCCAGTGACCCCAGAACCAGGATGGAGGCTGGGCTGCAGGGGGGCGGGGAGGGGGTTGGCCCTCAGGGTCAATTTCAGACAGGCTGGCTGTGATGGTCTCTTCTATTTTCAGTTTCATTTTTCATTTCGTTTTCTTTATTTACTTTTGGTCTTTGTTTATTTGTTTGTTCCTTTCCTTTTAACAGAAGCCAGCGTGAAAGACATAGTTGCTCTGAATTCCACGCTGGGTATGCTCTTTTGTTTCCCCTCTCCATTTCCTTTTCAGTTGCCGTTTTGCTTGGCTTGGTCAAGTGTCAGGGGACCACATGGCTTCCGGTGAGAGCAGGGAGCAGTGGCCTGGGGTGACCCAAGGGGTGCCATGGTGGACTCGGTGATGAGTCCTGAGCAAGGCTGGGGCCGTGAGGGGAGGTGGCCATTGCGCATGCCTTCGTGTGTGTGTGCTTGCGTGCGTGGCCCATATGGGGTATGCCGGTTTAGGTTCACATAAATATGACTGCTTTTTCATCACTGAACTCAGTTTGCTCACAAGCTAATTTCCACCCATGGACGTGGTCTCTTGGAAATATTTCTGTCACATTCAAGGATACTCCCTTCCCATTTTCCTTGTCCTTCTTAGCCAGGCTCTTCTGCCCTGTCCTCCTACCCCACTCCCATGCCATATTACCAGACTCACCCTGCTTTCCTCCCAGAGGTTCCACAGTCTTCCTCCTGAGACCTGGGAAGCAGAGTACCAGAAGGGCCACCATGCTGCGCAATGCCAGGGAGCACTGTCCACATCGCAGTCTGTGCTGTGCAGTGCACGACCTGTGCTACTGTACCCTGTGGTTCTGAGCACAAGCTCTTACATTCTCAGGTTCTTCTTATACTACCTAAAGCTTCTACCCAGAGCTGAGGCCGGGCTGAGGGCATCAGCCCCCTCTTAGGGAGGGAGGGAGAATTTAAATCCTCGCTATTCCCTCTCTTATCTTCTGGTTGGTCAGATGCTTACTTCTTTGGTAGATGGAGGTGATGAGCAATTTTCAAATTTCTAAAATCATGATTCTCAAGCAAAACTGTAGTGAGCCACACACCAAAGATTTATTTAATGTACTAATGAGGGAATGAGTAGAATGGTAACACTGCTTCAAAGGAGAATGTGAGGAACTGATCGATCTATCTACCTACCTATCGTCTAACTTCTTACACTGCACTGCTACTCACATCGCCCTGACCCTTGGTCGGGATGGGCTTTCTGGCTGCCCTTGCCCGTGCTGGCTGTCCATGGGTCCCCAAGTTGCTGGCAGTGGCCTTGTAATTATTTTATTTGGTTCAGCGCACATCAGGAGTCCCTGCCCTCCAGGAGCACAGTGTCTAATGGGGGCGAGGATGACAACTCAAATCCTTTTTATGGGCTTTGTGAGCATTTCCCCCATGCCGGCCCCAGGCGGGCTCTGGGGACATGAAATGACCGTGTCCTCACCCCTGTCCTCAGAGGAGCTCTGAGCCCATGAGAGAGACAGACAAATAAACAGTGTCTCATAACATCAAGTGCCAGCACTAGAATAGAGGTCCCAGAGGCAGCAGAAAGGGGGAGTTGCTCTGCCCTGGGGATGGCAGATGGACACCAGGGGCCACCATCCAAGGCAGAGGAAGGGACCTGCTTTTAGAGGGAGAGAAATGTTGCTCTTGACTGGGGAGGGGGGGAGTCGTGGCTGCCCTAGTGTGGGCCAGGCAGCAGACCCAAGCGGGACATAGGTAGAAATCCAGCAGGTGGGGAAGAGGAAGGGACACTTGGGGCAGAGGGAAGAGCGTGAGCAAAGGCCAGGTGAGGAGAACGCACTGGGCATGTGCGCGCACTTTCTCCCGGTGACCAGCGGTAACGGGGTCACCCCGAGATATTTTGGATTATCAACAGAGACCAGCACATATCTCTCCACTCAGAAAAAAAGTAATTATTAAAATGTCAAAAACGAAGCATCAACTTGGAACAAGACTTAGAGACGACAGATGACCCGGAACAGCCAAGCAGCTTTCCCCTGTCTCTTCCGTCTGCAGGAGTCACAGGGCTCCCCCCTGGGGAACTCTGCTCCCCCATTGAAGTCAGGATGGCTGGGGGTCAGGAGGGGATGTTGAGGGAGCAGCAGCTGAGCAAAGCCTGTTCATCTGCATTCCGTCTTTGGTCCTCAGAGCACCTGGAGAGGGAGGCGGGATTAAAGACTAACGCAGTGTCCCTTTGACAGAACCCAACGGCTAAGCAACTGGCCCGGAGGCACTGGGCTGATGGGAGGGGGCGCCGGGACCGGAGGCAGGGCGTGGGCGCTCCCTGCACCCTGAGCTGCCCCCTACTCTGGGGCTTGTTCCCACATCCCCACAGCTTCACTGTCTAGGGGAGTTTTCAAGGAGATACTTGTGCTGGTTCCTGGCGCTTAAATCAAACCCACGGTGGGGGGCCCGACGGCAACGCTGGGGGAGTGAGTGCGTGCACAAGTGGTGTAGCCGGTGGGGCTGGAGTCCGAACCCAAGACAGGAGGCGCCTGGGGGGGCGAGGGGGTGGGTATTGCTGCTGATGAATGAGGTGTGAAGGGAGAGCGGCCAGCCAATGAGACTGTCTCTGTCTGCGCCTCCAGGGGGCCCCAGCCGAAGGGTGACGGGTCTCAGGACTTGCTCCCCAGCCCCACCTTCTGCCTCTCCCCACACCCCCCCACAGAGCAGTCACTATGCACGCACTGAGCACCTACTTGGCGTGAGGTCTGGGTGCTATGCCGGTCACGCAAGCAGGCGTCACCCCCAAGCAAGGGACGACCCCACGAGGCTGGTGTCGCGTCCCCCATTCTCCAGGGCAGCCAACCAAGGCCCAGGGAAGGTTCAGTGAGCCCGGGTCTGTCTGGCCCAGGTCTGTAAGCGGGCAGAATCACAGCAGCCGGCTCACGGAGCCCTCCCGGCAGGCGGGCATCAGATGCCTAATGAGCGCAACCTGTTTCTTTCTGGCGTTTCCTCCTCTTCAGCTTGAGCTCGCTTCCTCTACCCAGCCTGCTTCTCCACCCACACTGGAACGCGCTCTCCCCTCTCCTTCCCTTATGGCACCTTGGTGGTCTCCCAGCCTCCTCGGAGCTGCTCCCAGCAGCCAGAGCAGTCTGTGACCCAAGCCCGGCCACGTCCCAGCCCTGCATAACCCTCAGTGGCTCCCCATAGCCGTGGGAGAAAGCACCTCCTCTCCTAGGCACGATCCGGCCCCTGCCTCCCTTCTCCAGCTTGTTCTCTGGCCTCAAATCCTACCCTGGCCCCCAGGGCCTTTGCTCACACTGTGACCCTGCCCGCTACCCGCCGGGTTTTCCCTGCCCTGCAGCTGGGCCCGGCGTCCTCTCTTCCTGAGCTGTTACCGCTGGGCTCTGTATCTGTCCTCACCGCTCTTGGCGCTCCCGGGCAGTGACTGAATCTTTGTGACACTCGCCTGGCATGGAGAGCTCAGGGAGGGCTAAGTGAATGAATGAACGGACCACTGAGTGAATGCGTGGGTGAGGAGACTGGAGATGGAAACCAGCAGGGAAGCAGAGAGATGGGACCTAGCACGTGGGGGCCCATCCCCACCCAGTGGCTCTCCCTGCACCACCCTCGCCCAGGTGAGGACCAGCTGGCCCCCTGGCTCTCTCCTCCTGGCGAACAGGGGTCAGGGGGCCTGTCCCTCTCCCTCCTCCAGGCTGCTACCGCTACAGCTACGTGGACCAGGGGCAGGTCCTGCGGCTGAAGGGGCCCGACCACCTGGCCTCCAGCTGCCTGTGGCACCTGCAGGGTCCCAAGGACCTTATGCTCAAGCTTCGGCTGGAGTGGACGCTGGCCGAGTGCCGGGACCGGCTGGCCATGTACGACGTGGCTGGGCCCCTGGAGAGGAAGCTCATCACCTCGTGAGTCCTGGGAAGGGGGGTGGGAGGGCGGGCGCTCATCATCACCCGCCACGGTCGGAGATGAGAGACTGTGTGACCCCAGTCCTTGGCATCTGGTACCTGAGAGACAGCAAGGCTAGCACACAGAGGAGATAGGAGGCTGGAAATGGCTGTGTGCTGTGGGCGGCCCCCTTTCCTTCCCCGAGTCTCAGTGTCCCTGTCTGAGACAGAGTGGTTGTACTAGACCACCCCTCAGGTCTGCTCTGGGAGGTGACAAGGCTCATTTGAACGCTTTAGAGCCTGGCAGCACCCTGCACTGTTGCTTCGTAGCTGTGCGTCCTAAGGTGAGTGGCTTTGCCTCTCTGAGCCTCGGTTGTCCTCACCTGTAAAATGGGTGCACAGTCACAGCCGCCTTGCAGGGTTGTGAGGCTTAATCAGACCATCGGTGCCGAGATTCTTACACATAGCAAAGCCATCCCTTATTACTACATGGTAATGTCTCCATTAAATAGCGGGTAACTGCTGCTGGCGGTGTGGGCTGGGGGGCACCAGGCTGCTGCCTTCTCCGGCTCAGGCTGGCCCAGCTTCCAGGCAGGAGCGGGGGTGGGACCTGCGTGTTCAGGTCAAGGGCAGTCCTTGAGGGTGAGCGGGGACAAGGTCCTCCCCAACCCCCTCCCCCCACCCCGGGGCCTCTCTGAACTCCTGGCTCTGAGGCGGCACACTCATTTACACACCCCGGCATGATGACCTCAACCTGGGGTGTGCGTGGGCTGGGTTCCTGGAGGGCTCTGGGAAGCGCACAGAAGCCAGACACCATCTGATTTCCAGGGCTGATGAGGGTGGGGACGCTGATGGGCTTCCCCTGGGGCTTCTTCAAGTACCCCTCCCCCCCACCCCAGCCTGTTGTTAGGGAGGGGACCCAGCTCAGCCTTGTCCCTGCTCACGATGGCGCACAGGCAGCTCGTGCTATCTCGGGGCCTTGGAGGTCTAAAGGGGTGGGTCAGACAAGATCAGGGGATCGTCACCCTCGCATCCCAGAGCCGCGAGAGGTCTTCAGGGGTGATAAGGAGATAGAGCAAAAGGGACCTCGACCGACTTTAACCCCGTGGCTTGTTGCCGGGGCTCCATGCCCTGGGAGACTATGAGACATTTTAGTTACAAAGCGGGCTCTGCTGGGAAGAAAAGAAAAGAAACCCCAACATTAGGCGACCTCAGGACCCTCAACCCTGAAACCTCATCTCCCTGCAGGGTACAGGCTGGGACCTCAGGGGCACAGGGATCCAGGGGGACGGGAGTTTGGTGGGGACAGTCTGGGCAACCTCCTGGTCTCTCTCCCCTGAGGAGCTGGCCTGACCCTTCCAGGGCCTCCAGTCAGTCTCCTGGGGCAGAGAGGGTCGGACACCTGCGCAGGGACACATAGCAGTCCCCCCAGCCCCCTTCCAGGCCCCACCCATCCTGGTCACCTTCCTCTGTCCCTCCAGGGTCTACGGCTGCAGTCGCCAGGAGCCGGTGGTGGAGGTCCTGGCGTCCGGGGCTGTCATGGCGGTGGTCTGGAAGAAGGGCTTACACAGCTACTATGACCCCTTTGTGCTCTCCGTGCAGCCCGTGGCCTTCCAGGGTGAGGGGTTAGGGGTCCCTCGGGATGGGAGGGGAGCTGAGGCAGATACCCAGGGCGCAGGCTGGTGTGCCCTTCACCTTCTTTGCTGTCGTTGAGGTGGGATGGGAGCAGAGGGAAGGTTCTGGAAGCCCCTCTGCTCTCCTCCCTCCCAAGCCCTTGGCCCCTCTCTCCTGTCCTCTGTTCTCACTCCATTTCCCCACTTTCTACCTCCCTCTCCTACCCTCCCTGTCCCCTGTCCCTCCTCTCCCTCCTTCTCTCTCCCACCCTCTTTCTGTTTACTGTCTGTTCGGTCCCCATCCTGGACCTGTGTCTCCTCTCTCGGCTCCTCCCCTGGCCCTCTTTCCTCTGTATCCGCTTGAGGCTGGAGGGTGGGTCTGTGGTCAGGAGGCCTGAGAACCTCAGATTTATCCCCAGACCATCCTGTCACACCAAAAATGAGCCCCACAGATCTCCCTGGAGATGGCGCTCGGCTCAGGGAAGGCCACTCACAGCCTTTCCGGGAAGGGCTCTCCAGGCTGCCTGCTGGCCTCCACCACTGGCCTCCTGTTCCGGATCTCCCTCCCTTCTTCCCTGACCCCCTTTCTCGGGAAGAACCTCATGCTTCATGCCCTGGCTGTCCTGGGGCATGGATCAGCCAAACAAACCTTTCAGGTTCCAGAGCAAACAGGAGACCACGAGCCACTGCTCCCTGCCCCCGACCCAGCAATCCCCCTCTTTCCACTTGGTTCTCCTCCCTCTCCTGGTGTTGACCCCAGAGGCCTCCTGGCAGTGGCCCAGGTCCCCAGATGCCCACGCTGGGTTCTGGCAGCCCTCTGGAGGTGCCCGGGGCTGAAAAGTTGCCAGAGCTGGCTCTGGCTCCATGGGAGTCACTGACATAACTCGGGGGACAGGGGAACATGGGGACCCTGACTCTAGGGAGAGGTAGCAGGGCGGCTGGGAACCCTCCTGATTCCTCACCCTCTAGCTCTGCGACCTCAGCCAGGTACCCCTTCTTCTCTGAGCCTCATCATCAAAAAGGGGCCTGCTCCTCCCTCCCCCACCCCCATAACCACGAGGCTTGCACCGTTGTGAACACACGCGGTAAAAGGGTCCGGTGCGGCACAATCTGTGTCGGTGGCTACCATTTATTGAGCACTTACTATATGTCAGGCTGTCTGAGTATTTTATGTCTATTTAATCTGTTTAACTGCCCTGTGAGGTATGGGCTATTATTGTCCCCATGTTCTGGGTGGGGAAACTGAGGCCCCAGGTCACACCCCGCCACTAACCTCTACTGTTTAATGGCAGGAGGGTGGAGGGGTTACGGCTGCCCCTCACCTGCTGGGAGGTGCAGTGAGCTGGGCCCGGGGGACCCTGTGTAACAGCTGTTCTCGGGGCCCAGCTTGTGAGGTGAACCTGACCCTGGAGGGCCGTCTGGAGCCGCAGGGCGTCCTCAGCACGCCTTACTTCCCCAGCTACTACTCACCCAGCACCCACTGCTCCTGGCACCTCACGGTGAGTCCCGTCCTCTGCCATCCACACGCCCTCTGCCCAAGGCACCCTGCGGAGCTTGGGAAGCCCTGGGGTGGTGCAGGCTGAGCCCTGGGTGCAAATCCCTCCAGAAGGGGGGGGGTGACAGGTGTGGCCACGGTCTGCCTCTGTGGGTCACCGTAGTGCCTGTTTGTTGAGTGACTGACCACCTTCAGCCCCTGCTGGGGCTCTGTGTTGGAGGGCCTCCTCTCTTTGTTGTCCTGGGAAGTGGGGCCACCAGCACCGTCACACCGACTCCTCTGTCCCAGGTGCCCTCTCTGGACTATGGCTTGGCCCTCTGGTTTGACGCCTATGCTCTGCGGAGGCAGAAGTATGACCTGCCGTGCACCCAGGGACAGTGGACAATCCAGAACCGGAGGTACCTCACCCTGGGACTCCCTCCCACTCGGCAGGGCTAGAGAACCTGCCCCTGAGCCCCTCCCTGTGCCATCGGAGGCCCCGCTTCCCTTCTCCCACTCCCTGCTCTTGGCCAAAGTCAAGTGGCTTCCTTGCTCCAGGAAGGTTCACAGCCAGGGCCAAGGCTGCTTTTGCTAATCCGACCATTTCCACAGGGAGGGGCAATAACCAGGGTCCCTCCCTATCACCCCCACTACCCAAACAGCACGGGCCTGAGCTCCCCTCTTGGGTTCTGGGACTGGTGTCCACACTCGCCAATGTGGATTTCGCCTGTTGGTTGATCCTATTCGGACAAAAGGGGACGGGGACTGACAACGCTCATTGGCATGCCCGCGGGCTGTCCGGGATTCCAAATTCGTCAGGGGCTGTGATTAAAGGGAAAAGGAAGAAATGTCTGTGGTCTGACTTCAGGCCTGTCCTGTTCAAGGGTGACAGGAGATGGTGTGACTACAGGCCTATGCTGTTTGGGGGGTGACAGTAGATGGTGTGACTTCAGGCCCATGTGGTTCCGGGGGTGACAGGAGATGGTGTGACTCCAGATGCGTGCTGCTCGGGAGGTGACAGGAGATGGTGTGACTTCAGGCCCGTGCTGTTTGCGAGGGTGACAGGAGATGGTGTGACTTCAGGTCTGTGCTGTTCAGCCAACAAAGGGACCCCACATCCTAGCACGTGGGTGGCATTTCTGGGCCCCACGACCTTTATCCTCATGGAATGCCCTGGGGACCGCACTGCTCCTTGCCTGGAATCTGCCAGACTGAGGCTGGCTGGGCTCACCTCTCAGCATCAGGAGCCCATGAAATGATGGCAGGAGGGGCGCACGTTTCACACTTGTTCAAAGGATGACGGCATGTTTTCCTGCCACCCTCTCAACCCTTCCTTGAGGAAGCGGCAGGTGGGCCCCGGGTGTGCCGCCCCTGCCCTTACCGCGCCCCCCCACCCCCAAGATTAGTCCATTTGCCAGGAGCCAGGCTCACCAGCCTGTGACATCCAAGCCATCATTATTCTGTTTCCTAGAAAGGGAGTTGAGGTTCGGCATGATTGGGGGTGCCCAGACGGACCCGCAGGCAGAGCCCTCCCACGCTCCCCACCGGCCCGGAACAAGGAGGACGGTCCACACCACGTTCCCTGTGGCGGGTCTTCCCGGTCTCCATGACAGCCGGGACGGCTCAGGTCAAGCTATGGGGCCCGTTCTAGGGACTTGCTGAGCTGCCCTTACATGTGGGCCACGGCTGGAAAGAGTCCTAAGTAAAAGGAGGAGGCTGTGAGGGTGGGATTTCAGGCACCATGACAGGTTCTAGTGGGGTCACAGGTAGCTCCCTCCCAGCGTCTCAAAGCACCACCAAGCTACAAAAGTAGGGGCCGGACCGGCCGTCGAACCCAGTCCTCACCCATTGTACAGGACGGAAAACTGAGACCTAAGATGCCTAAAGCTGAAGGACTTGGCTTCTTTTGCTGGTCTTTTGCCTTTTGGGGGTGGCAGGGATTTCAGGGTGCGGTTAGGTGGTGGCTGGGGGGGGCAGTGGGGGAGGCGTGATGGGGCACAGCTCTCCCGTCCCTCTTCTCTCTCGTCCCACACCTCCCTGTGCTTCCTGGCAACTGGGAGATGTGCTCAGGGGCGTCTACAGCTAACTCTGACTACACCGCCTTCCCCATCAGAAGGGTTTAGACCAGTCCCAGGCCCCAGCTTTTTACCATTTACACAGATGTCTGAAGAAAGATGTCTCCCGGTAGGGTGTGTGCATTAGTTGCTAGTGAAATGTCACTCCGTGTGGGGCTGGTGAGGAGCAGAGAGCTGAAGCCAGACATCGGGGTTGGAATCCTAGCTCCTCCCCTCGCTGCGAGGTGGGGGCTCCCCTCTCCCAGCCTCCAGCAGCTCATCTGAAAACTAGCCATGAAATAGACACCCCCGCTCCGCCCCACCAAGGCAGGACTAAATGAGATCGTGGGTGGGGGACCCCGGCTCCTGCGGGCAGCCCAGACAGAGCGCAGCCCTGCAAGGCTCCAGCCATGAGTTAACCATTGGCTCTCGATGCTGGGCCGGCCAGTCACCGAGCTGGGGGATTTGGATCCCCCATCCTCAACCACTTGATGGGGAAACAGGTCCCCAGACTGCCTTCCCTGACCGGTGAGGAGCCCGGGGCACAGAGAGGCAAAACCACTGGCACCACGCCACCCAGACTGCAAGTGGGGGAACCAGAATCGAGCGAGGCAGTCGAGTCCAGAGTGCGTGGGGGCATACACACCCGTGTCTGTGTGCACGAGTCCGTGCCCGTACGCCTGCACACCTAAGTGTTCACGCCCGTGCGGATTTGTCCCACGGAGCCTCTGAGCAGCCGTGCCGGCTGTTTGCTCTCTTGGCCATGGAACTCCGGACCCATCCACTGGCATCCTGGCAAGAGGACCGACGACTTCTGTGGCTCCTGCCAGTTCTGAGAACGGCCTGGGAAGTCCCATCTCTATCTTCTAGATCTTTGTGAAGGATCTAGGGTCCCCAGGTGGAGACTCGTGTCCCCAGGCCTGCCCCCAGGCCGCAGCCCATATCAGCGTGGAAGGGAAGGCAGAGGTGTGCCTCCAAACCATAAGCACTGGACAAACCATTTCCTTTAGTTATGATCTTTTTTGATAATGATCATCCAATGTAGATGCTGGGAAATTCTTTGAATGAGCATTTGTTGGAAAATTTGCTTGTGTGGGTGGCAAAGATATGAGAGGTCAGGGGAACAGTGTCGATTTGCAGGCACAGGGTGTGTAGGGAGGGGGAGGCGCAGTCCTTGGACCCTGAATGGCCATGGACAAGCAGCAATGGAGGGTGAGTTGGGGGAAGAAGGTGACTTCCCCGCAGGTGTCAGCGTAGCGATGCGGGAACGCTGGCCTCGGCTCCCTCTGCGGGCTGGGCATCCTCAGGCTTGCGGTCTCGCCCTCTGAGCGCTTTATGCCCTTCCCCACCTCACTGCTTTCTAGCAGCTTCTCCCAGTGCCCACGGCCAAGGCCTCCTGGCCTTTAAGTGGCCTGGAGGCGGTGAAGGGACTTGGCCTAGTGAGACTGGCCACCAGCTGCGTGGTTTCGCAGAACCTGCTCGGGCTGGGCGTCACCACGGCCCAGGCTTCCCCCTTTCGGGGAATCTGCCTCCTGCCAGCTTCCTCCCCTGTGATGTCACTTTTCTTGTGATCTGCCCAATCATTTCCCCTGCCCTCCCTCTGATGGGACAGGCAGAACCACTGGCTCTTAGGTCCTCCGGAGCCCCCACAGGCCAGGCCTGGCTATGGGGTGGCTCTTCTACTCCCCTGGGGCCTGGTGTGGCCAGAACTGACTGCAGCCCCAGAGGCTCCGGGTCAGGCTGAGTGTGTGCCCCCGAGGCTGGGTGCTGGCGGTGTGGTGGGCACAGCATCTGCCGCTGCCCTAGATGAGCTCATAGCCTGACGGCGTCAGCAGCTTGCTTTCGGAGAAGTCTTTCTCATCTCATATCTCATTTTCTCTTTCCCTAAAACATCTTCCAAAGGAGATAATATCACCTACCCTCATTTTATAGAGGTGAAAACTAGAACTTGCTGACATTGATGTGTCAGGGCCACACAGCTGCTTCGTGGGGCAAAACTGGCCTCCCACTCAGCTCTGAGGTTCAGGGTCCAGTGCTCTGCTCACCCCGTCAGACGCTGTCATTCTCCCTTCTTTAGTGTTTGCCTTCTCTGACCCCCCTTCCCACTTAATCTGTCCTTAGGGAAGGGAATGCTTGCGTGCGTGCGTGCGTGCATCCATCTATCCATCCATACTTCCTTCCATCCATCCATCCATCCATCCATCCACCAACCCTTCCTTCCATCCATCCATCCATCCATCATCCTTCCTTCCTTCTTTCTGCCCAACCACCCTACCATCCATTCATCCATCCACCAACCTACCTACCCGCCCACCCTTCCATTCTTTCTTGAATTCCTCCCTGTGTAGAGCTGACATGCAAGAAAGTTGACAGGGTCCCTTCTTACAGTCTGGGTGAGGCAACAAGGAAAAAAAAAACCCAATCCACAGAAGTGAGAAAGCAAGCTGGCCACTGTGCAAAAATGCGCCTCCAGACCCCGCACTTTGTAGCTGAGGTGGGTTCTACAGCCTCTTGGAGACGGCTCGTGGGGGAGGAGGTGGCATTTGGTGGATGGGGAGGAATTAGCCAGAGGGTGCATACCCTCCCCCAGAAGTCTCTACGGCAGGACCCAGAAATGCTGGTGCACATAGGAGCCCAGCTGGTGCATAGTTCTGGGGGGCAGGCTGTTTGGGGGAGAACAGGAGAGGAAGGGACTGGTTATCAGGGGGTCCTGTGCTCTGCCTAATTTGAATAGCCTCTGATTACTTCCAGCTAGTGTTTCTGGGGCTTGTTTTTCAGAAGAAGCGAGAATCTAGATTATTATGTGAAATTAGCAGGCAACTGAACTTGAAAAAAAAATTTATGTTAACACTGCGCAGACTAAACAGACCATCTTTAAGTTGAGTGATTCAGCCTGAGTCACTAGACTGTAGCCTTGTCCCAGGAATGCAGCCACCAGCCCCTGCCCTGGGTCTCCAGGGTGAGAACCACATACTGCCCCCGGGGTGGGGGGCGTTCCTGGGGTTCCAGGCGGAGCCACGGGCTGATTCTGGACCTCGTTCTCTCAGACGCCAGTGGAGATGTCCCGTCAGTCCCCACTGGTACCTTAGAGCCCCTGGCCAGAGCTCAGGGTGACCACACAGATTCTTCTAGATTGAAGTATTCCACTCCTCTCTGGCCTGGCTCTGGATCCTTCCCTGTCCCTCCGCAACTCCTCCATGACCGTGCGGGGACAGCATCCTGTGTCCCCAAACCTTCCACGTGGTCAGGGCTGTACTTGATCCATTTCCCCAGTATTTCCACAGTATTTCCCACCCCTAGCTCCCCTGTCCACTCCTCAGGGAAACTCTCAGGGGACGCTAATCCATGAGAGCCTTTGTTTATCCACTTTAAAAACAGACAGGCAAAATAAATAAATAAATAAAAATAAATAAAATTTTAAAAACCCAAAACCAAAAAAACCAACAAACAAAAAACCAACAGACAGCCCAAGCTCTGTTCCCTTAGTTTTATAAGGCCAAGAGGGGCCAGGCCTGCTCAGGGGTGCCCCCTTGTGGCAGTTCATCACCATCGCGTCCCCCTGGGCTGGAGGAGTCTTGGAGAGCAGGGCTTCCCAAAACTTCCCACCTTGGGACCCCTTTACCCACTTTAAAATTACTGAGCAACCCAAAGGGCTTTTGTGAAGGTTATATTATCTCTTTTTACAGTATTATACATGATAACTAAGGAAGTTTAAAAACATCAATTCACTCAAAAGCCTGTTACAATTTTAACATAAACAACATTTTAGAAAAAAAACTAATTATAGTTCCCAAAGCCAAAAGCATTTGGCGAGAAAAATACCATTATTTGACATTTTTATGACTTTCTCTTAAACTGGATTAATAGAACTGCATTGGGCATCTGCGTTCAATCGGTTGTTGTCTCACACGTCACGTAGTCTCTGGAAAATTCCACCGTATCCTTTGTGAAAAGAATGAGAGTGAAAGAAAGCAAATATTACGTGAGCATTATTGTGAAAATAATTTTTACTTTGGAGCCCCGATGGTCCCCAGACCGCGCTGGGAGGACTGTGGGTTGGTTTGGAGGCAAGGAAATGATGCGCTGTAGCCAGACAGCACGGGGAGGTCTGTGCGGGGGCATGGGAAGTGGGAGCCAAGGTGCACCTCTCCTCCCACCCCCGGAGCAGGCTGGGTGGGTCCTCCTAGGTCTCGAGGAGGCTGGATTCTGGCTTACCTGTGCCACTCCCTTCGTGAGCCTCCTCTGGAACGTAGGATTCAAGAACAATTTCTGTCTCACAAAAGTGGGGCTGTGGCAAGGACCCCCCCAATCTCTGTGCAGTGAGGCCTTGCAGTGTGGCTGTCCGTGAGGGAGGGGCCGGACAAGACAACCCCAATCTTCCTCAGTTGTTTGTTGACTAGCACGTTGACTAATCAATTCAACTGTGAGGTGCTTGCCATATTCTAGAAGTTCCGAGGAGGTACCAGCACCCCGCCCCCCGCCCCCACCCTGGGAGTTAGCTGTTGCACCTGCAGTGGGATGTTCCCATCATGCTTCGGGGCATTCCCACCTTGACTTCCCTCTGCCTTCTCTGCCGGGGCACTTTCACTTCTCGCGGCCTGTTTTCTGACCTGTGGTCTGGGTGTCCCTCCCTCGTCTGTAAAGACGCTCCCATTTGCTCAGTGAGGGTGCCCTCTTCCCTGTGGGGGGCTCAGGGGACTGACCCATCTGTTCTGTGAGGGTGTCTCACCTGGGGAGGGAGGGAACGCCGGGGTGCTATCTGGGGAGCGACCCATCATTCTGGAGGAGGGTTTGCTCCCACTTGGTAAATGCATGCCCACTTGCTCTGAGGCAAGATGTGCCCAGACACCATGTGGGATGAATCCCGTATACCCTAGGGAAGATTCCTAGCTGTTCTCTGGAAAGAACATTGCCCCTCCATGGAGCTTCTCCCACCTGCTCTGGGGAAATCAGAGCATCCCATTGGGGTGGGGAGTCTAGCAGGGGTGTGAGGGCCCTCCCATGGTCGGGGAATGGTCTCACCTTAGTGCTGCCATGCACCGAGATGACATCCTTCAGCCCCGTGCTATTGTATCGGTCTTGGGAGCAGAAGTGGTGCCCCCCGTCAGGTCCAGAGAGTCACAGGGAGACCCCAGGGCTGTGGAGGCTTCTCAGTGGGAAGGACCGTGCCTGAACGGGGCACACAGCTGCCTCCTCCCCCACACCGGGCCCAAGCTACTCCTGTCTACACAGAGCAGGCCAGCCAGGGACTCTGGCCTCTATGGACACACTGAAGTGCTGTCAGATTTGGAGTCAACAGAGATGATAATTTCCCTTATTTTACAAGGGGGGAAGTGAGGCTCAGGGAAGGACCCTGACTTGCTAGGATCTCACAGCTCCTAGGTGATGGGACTACAATTCAGACTTGGAATTTTATCCTGCAGGGAGTGGGGAACCATTGAAGGCTTTTGAGCAGGGGAATGACCCTGGGGTCTAGAAAATGACCCTGGGGTGGGCAGTCACCCAAAGCAGCAATCAAGACAGAGAAGTTGAAGGTGGGGGAGCTGCTCCCCCTCCCTCTCTGGCTGTTCTGCCCTTGCCCAGTCTGTGTGTGGGGACACTAAGCTGTCCCTTCTCTGGGGCTGGCCCGCGCATCCCTGAGTCTGTCTCTGTCACCCCCAGGCTGTGTGGCCTGCGCACCCTGCAGCCATATGCCGAGAGGATCCCCGTGGTGGCCACTGCCGGCATCACGGTCAACTTCACGTCCCAGATCCCCCTCACCGGGCCCGGCGTGCAGGTGCACTATGGCTTGTACAACCAGTCCGACCGTGAGTATGAGCAGAGCGGGGAGCAGGGCGGGCGCCCCCAATGCCCCAGCTGCTTCTCCCTGCCTCCTTCCCATCCCTGGAAGCACCAAGTGGAGGAACCAAAGGACTGTATGTGTGTATGTGTGTGTACGTGTGTGTGTGCATTACCTGAGGCTTTGTGTGTGCCCCCTAGGCAAGGCTGTCACCTGGGTTCAGCAGGCAGACACACTCACACAGACCTGTGTGTGTGCTGTGTACACGGGCCCGGGCACGTCTGTCCATGCGCACCGTGCATATGGGTGCGTATACATGTGCGTACGTGTGTGAGCACACAAGGGCAGCATGTCTGCGCATGTCTGCACGATGACGTGTGTCCTGATGGTGCCCTCCCCTACAGCCTGTCCTGGCGCCTTCCTCTGCTCTGTGAACGGACTATGTGTGCCCGCCTGCGACGGGGTCAAGGACTGCCCCAACGGCCTGGATGAGAGAAACTGTGGTAGGCGGCCCACCTGTCCCACCCTTCCTCTCCTTGCTTTCTCTGAGCACTAAGCCAAGCGCCCCTTTTGAGTAGAGACGCCAGCCCCCCACAAAATGTGCAGTTCCTCTTATCGGCAGCCAGGAAGTGGGCTCTCTCGCTGTGCTGAGATGGAAAGACGGAAGCATCGAGTCAGAAAGTGGGCTCCCCAGGGCTACCGTTTGGGGTAGTAGCAGGGACAGGCTGGGACCAAGGTCTCCTGGCTCCCAGCTCCCAGCTTCTCCCCACCAGGCCATCGGCCCCAGCCTTCTGTCCCAGCCAGATGTCAAAGGGGGAACAGAGTGGATGGAGGACCGAAGGGAAAGGCAAGCCCTGGGTGGCCAAGGAGAGAATCCTGTGTCTTCCTCCCTTGATTGGGGTCTCCATACCTCCACTTCAAGGGGTTCGGACTGGAGCTGCCAGCTCTTACTGGAGTCATGCTCCCCACCGCCCAGCCCCGGCAGCAGGGCCCCAAGCCAGCACTCTCCTTCTGAGTCCTGGCTTCTGGCCCCCACATTCACCATCACGGCAGCCTTTTCTTGTCTGACCTCCCCAGACCGCCCCCAACCCCATCCCATCCAAGTTTTAAACACCTGGGGAGAGAAGCAGGAGGGAAGGGAGATGTGCTGGGGAAGGTGCCTCATGTTTGGAATCAGAGCATCTGGCTTCAGGTTCCAGCTCAGCCAGATGACCCTGGACAGGTCATCTCATTTCTGTTCCCACCCAGGAAGTGGGGTATCTCACTTGCTGGGAACCTCCGGCGTAAAGTAGCTAAGAAAGAGACTTACGATCCTAGCCTATGATACAATACACGTTCTAGAGACAGCACAAAGTCCCAGCCCAGCTCCTCGGGCTTCCTCTCACCTGCCTCCTCTGTGTGTCCCCATGCAGTCTGCAGGGCCACATTCCAGTGCCAAGAAGACAGCACATGCATCTCCCTGTCTCGAGTGTGTGACCGGCAGCCTGACTGCCTCAATGGGAGTGACGAAGAGCAGTGCCGGGAAGGTAGGGTGGGGGATGACCAGCTATCCAGAGGGAAACCAAGCAATGGGCTCAGCCAGGACAGCCCAGCCTTTCTGCACGCTTCTACAGCAAAGGTTTCTACCCTCCTGTCCAAACACTCACCAACCCATCTGTATGAGCACTTATCCATCCACCCACCCATCCATCCACCCATCCAAATCTATTCATGCCACACCTGCATGCAAGCCAGTGATAGGTGAGCAGAGTGAGGGAGTGGGAATAAAAAACACCAAAGAGGTGGTCTTTGTCCTCTGGGATTATCTGCTGGTGGGAAGACGTGATGGGTGACTGTCTCTGGCCCAGTGCCTTCTGGATATCACGTCCAGTAGTACGGGAAGACTGGAGTGCAGGAGGACATCAGGCAGGGATAGCTTCCTACTCGAACTTCACCTTGCAAAGAGGTAAAACTTAAATAGGCAGAAGGAAAGGAGAGCAGGCCAAGACCTGCTTGGGGCTGCAGAAAGTTCTTTATGGTGAAGAGGGGGAGGAACAGGCGGGCGGCTGGGTGGGGCGGGAATCTAGAGGAAGGCTGGGCTCCAAAGGGAGGCTTAGACTAACAGGAGACGGCGCACAGCCCTGCTCTCAGGAGCCTCTTGACAGTGGAGACACGGCCTTGCTCCCGACAGACTAGCCTGAGCGGGGTGAAGGGACATGGGAAAGGGGCATGGCCTGCCTTTAGGGTACCCTACAAGAGCCTCAAGGGCCCCTTCCGTGTGCTCAAGGGATGGCTCCCCAGTCTCCTCCTGACCTCTTTCAAAGTCCACCTTCCCTGGGCCTTGTTTCGGAGGGTCCCTGAGCCCCAGGGACCCACCCTCCATGCCCTGTCCCCATCCCCTTCCCCCAGGGGTGCCTTGTGGGACATTCACCTTCCAGTGTGAGGACCGCAGCTGCGTGAAGAAGCCCAACCCACAGTGTGACGGGCTGCCCGACTGCAGGGACGGCTCCGACGAGCGGCACTGTGGTGAGCCACAGTGCCGGTGGGGAGGGTGGGCAGAGGGCGATCAGAGGGCCCCTCTTCCCCTGCTGGGCCCCGAGTGCGGGAGGGAGGGAGGGAGGGAGGGGCCGCACTGGGGAGTGAGGGAGAGCTCACTTGGCTCTTTCTGTCCCGCCTCTGCACCTACTCTGGGTCCTGCCTCTCCTTCATTCTTTCCCAACCCCCTCCATCTTTCCTATGGCCTTCTTCTCTGCCTCCCCTTGTCCACCTCTCTCTGTATCCATTCCTCACTGGCTTCTGGCTGTCCCTGTCCCTCCCCCGCACCCCCAGACTGTGGCCTCCAGGGCCCCTCCAGCCGCATCGTGGGCGGGGCCGTGTCTTCAGAGGGTGAGTGGCCCTGGCAGGCCAGCCTCCAGGTTCGGGGCCGACACATCTGTGGGGGGGCACTCATCGCGGACCGCTGGGTCATAACAGCCGCCCACTGTTTCCAGGAGGACAGGTGAGCAGGGCAGTGAGGTTGGAGACACAAGCGATGGGGGAGGGGAGGTGAGGCCTGGCAGGGAGGTACAGTGGGTCTGAGATCCGAGTGGGAGGGCGGGGTGGAGGGAAGCCCATCGGACTAGCTGCTCTGACGCTCGGATTCAGTCCTCGCTCCACGATGACCACAGTCCGTGCCCGGGGAAGGTTGCTCTACCTCTCAGCCCTCGGTCAGTGGTCAGCGACTCATTCACTCATTCATTCCCATAATCCCTCATCCATTCGGCGATATTTATTGTGCTCCTACTAGGGAGCTGTGCCCGACACTGGGGGTACAGCAGAGAACAGAACTGCCTCACGGGCATAGACCATGCCCCACCCCCGCCAGGTGCCTGTGCCCTGGTGGGAGGGGCCCAAGAAGCCTCCAAGAAGGGACATCACACCCCACCCAACCCCACAGAAACCTTCTCCATCTGCATGGTGGGCTGACAGCAACCCTTTCCACACCCAGCCCCATCTCCTGGGCCTCGCCAGTCCTAGATTCCCCTCCGAGACCCCCTCTTCTGTCCTGCGTCCACACAGTCCCCAGCCAAAGACCAGGGGCCACCGTGGCACTGCACCCCATGCCCCTACATCCAGAGCCAGACGGCAAGTGCTCTGGGTGTGCTGGACCAGTCCCCAGCCACTGCCTGTCCACACTCTCCCCAGGACCTCGGGTCCCCCCAGGCAGCCCAGAGCCTGGCTCTACTTTGTATCACCTACCAGGGGCCTGGGTGCCCTTTCTGGGTAGTCCAACCACCTCACTCTCTCACTGCCTCCCTGGCTCCCTGCGGCCCGTGAGGTCAAGAAAGCCCTGGACATTGACCCGGCATCCAGGGGTCTTCACCGCCCAGTCTCTGCTGGTCGCTGCCTACTCAAAGCCCACCCGCTTCTAGGCAAGACCGGCAGGTCTCCACGAGCTCACAGCAGCCCCATCTGTAAGGTGCACAGACAAAAGGGAGAGAAGTATTTGCCACTGTCTGGCACTGGGTAATTTTTTACATGTGCAGTCTTACAGAATTCCCCCCAGTAACATAGGAGCCGAAGATGCTATCCCCATTTCACAGATGAGGAGACTGAGGCCCAGAGATGTAAACACATATCTAGGGAGGGACGAAGCTGGGACTGGTACCCAGGCAGGTGGACTCCAGCGCCAGCACCACGGGCTGTACCCCCACCAGCTACCGGCTTTCCAGAGCTGGGAAGGGATGGGTGTGACCTCTGGTGGTGGCCCAGGTGGGGAAGCCAGCAAGCCTAAGGGTCCGGGATGAGAGAAGCAGCGGCTGAGCGCGGTCCCCCCCAACTCCCCACCCCCAGCATGGCCTCCCCGGCGCTGTGGACGGTGTTCCTGGGCAAGGTGTGGCAGAGCTCGCGCTGGCCGGGGGAGGTGTCCTTCAAGGTGAGCCGGCTGCTCCTGCACCCCTACCACGAGGAGGACAGCCATGACTACGACGTGGCCTTGCTGCAGCTCGACCACCCGGTGGTGCGCTCGGCCGCCGTGCGCCCCGTCTGCCTGCCCGCGCGCTCCCACTTCTTCGAGCCGGGCCTGCACTGCTGGATCACCGGCTGGGGCGCCCTGCGTGAGGGCGGTGAGCTGGCCGGGTTGCAGGGAGGGCGGGTCAGGACCCGTGGGGTGCGGTCCGCCTCCCGGGGCTCCCGAGCCTGGAGGGGGCAGGGCAGGGGGTCCCCTGGTCCTGGGGTGAACCCGGGTTGTATGTCACAGAAGAACACAAGCTTTTACTCTAGCAGGTGCCTCCCGCCTTCCCGGTCCCTCCCTTGTCCCTTCCCTCCTTCCGGATCATGTTTCAAGGGAACGGAGGGGGTGGGATGTTATCTTGGGGGATGCGTGTGATGTGATGGGGCAGGTTAGGAACCCAACAGCCCACGGGCAAGCTCCAACCTCTGCTCCTTGGACACAGGTGACTTTCTACATGGTGGGGAGATTTTCGGGAACGTGGTCTCGTTTAATCCACCCAATACCCCTAAGGGTTGGCATTATGGTCCCATTTGAGCAGTTGCTCCAAGTCAGCCAGCCAGAGAGGATTAGAACAGGGACTGGCAGCGAGGATTCCCTGACCCTGGAGCCTGGCTGTGCCTGCTACTGCCCCCGAAGCAGGGGGTCTCTCCCCTTCCCACCTAAACTCACCATCCCTAGGGGCCAGCTCAGTTCTCTGAATATGGGCCCAGGCTGACACAGCCACAGCCAGGCCCCACACCCTTAACAGGGGTGGCTTTAAAGATGGGGACAGTGATTTACAACCTGGAGGCAGGCAGGACTGCAGGGATGCTTTAGAGATGGGGAAACTGAGGCTCAGATGAGAAGTGACTTGTTCAAGAGGATGCTGGAGGATAGCAGCCAAGCAAGGATGGGTGCGTTTGCTCACTCATTCAAGGACACGTTAATGAGCACCTACTGTATGTTGGACCTTGAGCTGGGCGCAGATGGGCTGTAAAGATGAAGAGAACATTCTTAGGGGAGACAGTGCTGGCTAAGCCGAGGCTGGGAGAACGAGTTGGCAGTGTCCAAGTGGGGGAGAGAGGGGTTCCCGCTAGGGGTACAGGTGGCAACCCGGAAGTCCTGGGCACACCCTGCACCAGAGGGGAGCTGGGGGCAGGCGGATGCGGGCGAGGGCTGGCAGGAGGGGCGGGAGGGCCTCCTTGGCCGTTGTAAGGAGTTTGAGCCAGGAGGTCGCCTGACCTGCCCTTTAAAACCCACTGAGGCATCCAGCAAAACACCACTGAGCCTCACCCTGGCCAGACAGATGAGATCTCGGGGCGGGACCAGGCACAGGGGTGGGAGACTGAAGCTCCCTGGGGGCCCTCCCTTGGGGCCCTAGCAAAGCATTGAGCTGGACAGAGGGGAGACACTGATACACTTTAGGTGGAGAGTGGAGGGGTCAGATGTGTGCTCTGGGAAAACCTCCCAGGGGCTGTCACCTAGCAGGGGTGGGAGAGCTGGCCAAGACGCCTCAAGCAGGAGGGGCAGAAGGGAGGACACTAGCCCAAATAGGCTTTGGGTGGGGACTCTATTTCCTGGGGCCACAAGGGACCAGAACAGGGTGATGGTGAGGCGGAGGGGTAGG
This sequence comes from Martes martes, assembly GCF_963455335.1. Lineage (NCBI taxonomy): Eukaryota > Metazoa > Chordata > Mammalia > Carnivora > Mustelidae > Martes > Martes martes. The sequence continues at coordinate 10,993,636 of NC_137895.1, forward strand.
GGGCGGGCAGAGCAGGAGAGATGAAGGTGGGGGGAGTCCCGCGCTGTAAGGAGAACAGCAGAAGAGTCCGCTCTCGTCTCTGCCTTCTGCCCCCAACCCCGCCGGGCAGGGCCCACCAGCAACGGTCTGCAGAAGGTCGATGTGCAGCTGATCCCGCAGGACCTGTGCGGTGAGGCCTACCGCTACCAGGTGACGCCCCGCATGCTGTGTGCTGGCTACCGGAAGGGCAAGAAGGATGCCTGCCAGGTGACGCCTGGGGAGGGGGGACACGGTGGCCGGGAGGGAGGGAGGGCGGTCGTCGCTTTCATCACTCAAGGCCTGGCCCTCCGCTCCCACCGGCCTGCCGAATCCCCAGGCCGGGATGGCTGTCCCAACTTTACCGATAAGGAAACTGAGGCTCGGGGAGGTGGAGACCTGCACCAAGTTGCAGGCCCCAATGACCAGAGAGCTGCAGGCAGTGGGCAGGTCTCAGGCTCACATCCAGTTCTGCCCCCTGCCTGAGCAAGACGCTTTGCCCAAGGGGACACAGGAGCTAGGAATGGAAGGACCTGTATTTTTTTTACAGGTCTCCCACAAAAGGGAGGCAGAGAGGAGTGGGGCATGGGGACACACGTGCACTCTTCTGCAACAGCCAGGACTTGTGGAAGGAGCAGCAGGGGTGCTCTGGGCTCTCTGTTGATCAGGAGCAGGGGAAGCAGAGGCTTTGAAAGAGTCTCTTGTCACCTGGCAAATTCCCAGCAGTCAGGAACCCCGGTTTACCCTGATGCGACCCTCTTTCTCCTCTCCCTCTTTCAGGGCGACTCGGGAGGTCCGCTGGTGTGCAAGGAGCCCAGTGGCCGCTGGTTCCTGGCTGGGCTGGTCAGCTGGGGCCTGGGCTGTGGCCGGCCCAACTACTTTGGTGTCTACACCCGCATCACAGGGGTGATCGGCTGGATCCAGCAGGTGCTGACCTGAGGAGCTCCCCTCCCTGCAGAGCTGGGGCCCACCACCTGGACGCAGAGAGTCCAGGGCCCCCACCAGACAGGGGAGCAAGTATTCTGGGGGCAGCAGGGCCCCGTGGAGGCAGGAGGTGGCATCCGTCGCCCCCCCAACCTGCTCCCTGACATCGCCCCAGCGATGGAGGAGAAGATCAGCTGGTGAAGACTCCCCTGCACCCCAGGGCCTGGATGGTCAGCAGGCCCAGCTAGGAGGGTTCACAGCCCACCCTGTTGCCTCCTGATCCTCTCTTCTCCTTCCCCTTCCTCTGCTGCTGACTTGGGGGGTTGGGGTCGTCCAGCAGTGATCATGGGGCTTCCAGGTCCCCATAGGGGTGTCTGAGCTCCCCTCCGCCAATGCAGAGAGTAGAGTCAGCATGTGAACTTGAGGGGTGGGGATGGGAGGCACCCCCGAGGGACCCCCAGAGCCCTGGAGACAGCCAAGTGAGCCAGCTGCCACCGTAAGCCAAAGGGTGGGGGGAGTCCCGGGTCTAGGGTCCTCACCCCACCCCTACCCGTCCCCTGGGCCTCCACTGCCCACTCCCACCTGGAAGTGAGCTCCACTGCCCTGTGGAATAAAGCCGTTCGATCTGAGGGCCTGCTGTGGGGTTTGAATGGGGCCCGGCATCGACCCCACACTCTTGACTGAGCAGACTCTGCTTCCTGCCCAGCCTGTCTGTCGGATGTCTAGAAGGCCAAGGTGGGGTCTGTGGGGGCAGGGGTGACCTCCAGGGCAGCTGCTCGGGTCCCAGGAGCAACCCCAGGAGGAAGGCGTTTGGGTGACCCCTCAGATCAGAAGGACGGGACGAGTGATAAGCTCCGTCTGCAAGCTTGGGAGGAAACTGAGGCAGAGGAGAGAAGCCATCCTCAGGATCACATCAGCGGGTTCGGGGTGAAGGCTGGTGTGGAAGCCCTGCCTCCTGGTTCCCAGTCCACCACTTCTCGGCGCGACACTCCCTTTGCATTCTGGGGATCCTTCATTCATTAAGCCCTTGGTCTCCTGCTATGTGCCACCCTCTGTGCTGGGGCCAGAGAGATGCACAGAGCTCAGCTCCCGAACTCAGGAGAGGTGAGGATGACAATCCAGTGTGCAGGGGTTTTGGGGTAGCCTGGAACTGGGGAAGTCAGGGAAGGCTGCCTGGAGGAGGTGAGACTTGAGTTGCCACCCAAAGGTGGCCAAGGTGGGGAAGGGCATTCCAGACAGGGGCACAGCAGGTACAAAGGTGTAAAAGTCCCAAAAGAACAGGGCACATCCGTGAGCTGTTCTGAGTTAAACACTGGTTAAGAGGGAAGCAAACTGAGATCAGATGGCAAAGAATCTGGAGTCAGGGACTTGATGCTGGGTGTTCTGGGGAGCCACCAAAGAAGGCTCTATAGCAGGGGAGTGATACATGAGTGGATACACATTTTAGAAGGACCCTTAGCCCCAGTGTAGAGGGAGTGGGAGACGGGGAGGCCACTGTGAACTCCAGGGGGAGAGAAGGGGATCGAATGAGCCGGGCAATGGGGATGGACTGAAAGGACCCTCAGTGTCCTGCAGGTGCCTTGGTGGATGGCTGTCAGGTGAGGGAGAAGTCACCCAGGACCACTCCTGGGTGTCTCTCCTGATCCACGGGGCCAGTGGAGGACCTGTTGCCTGGCCTGGGTCACCTGAGGAGGGAAGGGCTCCAAGAAGGTGTCGGAACCTGGGGTGCATCTAGGAGAGAGGTGTGCAGGAGGTAGGTGGGGCTTGAGGTCTGGAGGAGGGATTTTAGAGCCCCTCCGCAGAAGGTGAGTGGGAAGACTGAAGAGGCGAGAGACAGACACTACAGATGGGGGCCCACAAGGGAGGCTGAGGGGTGTAGGCAGAGCCGGAGGGGAGCTGGGTGGTGGGGAGTGGAGGGATGGAAACTTAGCAGCCAAGTGGGAGTGGTCCGGGACTGCGGCTGGTGCCCTCTGGGGGCAGCAGTGGAGGTAAGGAAGTGGGGAGCCCAGCGGTGTGGACAAGTCTTGCTTGAAGCCTAGCTGGGAGAAGGAAGGGGAGCCTCGGAAAGGGGGGAAGTTTCAAAGGCAGGGAGTGGCCACTGAAGCCTGGTGCATGCCTGCTGGGCCAGCCAGCTGGGGGTTTGGGGGGCGCGTGGCAGGGGAGATAGAGGAGATGGAGCAGACTGAGCAGACACTGCGGGGTGGGGGTGGGGGGCACCTCTGAGTGGGGAAGATGTTAAAGTATTTCCAGCCCGTAGCCTCTCAGGCTTCTCAGAGGTCGGCAGACGCAGTGTTGGGCGCTTCGCTAAAATGCAAATTCGTGGGCCCCACCCCAGTCTTAGTCAGAATTGAGGGGTGGTTGGACAATCTGTTCTTGTAACAAGCCTCCTGGTGACTTTTTACAAAGTCAGACACAGAACGTGAGGTCAGTCCAGCGAGCCGAATGTCCCAAGGGGAGGCGAGGGACCCCGCCCCAGGCTCAAGCAGAGCAGGGGGAGCCTCACCCGGTCCAGGGGAGGGTCTCTGCCTAGAGGACCCCTGCTCTGCCGGGATGTCCCTAGCAGCGCTAAGATGTGGAGTGGGGGAACACGGTAGACACGCAGTGGGACAAGGTACGTAAAGGGACTGGCCAGGCAGGGTTGGGGGGGGGGGTCATGCCGAAGCCCGGGGTCCAGTGGACTCAGAGAGAAGGAGCCCGGGTGTTTCTATTTCCTGGACTTGGGCGAAGGGTGGTAGTGATCTGGAGGGTCGAAGAAAAGTCACAGCAGGAAGCAGCAGGGGGGTCCTGGCGGGGTTAGGCTGGAGCAAAGGGCCACAGGAATGGAGGGGTGAGGCCAGGAAGTGGGGGGCCCTGCCGTGGTGGTTCCGGGAGCCCCCTACCCCTTCAGCATCCCCAGCTGGTCTAGGGCTGCCCAGAGGCAGGAAGAGACCTGCATGGCTCCCCGGAGCTGGGCCTTGGAAGTCACCTGGTCCAACCCCTCACTTCACAGATGGGTTAACTGAGGCCCGAGAGGGCAGGCACCTGCCAAAGTTCTCCCAGCAAGCCAGAGTGGGTGCCCTTAGTGTTGGGTCACTGGGCAGAGGACGGAGCCATGACCCCCCTCCCCCAAATACACAGGAGAGTGACTGCAGGGCAGGGTTCCTGGGCTTTAGGAAAAAGCCCCATCACTTAGGAGTCATTGACCCAACCTTGAGTTAAACCCCGTCCCCGAAGGTGGCCCAGAGGAAGAGAGGAAGGCAGCCGAGCGGCTGTTTCTTCAGGCTTTATTACATGGTGGGGTTGGACACAGCCCGGGGGATCATAAAGGCGTGGGGAGCCTCTTGCTCAGCCCCTGCTACCCCCAGACTCTCCCCGGGGCAGAGGGAGGAGTGTCCCCCTTGCCCTTATCACTACTAGTTCCTGAAGGGCAGCCCTGCTCCTGCTGAGACCCCCGGCCTGCCCCCTCCTGGCCAGGGCCCTCTGCACCCCACAGTGCAGACAGGGGTGGGAGCGGCCAAGGTGAAGGCCGGGTCACCCTCCCTCTTCTTCCCACAAGGCCAACCCCCACACCCTTCACCCCGCCAATACCTGAATCTCCATCTGGGGCCGAGCAGGGCCGTCCCCCTCTGAGGGAAGGGTGAAGGGAGGGCCACCCTCCGGTCTGGTGCTTTGTACACTCCCCGAGGGCTGTCTGGGACCTTGCTCGTCTTTGTAACCTCACAACAACCCTGTGAGGTAGGTGGCGGCGGCGGGGAGAACGAACCCATTTGACAGATGAGGAGAATAAGGCTCAAGGAGGAGACGTGACTGGGTCAGGGGGGAGGGTACCATTCATGCAGCTGGGGGACCCAGGGGAGGGACCACGGGGCCGTGGGAGACACAGCTGGACAGCGTCACACTTTGGCCACACGCAGGCAGCTCCGCCCAAGGGTCCCAGGGCCCACCTCGGGCCTTGAGAGGTCCCAGCGGGCCCCCGCCCAGCCCCCAGAGGCGGGGGGAAATCACAGCCCCGCAGGTGTAGACAGAAGTGGCAGGGGGGAGAGTGCTTCCTCTGCCTGGAGCTGGGGCCCCACCCAGCGGTACAAAAATAAAGGATTTCAGATCGGAACCCCAAGTCCCTGGAGGTGATCTGGGGCCTCACATCCGGGTGCCTCTGGCTTGTAACAGCTAGAAAATAAGAGGGGGAAGGGGCAGGGGGACGGGTGGGAGGGTGATCAGAACACCAGGATGGGGGAGGGAAGGTGGGGCCAGTGAGGAGGGTGAGGCAAGGCCAGGGGAGGGCAGAGAGGAGATTGAAATGGAGGGAAGGGCAGGGAAGAGAGGGAGAGAGAAAGAGGTAGGTGAGTCACAGGCTCCCTTCTGAGAAGAGGGTGGGGGGCTGAGGCCCAGAGAAGGTGAATTCAGAGCCGAGGAGGGGGAGCAGGAAGGGGACCCAGCTTGCCCATCCGGCAACCCCATGGTGGAGCTGGGTGGCGGCTGCCTCAGAGGCCAGAGTCCCCAAGACTCTGGCTAGGGGGTGTCAAGGCCAGGTCCCTGCTGTCTCAGGCAAAAGTTCAGAGACAGCAGCTGTCTGTCCCCATTTCAGAGGCAACGATGGCCTAGAGAGGGACAGTGACTTGCCCAAGGTCACACAGCAGGCAGCTAAGATTGAGTAGGGGATCCGGGGGACCTGGCCAGGACTTTTTCTGTGATACCCCGATCCTTAGCCAACTCTGGTTGACTCCTTGTAGGCCAAGGGACTCCAAGGCTGGCTGTCCTTCCCCCCACCCAAGAGCCGGAACCCCCGGGGCCGGGTGGGGGAGCCGGCGGGCTGTGATGCGGCTGTTTCCCCTCCCTCCTTTCCAGCCCGGCTCTGGAGCTCTGGTGCTGACGGCTGGCTGGGAACCAGGCCGGCCCCCTGACTTTCCTCTCCTCTCAGAGCCTCACACCCAAGGCCAAAAGCAGGGGAGGGGAGAAAGTCAGCCGAGCGAGAGGCTCGGGTCCGGGAACAGGAGACGCGCCCCCTCCTGGCTTCCGCCCTCCCTCCAGCTCCGCCAAGCTACAAACCAGGGATGGCGGCTCTGGGGGCGGGCGAGGGGCCGGGGAGGAGCCCTCACGGCCAGCGCAGCCTCAGGTCTGAGGGGTGCGGACGGGAACCTGCAAGGAGGAGAGGTGAGGAGGAGGCGAGCAGGTGAGGCTCTGGGGGCGGGGCGGCCCGGCCTCAGCGGGGCCCGGCGGCGGCGGTGGCTGCGGGGCTGGCGGGCCCGGAGGACAGACGGCCGGGGCCCTGCTCCCCAGGCCGGGGCGCGGGAGGCGGCAGGCGGGACGGTCGGGGGTGCGGGTGCGGGGCCGGGGCGCCCGGGGGCAGGGCGCGGGGGGCCGGACCCGGGGCGGCCCCGGGAGGGAGGTGCGAGCAGGCGGAGGAGAGGAAACCCGGGCAGGGGCAGAGAGGGAAGAGGCAGGGTGCAGATGAGATCCAGGAGGAAGAAGAGGTGGGTGGAGATGAGGCGGGGCCTCCGGCAGGAAGCGGAGGAGGAGGAGGCGGTGGTGGGAGGGAGAAAAGGTTAGCGGGCTCCTGAGCTGCCAGGGCTGCAAAGAGAAAGTGAGAGAAGGGATGGTTATGCAGGGGAGGCGGCCGGCGCGCGGCGGAGCTAGCCCTGGCGGCCCGTCCCCCCGCAGGCCCCGGCCCCCGGGTGCGGCAGCGGGCTCCAGCGGGCAGGGGGCGGGAGGCGCCGGCGGTTATTAGCAATCATTGTCCTCGGGGGGTGGCTGCACCTTTCTCCTGGGCATCTGCCTCCACCTGCACCTGTTCCACCTGCACCTGCACCTCCTCCTGCTGCCGCTCCTCCTCCAGCTGCTGCTCCGCGCTCTGTGCACCAGCCGGCGGACCCAGGGAAGAAAGAGCGCACAGCTAACAAGGGGCCGGGCCGGGGCAGTGCCGGCGGGTGGCTGGCCCCGCGGGCCCCACCACCGGGCGGGCAAGACGAAGGGGGCCCTTGAGGAGGGAGAAGCTGGGGAGTCTCGTCCAGCCCCCCGGAGGGGGAAGTCTGAGAAGGGACCGGAGGAAGGGCAGAGAAAATGGGGCCCAGCTGGGGACTCACGGAGCAGTCGGGGGGGGTGCTCCGAGGGGTGGAAGGGGAGCGGGCAGGCGTGTGGCCAGGGCGTCCTCGAGGGGCACCTGGGAAGGCCTCACTTTAGGAGGCCCCAGGTAGAAAGGAGGCCAGGGAAGGCCCAGGGCAGACCCCACCCGCATCTGGGAGGCCCCCCAGGGGCTCCTGGAGAGGCAGGAGCAGCGGGCTCACTCTTGCACCCTTTCAAGACAGTGCTGACCCCCTGGTGGGGGGAGCAGGGGAAGTCACAGAGCAAGGGGGCAGACAGACAAACAGGAAGCCAGGGTCCGTAAGTCTCCGATGCACAGGGACAGGCCCCCAGGAGGAATGGTGTCCCTTCTTCCCAATCTGGCTCACTGCCCTGCCCCATGGGCCTGCCCAAAGGCCCTGGGGCCTCTGACTGGCTCTGGGTTCCGGGTGGCAGGACCTCTGCTCAGCCCCTCCCCATGGCCGGCTGTTGCTGCCTCAGGGGCCAGGGCCAAAGACACATGGCTGGGCCCCGTGGGGTTCCTGACACCCGCTCCTGCAGAGCACCTGAGGAAGGGGGCCCCGGAAAGGGGCAGGATTCACGGATTTGGCTTCTCTGCCCTTTGTGAAATAAACTGGCCATGGTTTGGATCCCAGAAGTTCTAAGCTTGATGGCACCACAGAAAGGATGCGGTCTACCCTCAGTTCTTGGAGAACACGACAGGGGCGCCGAGAGGCTGCGGCTTGTCCAAGGTCGTGCAGAGCACAGCACACCGTGCCCAGACCCCTGGTTGCAGATACCCCTTCCAAACGGCATCCAGGTCCCCTGCTGCCGTGCTCTAGGGACGATCCCCTTTTCACTTCTCCCGGGCCTGGGTAACTGGCGTGAGCGGATGGGACCGTGGGTGGCATGGGATGGATGGCATCGGCTGTGACCGGGTGGTTATGTGCGTGCAGCAGGAGGGAGAAAGAAGCAGGGATGGCTAGGTGGAGGGCAGGAAGGGGGGGGGTCAGGGAGGGAAGCTGATGCTGGGGGCTCACCTTGGTTTTGCGGCTGGACTCCGAGCTCAGCCCATGTGGGGAGCTGTAGAGCTCCTTGGACACGACGCACAGGAACTCAGCCTGGTCCTCGCTGCCATAATTGTAGGAAGAGCCGATATTCACCAGCTGGGGGTAGGAGGATGGGGGGGTGGGGTGGGGGGGAAGAAGACAGGCTGGGTTGAAGGCGGCCAGCCCGGAAGGGGTTTGGCATCAGCACTGGTCAGGATACCGACTTATGTCCTGATCTGCTGTTCGGGTCAGGCCCAGACCTGAGTTTCCGTAGAAAGTAAGAGTCAGCTCCCCATCCCCCACCTAGGCATCAGGTCTGCTTCCAGGCCCAGCTAAGCCGGCAGTGGGGGGGGATTGGTGTTCCTTGGAAAAAGGCTGCCTTATGTTTGCTGCTCCCCACCCCTCACCCCAGCCAGACCTAGAGGCCGTTTTCTAAAAGCAGGTGGAAGCCGATGATGGGCAGGTCGTGCCCCTCCGTCCCCGATGTGGCTGAAGCAGCCCCAGAACCACGTTGTAGGGCAGGGTTGGCATGATGGGCACCCATAGAATATTCTGTTCATTGTTACAAGCAGAGGGAACAGGTTGTCCATTCCTTAGGCTCAGAGGGCCCGGAGCTGTCGGCTCAGCCTCTGGGAGCCCCTGCGATTGCCAGAGTCTCCTGCAGGCTCTCAAGAGCAGCCCCACCTTTGCTCTGGGGCCCCCTGGCAAAACCACAACCACAAGGCCCTGGCTAGGACCTTCAGCACCCAGGGACCCTCACCTGATAGGCAGGGAAAACCATCAGCCCCTCTGGCGGACAGGGCTTGAAGAGGAGGTGGAACAGGGATTAGAATCCAGGATCCTGAGTCCTCTCTGGAGTCTTCTAGACTTACAGACCCATAGCCTGCAGGATGCTGGCTGGTGCCAGTGTCTGGAGTCCTATCCTTGGCTAGGGACTTTATCAGTGGCCCTTCCCGTCTTCACGACAGTCCTGCGAAGGGAGCACTACCGCCCCATATCACAGACTAGGAAACTGAGGCCCAGAGAGGAGATGGGACTTGCTCAAGGTTACGCGGCATGTAAGTGGTAGATCCAGGCCTCTGGCTCCTGGATGGGGCCTGTTCCCCGATCCTGCCCCGCCGTTCTGGGAAGCCCTGGCCTTCTCCCTTCTTCAACCTCCACATGCAACGAGCTATGGGTGGGCGCAGAGAAAGGGCTAGCCAAACCCTTTTCCTTCCCTAGGGACACGAGTGACCTTGGGTAAACTTGCTGGCTCTGTTCCTCTGGAAACCTGAGAGGTGGGCCACGAGCTGCATGGCGAGGGCGACCCCGCTTGTGATCAATGTCTCCAGGAGTACACTGCGCATGGACTGGGGGACGATCGGACACTATGAACCCTCATGGGAAGCTGCTGCTTGGCCTTCCCAGACGTGGCGAGGCCAGGACTCGGCCTGTTGCTCGTAGGGACCCTGGGACTGCCCCTGTGCCCTTGTAACAGGAGGTGCTGACCCAAGGTGGAGTCAGCTCACTCATGGGGCTCCGGTCTCCTTGCCCCTGAGCTTTAGGGCCCAGAGACTCGCCCGTCTTGCTGTGTAGACCACTCCCCAGCGGCTGTGAGAAGCCCCAGCGACGAGGATGCCTAGAGCCGCCCTGTGGCCAGCTGTGGCCCTTACAAAACCTGGTTCGGTGTGATGGCTGTGGGGCTGAGGCGGGTTACCCAAGCCCGGGGGTACGGAAGGGAAGGGCTTGCCGTGCGGGGAAGCTCAGAGGTTTCCAGTGTGGCCCCAGGGCCCCCGCGCACCTGCTCGAAGCGCCAGCCGTCAGACATGGTGGAGACCATCTGCGTGAGCTCCTCCTCCTGGCACTGCAGCACACGGTACACGTGCTTGGGGGGGACCTGCAGGCGGAGAAGCGACGTGGCGGACACCCATGGGAGGGGCAGGCGCACCTGTCATCCCCCCACCTACACCACATGCCCGGAGAAGGAGAGGAGGGGCGGGTCGGCGGGGGAAGGTGGCAGCCACACTCTGAGAGCCTACCCCCTGCCAGGCACTTGCCCCACAGGGTCACTTGATGCTTCGGATTTTCACCAAGGCGAGTTGTACTCGCCCATGGCCACCGAACTTAAGTGTGGCAGAGCCAGACCACAGGCACCATGAGGGGCAGGAAGGACGGCATGGAGCCTCCCTGCTTCAGTCTCCCACCTGCCCACCCACCCGCACCCATGTCTCCCCCAAGGTGGCCAGAGAATCCCTCCGGCTCCTCCTACACACGGGGCCCAAGGCCTCTGCTCCGAACTGCGAACTCCAGCAGCTCATGCCCTGTCCCCACAGGGCCCCCTGTTCCTCCACACGGACCCCATTTTGCTTGTAAGGAAGGGGAGCATGCAGGTCTCCGCACCTCTGTATTCCACAAGGGAAAATCAAGGTCCAGAGAGGGATGCGATGGGCCCAAGGTCACACCGCAAGCAGAGCCACGTCAGGGACAGCAAGCAGCGTGCTTCTCCCAGTCTGGGGCTTTTGCTGGGCAGCCCGGGAGCTCAGCCACACCCTCCCTTTACAGGCTAGCTTGGCCTCCCCAACTCTCTCAAGCCTCTCCCCGCCTCCCCCACCCCCGGCCTCCTTTCCCACCGCCCTGCCGCCCTGCCACCCCTGACCTGTGTGACGGGGTAGTCCTTCTCCTCCATCCGGTCTTTGATGATACGGATCAGCGGGCCAATGTTGTAGAACTCGGCTTCCTCTAGGACGCCTGGCACAGACAGGACAGTCCCCGGGGTCACTCGGCGGCCCCCATGCGCTCTTCTCCCCTTGTCCCCTCTGCCTCCACACCCACCCCCACTCCAGTCATGAGAGGTGATGAGCACCTCTCAGCCCCGGGCTCCTGCAGGAGGGGATGTCTCCTTCCTGGGATCCCGTACTCTCTGTGGAAGGGGTGAGAGGCTGTCACCCAGCCAGCCCTACATCCCTCCTGTGCTGAGCCTGGCAACCCAGGGACACCTGCCATTGCCCTCATCTGGGGGCTGCTCTAGGGCTGGCAAGATGCAGAGCTGGCTGGGACTGGAGCCTAGAACACCTCCACGAGAGGGACCTTGGCTGACCCCCATTACGTGCTCCTGTTTATGAATCACACGCTCAGTGCAGGGACTGGGCTAAGCATTCTACATCCTCTCCTGCAGTTTCTTCTCAGCACTAGAAACAGGTACCTTTGTTGCCTCCCCTGAACAATCGGGGAAACTGAGGACCGGAAAGAGAAGCGGCTGTCGGAAGCAACACAGCCAGTTAAGTGGCAAGAGCTGGGATCCAAATTCAAGTTCCTCTGACTTCAGAGCCCACTACAAATGCATAATCTTTGTGCCCTTGCCCCTCCTCAACCCTACAGTTTGCAGAGCCCTCCCGGGCTCATCACGAGCCCTGGGGACATGGGGAAGCAGGCATTATTGTTCCTACACAGCTGGGGGAACTGAGAGTCTCGGAGACTAAGTGAGTCACCTTTCCAGTGAAGGGCAATGGCCCCGAGCCTTTCGATTCCCCTGTGTTTGTACAGGCAGGGCAGGGACCCCTTCTGGTCCTTTTCTTGACTGGCCTCTGGGCTCCCTGAGGACGGGTCCCAGGCCTGATCAGCCCTGCTGTCCCAGGCGCCCACACAGCACCTGACACAGAGGGGGTAGACACTGAGCGTTGCTGCCTGAGTGCAGCTCGTGAGCCCTGCAGATGACAGACAGACAGCTAACGTGGCATCGCGGGTCCTTGGTGCCGGGTGCTGAGCTAAGGAACACACTTGCTTTAGTTCCTTTTACCCCCCACAGCAGCTTGGGAAGGTGGGCGCTATGGTGATCCCATTTCACAGAAGGGGCCATGGAGGCACAGAGGCGTTAAGTGACTTTCTTGGTGTCACACAGCTAGTAAATCTCTTCCCAGGTCCTTCGGCCCCTTTGGTGGGGGCCCCAGCCCCCTGTGAGGGGCTGGGAGGGGCAAAGCTGGGAGAATCCCAGACCCTATAAACAGACGTCAGCTGGGACGCGGCGAGAGTGTTCACCTCCCCTCCCCGCGGGCCCTGCTCCCAGGTCCCCCGCTACCTGTGCTCCCTGAGGAGCCGCCCGAAAGCGGCGGGGTGGGTGCCCACCATTCACTCTGAATGTGAGCCCTAGCCCACGGGGGAGCTACTTGGCCTCGAGAACACCACGTACATGTGGGTCCAGAAGGGAGACCATGGGCCCCAAGTGAGGAAGGATGGGCTGTGCTAGACGCCCACAGGGTATGAGCACTGGGACTCACGGCACCTGTTGTCCCAAAGCACGCTCTCACCGCCCCTAATTTATACACACAAGCGGAGAAAGGAGAAGTGACATGCCCAGCTGGCCTGGCTGGGTCTGACCCAGAGCCACGCCCTGGGCCCCTCGGAGTTGACTTGGCCCTGACTGTAGGCCCTGCCCATGGCTGAGTCGTTGCCAAAAGGATATTCCTCCAGGCATGGCTTCCTGAACCATCTGCTGGAGCCAGAAGTGGGCATCTATGGGCCTCGGCCACCTAGGCCCCAGAGGGACCAAACCCCTGCTGGGGGAGCGGGATCCCCTCCCCCAGCTCCACCCACAGCCAGCTGTGTTACAGAGGCCGCTGGATTTGGGGAAGAGTCACCTGCTCCACCCACCAGCTGCCTGCCAGCCCTCACCAGGCATCTGAGATACCGGATCACCCACAGAGAAAGAGCCAGACCTCCTCCTCCCATGCCCACCTCCACCCCGCACACACCTGGCTTCCCAGGAGGTCCAGGGAAAGAGCATCCGTGCCCACAACAGAGGCTGCCGGCCTCACAGGCTCCCTCTATCCTCCGCTTCTCTGCGGGCACTCAGCAAAACTCGGGTGAGGTCAGCTCGGCAGAGCCCCGAGGCTCAACCCATGCAGAGGCCTTGAGATTCAGCCTTTTCAGGGATCACGAGGCAGGCAGCAGGGAAGAAGTTCAACGTCCCTCCCCCCACCCCACCTCCCAACTGGGAGAAATGGCTTGGGACCTCCATGGAAGGCCCTGGCAGCCTGCAGAGGGCAAGGGCTAGGATGTAGTTCCCAGCCAGCCCCCTGGCCCAACTCACCCTCCTCAGCCATGTCCTTGTCCAGCACCAGCTTGCCATGCCGGAGAAAGTTCAGGATGGGCCCAAAGTAGGTGGGGTCACGGTCAATGAGGTAGGCCCCGGTCTCATCCTATGGAGATGAGGCGCACAGGCCATGAGAGGAGAGGGAGGTTCTCCCACCCCCACCCCGCCCCCCACTCCAGGCCCAGTATGGACTAGAGGGAGGGAGTGAACGCGGTCTGCTCTTCCCTGGAACAAAGGGGCATGATGGAGCAGAAAGGCTTTAGGGTCGGAAACACCTAGAAGCAAATCCTGCCTCTGCCTTCTTCTTGCTGTGTGACCTTGGGCGGGTGACTTGGCCTCTCTGAGCCTCGCTCCGCTCCCCACTAACTAGGGGTCATTGTGAGCATCCAGTGAGTTCTGAGGGGCACCCAACCCAGAGTAGGGTTCAGTGATTGTCCCTCTTAGAGGCTGTTGCTCTGAAGCCAGCCCTACACTATCTCCATCAGATCCCCAGTCATTCTGGGGATGGGGGATGTTTACAAGTTACCAAAGGAGCCGCTATCTCATTGGACAGGCATGGCCTGGAGGGAGGCAGGGCGGGCAACTCTACAGGGGGAAAAAGGGGACTTGCCCAAGGTCACAGCATCAGAGGATCAGGTAGTGAGGGAGAGGGGGCCCTAGAGGTCACCTCCGGACCAGCCTCCTCTGGTTACAGACAGGAGGCTGAGCCTGGAGCAGGGAGGGGTCTGACCCAAGGTCACACAGGCAGTTTGCAGCAGAGCCGGGATGGGAGCCCAGAAATGGTGCCAGATAGGCCAGGGCTCCTCCCTGATGAGGCCCAGCTCAGAAGGCACCCCAGGACTTCTCCACCCAGCTCCCTGCACTCCTAGGCCACCCACACCCCAAAGGGCGGGGGAAGCAGCCTCAGCAATTCCCTTCCCCAGTGCGGGAGTCCCGTTGGGGAAGGAGGGAAGGCCCTAAAGAAGGGGGGAGATTTCCGATCCACCAGCCCCCCCCCCCCCAGGTGGGAGCCCAGGGCAGTGCTCAGAAGGCTCCAAATGGCCGCGGCCTGGCGTTGTCCCGTTGCCACGGCAATGGCACATCCCTCGCTCTCCCATCCACTTCCTCCTCCCTTCCCCTCGCCAGTTCTTCCTGCCTCCCGCTCTTGGGATATAAAAGCAGCCGGGTTCCCGGCCAGGCCAGCCCCGATTCGAGCGGGCAGAGAACCCCCCGCCCGCGAGCCGCTCACCGCGCGGGCCTCACCCGGTCCGACTGCAGCTCTTCCCCCTGGCACAGGCGGCTGAGGAAGGACTTCTGCTCCCGGCACAGCGTCTGTCGGGTGGTCAGGAACACCGTGCCCCCGACGTTAAGCCGCACCCACTTGCCCCAGCCGCCCGCCGCGCGGCCGCCCATCCCCGCCGGCGGCGCTGCCTCCCCGGCCTCCATCCTCCCCGCTCGCCCCGGCGTCTGCATCCTCCGGGCGCGGCGGCTGGGGGCGGGCAGGTACCGCGCGCCGGGCATGCTGGGAGCTGTAGTCCGCGCCCGGTGGCGGGGCGGGGCGGGGCGGCCGGGGTGGGGGTGGGGGTCTCCGGGACCCCCGAGCAGCCCTCGCAGCCCGACCCACTCGGCGCTTCGAGGCCGGCCCGTAGACCGGGCCTCTAGAAGACGACCTTTAGCCGAATCATGGTGTTTGGGGAAGGTCAGATTCGAGGTCACCAGGACAATAGAGAGTGCTACTCCAAACGGGCACTCCTCCCTCCTGTGTGCTCTACACAGGGCTCTTTCCTCTTTGTCGGGTCTGGGTCATCAAACAGCCGATAACGGAAAGAAACTACTGCTCCCAGGATTCTGTAGCATTTACCTGTATCTGTTCTCCAAGATGCTTTCATACTGCCCTTTGTGTGATGTGTGGGTTGGGGCGGGCTGGGTTCTCTGCCAAGGTAAGTTCTTTAAGGACAACATAGCTGGGCTTAAAGTTGACCGACCACCCGCTATATTCCAGATGCTTTGCATGTCTGTATTAGTCAGAGGCTCTCAGCAGCCCTGTGAGGTCGGTATCACTATACCCCTATCATACAGAGCAGATGTGAAGTGACCTCCCTGACTCACACAGCTGGTGAGTGGCAGGACCGCAACCCAGGTGGGTTCCAGGTGACCACCAAGGCCCCCTTCCAAATCCCCCCCCCCCCCGCCATGGGCTGTCAGTGCTCCCTGAGAAAGATGTCTAGGGAGGAAGGGTGGACAGGGCAGTGGGTGAAAGTCAGGAGGACTGGGTTTTCATTCCGGCTTTTGTAGGCTGAGGTATTAGGTGAGGTCTCACTTTTCCCATCTGTAATTTGGGAGGGGGAGGAGGGGTTGGTTCCGAGGGTCCCCTTCTAAGCCAGATAACTTGAAGTTGGCACTGACATCTTGGATACTGCAGGAACGGGGAAGAGGGACAGCTCTTCATGTCATCTGGAACCAGGTGGGGACGAGGGCTGAAAGGGAAGATGTCCTCCTTCACTTTCTCTCCTTGATGTTTCTGTCCTGGTCCTGGATTAAGGAGGAGGGGTCTGAGGCGCCCCTCAGTGATCCCGGTGCCCCCCTCCACCCCAGGTTCCCCACACTAGGCAGCCTGGCTGTGTGCTGAAAGTTCAGTTATGACCCAAGGCTCTGCCTTCTCCACAAAGCCCTCCCCCTTGGCAGGGAATAGGTCACAGCTGCTAGAGGGTTGCTCCTGAGAACTCACCAATATGTTCTTGAGCAACTTCCTCTCTGAGCCTGGTTATTTTTCCTTTTCCAAAATGAGAATTATAATAGTAGCTCCCGCAGAGCGTTGTTTTGAAGATTAGTGTCTGTTAAATGTCTGGCTTAGTCCCTGGCTTTCAGTATATTGGATGGGTGGATGGGTGGATGGATGGATGGGTAGATGAGTGAAGTGGGATATGGACTGGCTTGTCAGATCAGCAGCACTCCTAGAACGTAGTGTGAGCCCTCGGCCATTGTTAGTTAAAACAAAGCTAGAGCAGGAAATAGTTCTTCATCCACTTAAGGCATGTAGGCAGGGAGTGATGGGGTCAGACTGGCCACTTGGAGCACTCCGGGGGCTGCAGGGAGGGTGGTTTGAAATGTTGAGAGTCTAGTTAAGAGGCCATCTGGGTCAGGACAGGGGGAAGCCCCAACCAGGGCAGAGTCAACAGGCCAAGACGAAAGAGGGTAGATTCGGTGGGTATGTAGGAAGTGGAAGGAAGAGACTCGGGTTCAAGGGAGTGTGAGAGGCAGGGAGGACGCAGAAGAAGTAGAAGTTTCTATAAAGCAAGGGAGGCAGTATAGGAGGAGAGGCAGGTCTGGGCAGTGAGCAGGGGGATGAGGAGGTCAGTTTGGGGCCGGCCTGTGTTTGCGGTGCCTGTGGGGGAAGCGACAGTTTACTCTCCGGGTGTGATGCTCAGGAGAGCGGCGGTCCTGTTTCTGATTGCGGACTGGCACTCTTCTTGGTTTTTTGCATATCTTCCCCATTTAGAGGACAAAACCAAACATCCCTGAGACAGTTTCTCAGGATGATGATTACCTTGGAAGGGAGCCAAACTTCTAAGGCTTGTTGGTTACACTGCTCCCTGCTGTCCCCTTCTGGGAAGAGCAGCTTTCAGGTCCTTCTTAATAGGGCTCTGAACTGGGCCTTGGAAAGCAGGTGAGACCGGAGGAGGGGTGATTCAGGGGCACAGGATCCCAGACAAGCATGCCAGCCCAGGCTTTACGGCTTGCTAGCCAGGTGACCTTGGCAAAGTCACCTAACCTCTCTGCACCTCAGTGAGGATATTAATAGTTATAGGTAATTATGCAGTTGTCAGGACTCCATGAGCTAACAGGGGAAGGTATGTGAAGAGCACACAGCACATTTCCTGAGCAAAGCTTCCGTGAGTGTTGGCTTTGCTAGAACGAGCCCTGCCTCCCTGTCTACTGTTGGTTGGACCCGAGATTGGGGCCTGAGGCAAGGCACTTTAATGATCCTTCAAATCCATTCCCATTGCCCGGAATGAACCAACCTCACCCACTCCTCCATGCTGGGTTTGGAGGGACAGGCAGAGAGAAAGGCCACCCGCAAGGACCCAGCCTCCAGAGCACAGCAGCTATCATTTCCTCAGGCTAAATCCCCAGACCCACAGTGACCCAGGAGTCCCCCCGCCACCCACTGGAGCTGAAGGAACATGGATATATCCCAAAGTCCCCACCTGAGCTCATCGCCACAGCCTGTTTCGAACCTTCTCGTGTTAGCAGCGTCCCCCAGCCCCCACGTCTGAGCAGCTTCACATCTGCTGTCAGCTCCGTGACTAAGCTGTCACTCGGCCCTGCTGGGGTTTGGGGTTCAGTCCTCCTCTTCCCATGTTGCGATGTCCGAACATTCTGAGTAGCCTCGACTCTGTTGTTGTGTTTACACCCAATCCAGTCCCGTGGCTGCCTTGGCCCTCAGCTCTGCCTCCTAGCCCAGAGTGGGGGTTGTTGGTTCTGAGTCACCTTTGCGGGTCACCTGAGGCGAGAAACGGGTATATTCAGTCAGTAAGAGTGAGTCCCAAGCGCCCAGAAATATTCAGACAGGCTCTCATTCCAGCCGAGGTCAGTATTTTTTTGCCCATTTTACAGACGGGGCTCGGAGCGTTGCATAACTGGTCCGCGGACTTGGATATTTATAAAAGAACAAATATGTCCCAATGCTTTTACCTAGAACTTCCTCGGATTGTCGACCTTCACCAAGCCTGCCCCGAGCGCTGGGCTTTAGAGTTTCAGAAATGAAGGAGGCGCAGACCTTCCCCTGGAAGAGCCCATAATTTCTGCGGGCTCCAGGGGGCGCCATTCGCACCGCGAAGGCACAGCGGAATGTCTGGAGGAAGGGGCACCTTTCTCCAGTTGGCACGAAAGTGCCGCTGGGGCTGGCGGGGACGCTGCCGGGTGCTGAGCCCCCGCGCTGCCCTTTTCAGCCAGGGGGTCCCCTAGCCCGCAGGAGGGGCGGGCGGTTCGGCCTCGCCGCCAGGGGGCGCGCCAGCGCGCTCGGGTCTTTGGAGAGCCCCCCACCCCCCGCCCGCCAGGCCCACGCTGTCCAGTCAGCTGGCACTGGTTCTCTTTTCAGCTCAGCTCCACGGGACGGAGGCCCTGACCATGGGCTCAGTCTTATCTGCCTCCTGCAGGGACCTCATTCTGCCCTGCAAAGGCACCTCTGGCTCCGGCTGATGTCCTGCCGCAGCTCGAATCAGGAATCACACAGAACCAGGCATCTACTGCACAGCCCCTGCGCCCCTGGGCTCCTTGCTCCTGCTGCCCCAGGGACATTTATGGCACTTCCATGGGCCCAGGTCCACGCCAAGCACTTTCATGGATTATCTCTTTTAATCCCAACCCACTGTAATTGCCATTTTACAGTGGGGGACCCCTGGGGACCCCCCAGATTCTCCTGTTCCTCCAACCTCCTCTCCTCAGCTCCTCCATGACTGGTGTGGAACAGAGATGGGAAAAGAAAGGGAAGATTTTCCTTGCCTGGCATCCATGCCCTCTGGTGCTCTTTTGCTGTGGCCAGAGCTAAGATTCAAGCTGGCTAGGTTTTTTTCCTGGGGGATTGTTTTGAGCGCTCTTTGGAGCGCCACCCCCCCTCACACTGTACTTTCCTTCCTGAATAGGGCCTCTTCTGATTGGTTGCCTGGGACACCCTACTCAAGGACCACCTCCTTTAGGTCCCACTGCCCACTCTCCTGCTGCCCTAGCCCATAGCTGGTGTGCACAATGTGACTTATGGACAGCTCCAAGTCACCACTCCTCACCCAGGTCCTCAGCTGGTTCTCCAAAAGCCAAGGCTCCACCAAGGCTCGGACAGGGTTCAACCCACACCTCTGATTCCACCACGGAACGGGCAGCCACGTCGGCATCCCCCCTGCAAGCTTTCCCAGGCTTGGGTCCCAGCCCGCCTCTGAGCACCCCTGGAATCCAGGACACACGGGCCAAGCTCTGCAGATGGGCTTCCTTAAACACCACTCCCTCCGCCTTCCAGAAGGGGAGCTCCCTCCCACTGTGCACTTCCCCCCATGAGGGGGAGAAGCAGAGCACCCCAACAGTTCCCTGGAGAGAGAGCCCCCCTCTACCTTCCAGCTCCTTCTGCTGGCATCTCTCCCCGCTCTAGGCAGGAGGGGGCCATCTCCTGGGGTTTCTAAAACCAGTTCTTAACCACCTGGGTTGGAAAAACTGCTTTAGATGGTCTAGCACCTCGTTTTAGAATGTGGGTGCAGTTAGCAGCTCTGGCTGAAACTGGATCAGAAAAGCCTGCGTTTAAAAAATAGCATTTCATTTTGAAGCAATTTCAGACTTGGAGAAAAGTTGCAAAAATAATACCAGAAATTCTGGTGGAGCCTCCGCTCAGATTCACCAAATGCTCACATTTTACTACACTGGCTCTTCCCTTCTCGGAGAGCAAATCCTAGAGTTAATGTGCTTTCGCACTTGAACCCTTCCGTGCGAGTCACACATCAGGACCGTCTTTTATACAATCACGGTGAGATTACCAGCATCAGGAAAGGAGCATCAGGACGATGCCATGAACTAATCCAGGGATTTCTTCAAAGCTCCCCCTTGTCCTGCTAATGTCCTTTACAGCAAAAGAGGGCAAAAAGTCCTTTAGGATCCATCCCGAAAGCGTCGCATTCCGTGGTCACGTGTCTTTACTCTTCTGGTGTGGAACAGTTCCTCGGTCTTTCTTTGTCTCCCGTGTTTGAGGAGAATAGACCGTTTATTTTGGAGAATGCCCTCCGTTGGACTTGTCTGATACTTCTTCATGGTTACACGCACTGTGTGCATTTGGGGCAGGAAGTCTGGGACGTGGAGCGGTGTCCGCACGGCCCCTGGTGAGGCGGGACTCAGGTCTGTTTATCCCGTCGCTGAAGGAGGTGGCAGTCAAGTCGCTGATCTGTACCGTCTCTGTCTTGCCCTGTGAACTCATCGGTGTCTTGTGGGGAGACGCATGGAGACTATTAATATCCTGCTTTCCAGCAAACACTTTTATCTCATCCCTTATTTGAATAGTCGTTGATGATTCTTGCCATACCTATACGATTGCCAAATTGTGTCCCCCCACCCCCCTTAGTCCATCGTTTCTTCTACATTTCTTAGCGGCCTTCTGTTTTCAGATGGGAGCCGCCAGAGTGGACAGTGAGTCAGGCCAAGGGCCAAGTCAAGATGACGGAGCTGGACACGAGTATAGGGCCCATAAAGAGCAACCAGGCAGCCAGAAAGGGCTTGGGGCCAAGGGAGTGAGGAGCCAGTGGGAAGTGTGAGGGCAGGCAAGCCGGAAGCCCTATACTTCCCCAGGGCAAGTCTCTGGCTCTGCTCCTGGAGGTGCCCAGAGCAGGTCTTGATGGCTGGGAGCCCTTGGCGGGCCCACCGCTGTCTCCAGCTGCTGCTGTCTGTTGCCACCCATCACAGCAGGCTCCTTGCCTCTCCCAGAATCCTGTGCAGCCACGGGCAGGGCCTTTGTCACCTCCGCCTGTCAGAAGACCAAGCATGGGTCTGCTACTGAATTCCCACCCTGACCCGCTCTGCACAGGTGGGAGGGAGCATTTACCTGACACTGTGTCCCCCAACCCCTTGGGGGAGGAGAGAAGGGGTGCTTCCTGGAACCCTAGGGAAAGAAGTAAACCCAGGTGGACAAAAGTCATTATCCCCCTGCTTTCTTGCTTTCAGATTTGGAAAAGTCAACCGGGCAGCACCAGAAACAGCCCCTTCCTTGAGTGAGGCTCCCCCTTATCAATGCTCGCTCCGGGGGGATTACACCAGCACGGGAGCCCGCACCCTGAAGCCCTTGGGCTCCCACTCAAGCCCCTTTATTCTTATTTGACTTGCTTTCTCTCATGGGCTCGCCATTGATTTTCAAGCCTTTTGAAAATGGGAAGAGGCTGTGGGAGGGGGCGGAGGCTGGCAGGGGAAGAAGACAGGAAGGAAGCGTGGACACAGCCAGCCTTGCTGGGGTCGTACCTCCCCAAGCCGCAGCCCCTGGAAGCTACCTGGCTGGCCTAGAAGCTTCCACAGGCCCCTCCTGCCTCGTTCTGGGCCCCATATTCTGCAGTTGGGCTCATGCCTCCGACTAATGAATGATGAGGGCCTGGTCCTCACTCCCTCCAGGACTGCAATCCTAGCCCTTACCTTCCTGTGACCTCTCTAAGCCCCCACCTCCCTTACCTGTAAAATGGAGAAGAACACTATTTTCAGCGTTGTTGGATTAAATGAACACAAAAACACTTAGCATCCTCCCTGGAGGATGTGGGGGAAGGTGCTGGAGAAACAGGAGGGATTATTAAGGTCTCTCCTAGCCCTACCAGGGTATTTATGTGTGTAGGTCAAACATTTACTAAGACCTGTCCATGTGGGTCACTGTGCTGGGGGCAGGAAGCGAACCATGAAGAAGGTAGGTACCCTCACGTGTGTTCAGGCCGTCACAGGGAGGCAGGAGTGAGGGGTAGGACAGAACGTTAGTAACAGTAACAACGTGTGGTGGTTAAGCGTCTGCCTTCGGCTCGGGCCATGATCCCAGAGTCCTGGGATCGAGCCCCGCATTGGGCTCCCTGCTCAGCGGGGAGCCTGCTTCTCCCTCTCCCTCTGCCCCGCTCATCTGCCCTCCCTCTCTCCCTCTCTCTCAAATAAATAAAATCTTTTTAAAAAAGTAGTAATGATGCATGTGCGTAGTGCTTACTGTTCTGGGCTTTGTTCCCAGTGTTTTGTAGGAATCTGATCCTGTAAGGTGGGTACTGGGTTAGCCCCACATCACAGATCGGTATCTGGGGTACTTGCCAAACTCACAGCCAGGAAGCAGGAGTTCTGGGCATGAACCCCCATCACTCTCACTTCTCTACATGAGGTCTGGAGGCGTGGTCCAGGGAGTCCCTAAAGGGCTGCCGGCCCCATGCCTCTCAGAGCCAGAACAACCTACTCCCCCCTCTCCTGTTCTGTGTTCTGCCTCTTAGATGTTCCTCATTACACCTGTCATGGTCTGTCTGTCTCTCCTCCCCTCCCCACTGGGTCGGTTCCCCGTCTCAGGGTCTGACTTTAGTCTCCACGCCCCCCAGATCCTGGTACAAGGCCTGTGTTGCAAGTGGGTGCTGGAGTTCGTGGATGGGACTGGCTGCATCTTTGTATCCTGGGTGTGGGGTGGCAAGAGGTCCAAGGCCGTGGGAATAAGGGTAGAGCTCCAGAGGCCGAGGGAGGTAGAATCTGGAGACTCGCTGCCAGGTCCGGGCACAGGTGACCCCCTGGTGGTGGCTGTGTACACTGAGACGGGGGACATGGACAAAGCGGTAGGGTTAGGGCTTCTCCAGCAGGGACCTGAATTCAGTGGGGATCTGGGTCCTGCAAGCTGCCGGCGGCCCACGTATGAGAGTGACGGGTTCAACAGTGGATTAAGCCACCGGAAGAGCTTGTTCATTATCCAGAGGGCGTGGGCCCACCTAGAAGCAGGCAGAGACTCTGAAGAATGTGACAGTCACCAGGGAACTGTCTACAAGTCTACTGGCGGCCCAGGCGCCCTCAGTACACCACGTTCCACCCACCCACCCTCCCCCCCAACAGGTAAATATGTTGAAACTTCCGGTGCTTAAAATTAGAAAGCTTCAGTAACCTAAAAATTCCATCTCTTCCTGAATGACTCATTCCCCCATAAATTCAGAAATAAAACTCCATTGTCCTTATATAGCTAGCTGGGTTATTCCAGCAGGAGTGACACCTTGTACTGTTCCAAACTTGACCTTACCTGATGTCACCCCGAGAATTTGCTCCCATTTCTCAGACTAGATGACCGAGGCCCCGCCCAGAAGGATCTGGAAGGCAGGCCTTCTGGGGCCTCGTGCAGAACTGATTCCAAGCACCAGGAGCAAATCAGTACATTGATTCATTATTCAGTCCACTGCGTGTGGGGCGCGGGCTTTGGGCGCAACGATCGTGGCAACGATCCAAGGAGTGAGCACACATTCCCGTGCAGCTGGTTCGACAAGGTTGGGAATTGCCCAGCTGTCCCTGACAGAGGGGTGCTCAGCAAATATTTGCCAGGTGGACAAAAATTTCATCACCCTTGTCCAGTGTGGCGAATTCCTGCCTGGAATACACAGGGTGGGTAGGCCGGGCGCTGGCAGCGGCCGGGACGCCCCCTCCCAGCGGTTAATCATTCTGGGAGTTGAGACTTGCAAGAGACAGGCAGAACCCCGTCAACGCCTCAAAATTAAACAGCAGCTGTGGGAATCCTAGAAAGGCAAGGCTCAATTTCCTTTCTCCCACCCCTGGGCCATTCTCCAAACCTGTCCAGACCCATCCGGGACCTTCCTGGGAGGAAAAGCCTCAGCTTGGATCTGCCTGGGTTCCTGGCTGGGAGGAGGACGAGGATGGGGGAAGGGAACCTAGCCAAACCCCTAGCTCAAATCTCGTAGCTCAGAGTGTCTCCTCCTTGTGGAGCTGGGAAACGCTTGGCCATCTTCCCCAAGCTTGTCACTTGTGCTTCCAAACCCCGAGCGACCCTACATTCTCTCCTTGATCCTCCAAATCTGGAAAACCCACCAAAGGCAAGAACCCCTATAAAGGGGCTTTCTAATTCCAGTTAGGCCCCTCTCTCAAACTAGCTGTGTGCCCTCAGGCAAATCACTCAACCTCTCTGAGCTTGTTTTTCTCACTTGTAGAATGAGTCTGCTGCCACTTCGAAGTCCTCCCCTCTCTGTGGAAATGATAGCACTGACCAGTTTCACTCCCTGGCTGGGAAGCTTTTCGAGGGCAGGAACACAATTCTGGTTATTTGTTGTCCTCTCTCCCAATGCCGCAAATACAGGAGGCATTCAGCATGCTGAATTAAGTAACAGTCCTTTTTTTTTTTTTTTTAAAGATTTTTTTATTTATTTGTCATAGAGAGAGAGAGAGAGAGTGCACAGGCAGGCAGAGAGGCAGGCAGAGGCAGAGGGAGAAGCAGGCTCCCCGCCAAGCAAGGAGCCCAATGTGGGACTCGATCCCAGGACACTGGGATTATGACCGGAGCTGAAGGCAGCTGCTTAACTGACTGAGCCACCCAGGCGTCCCCAGTAATAGTACTTAAAAAAAAAAACAGGAGCACTCGTGCCCAGCAGCAAGCTCAACAGTTTCGGGGGATTCTCTCATGTAACCCCCAGAGTGCTCAAGGGAAGTGAGATTCCTCCCCTTTTAAAGATGAGGAAACAGAGGTTCAGAGAGGCTCAGCGGTGTCCAAGGTCAGGCAGCCTTGAATGGGGTAGCTGAGACAGGAGCCAGATCAGAACTCATCTGCATTTGCACACAAACCCCTCTCCCTGGAGAAGCAGAGACGTTTCCCTTCCGGAGAGAAAAATGAGGCTTCTCTGAGCATCAAAGGAGGGAGGCTTCTGGGCTGCTCAATGTACCCTCCAGGGGAACGGGCTCGTGATGGGGAGACACGGTCCCCTCCACGCTGGGATTACCCATCTACACTGTCCTGACTGCTGAGCTCAACTGTTATTTGCCCCTAGAGCAGTGGTTCTCAGCAGAGTGCTTTTTGCCCCCCAGGGGATATTTGGTCATGCCTGGGGACACTTTTGGTTGTCATAACTGGCTGGTGCTCCTGGTGTCTAGTGAGTAGAGGCCAGAAATGCTGCTAAGTACCCCACAAAGTACAGGATGGCCCCAGCAACAGAGAATGCTCCTCCCCACTTCGAAATGTTAGCTGCACGAGGGTGGAGAAACCCTGAGCTCGAAAAATGGGACTCTGCCGGGGCGCCTGGGTGGCTCAGTCGGTCAAGCATCGGGCCCCTTGATCTCAGCTCAGGTCATGATCTCAGGGTCCAGAGATCAATCCCCATGTCGGGCTCCGTGCTCGGCACAGAGTCTGCTTGTCCCTCTCCCTCCCCCCACTTGTGCACACACTCTCTCTAAAATAAATAAAATCTTTAAAAAAAAAATGGGACTCTGCCATGAGCTCTCGGCTAAATCTTTGAAATCCCTTCTGAAGTAGGCATCCTTCCCATTTTACAGGTGAGGAAATGGACTTGGAGAGGTTGGAACCAACTTTAAAGCTCTTACTCAGAAAACCGGGATATTGTCCCATTGGCTCCCTCATAGCCGTGGACTTGGGAGGTGACTCAGGATCGGAGGACATGGGATGGGGATCGCAGGTACAAAGAAGAGTAAATTCAGAGTCAGGAAACCTGGGTCTGGTCCAGCTCGGTGGTAAACCCATCATGTGCCCTTAGGTAAGTCACTGTCTTCTCTGGTTTTGTTTTTCTGGGGTTCTCCCCAGTACCAATCTATGTTGCCTCTCTGCTACTGAGGGGTGCCTTGGGGGCTTAGAGATGGGGAGATGTGACCCAACTTCAGGCAGGGGCCACCTGGGGCTTTCTCAGACACCACGCCCATCTCTGCACAAAGGACAAATACAAGGAGGAGGACAGAGCCTCTACGGGAGGCAAGCCTGGGGGCAGAGGTGTTCCTTTGAGCAGAAAGGATCAAACCCCCTGGCACTCCCCCACCCCCCGCCCCCGCCCCGTTGCTCCAGAGGATAGCCTCCACGTGTGGGAACCCGGGTGGCTTAACTCCAACCTGGCTGAACTTAACCCCTCTCTTGAACATCCCGGAGGGGCTGGGACAGGCCTCCTCCGTGCAGTACAGCCTCCTGCCAGTTTAGACCTATCTCTGTCTTGATACTGGAAGCACTGTGGGCCTAGGTGGGCCTTTGGGTGGCACTCTAGACATATCACAGCAAGATTCATCTTAAATAGCCCAGAAGCTAGCTGTGAGACCCCCAGCATTACACGGTGGAAGACAGTTTGCTGGGGGCACTCTGGTCACGGGAATGGAAGGGTCCTGGGGCTCCTGCCCTGCTCGGAAGGCAGGGATGGGATCCCCAAACCCCTCAGGCTCCACGGAGCTCCCTTTGCTGGGCATGCTGGAACCGTCGACTCATCAGGAACACCAGGCAGACCCCCAGTTAGAAAGATTTAGCCCTTGGCTATTTTATTTCCTCAACAGTGAAACAAGGGAGGGCCCCCACTTGGCGTGTGGGGCAGCTGCCTCCCCCAGTGCCCACCACCACCTTCTCTCCTGCCTCCACTGGGAGCCCACAAGTCAACGGAATTCCTGGCCTCGAGGGTGTCCCCCTAACGTGCCACCTGGCTCGCAGGAAGAAACGCACACTTGGTCAGAGCACAGTCAACAAGGAGGCTGGGCAGAGCTCCCTGTGTCCTGCCTAGTCTCAGTGGGTCTTCCCCCGGCCCTCGGAGATGACTTCCTCCGGCTGGGCGCGCATGTACCACTCCACCCAGGAGCCGTCGTAGATGGCCACGTCGGGCTTGCCGCAGAGGTAGGCCCCCAGAGCCACATGGCAGGCTGTGACGCCGGAGCCACACGTGGCCACCAGCGGCTGGGACAAGTCCACCTTCTTGTCCTGGAACAGGCGGTGGATCTCCTCGGGGCTCTTCTCCAGGCCCTCCTTGGTCAGGAAGTCCGTGAAGGGGATGTTCACTGTGCCGGGGATGTGGCCGGGTTCGATGCCTGCAGCGGGACGGCAGGAAGGTGGGGACAAGGACAAGGGTGTATGAGAAATGGCCACTGCAGTATGAGAGTCTCCCAGGCAGCCACAGCACTGAACCCTCTCTACACGCACTGCCCCACGCAGTCCTCACCCCCAGGAAACCCAGATACCACTTACAGGCATCCCCAGTTTACAGATGGGCATGCTGAGGCTTGGTACTGTGCCAGGCCTGGCTGGAATGGGGATCCACGACTCGGAGCCCACCAGAGTCTCACTCTTCCCCTGGATTCCTGATCACCTATATGCTGGGGGCATGATGGTGGAGGGGAACACAGATAAACAAGCTCTCTGCCTGGCTAGGACTCCTTGCCTTTGCAGTAAAGGAACGGATCGGGCCGGGTGGACAGGCATCGCTGAGCCATTACAAGGATGAGCGGTGTTAAAAAGGCCCAAGGATGTCATGGGACACATTATAAAAGATATTAACAGAAACAATAATCTTTGACATGACGGAGCACTCACTTTGTGCCATGCACTATTCAGAGCCCCTCTACTGTATCTTCTCCTTTAATCCTCCCCCAAACTCTACGGGACAGAAATGACCACCCCCACCCCCGCCCCCACCCTTTACACAGATGAGGAGACTGAGGCACGCAGACTCAGTTGCCCAAGTCAGAGAGGCCCCAGAGCAGGTGCTGCTAACGCCAGGCCATGGGGGCGGGGAGGCAGGGAAGCTTCTCTGAGAAGGCACTTCGAGTGAGTAGGGGTCTGTCACATGGACAGTTCTGGGCAGTGGGGGCTGAGAGAACCCCAGAATGGGGAAAGGGGGAGGGAATCGGAGGAGGCAGGAAATCACATGGTGTTTAGAGGGGTTCAAGGTCACTGGGCAAAAGCACAGACACAGAGGGGCTTAAGGCCCAAGAGGAGCCGCCTTGATTAAGACATAGAGCTTTGACCGTGACTACAAGCAGAAACCAGACTTCCATTTTCAAAATATCACTTCGATCATAGCACGTAGAATCTGGGCAAGGCTAGAGAGCCGTTCACTAAGAGGGTCACCCCCCTTAAACCTAATCACTTTGCTTTTACCATCCCCTATGAGGCAGGTGTCACTAATATCCCCATTTTCACGCCAAGAACTGAGATTTGCGACAGAATCAACCCTCACAGCCCATGATTCAAAAATCAAGGCTGAATGTCGCTGGGGTGGGGCTCTAGACTGGTGGCTTCTGTCCTGGTTTCCCCCTGCAGTGGGGAGACACTCCTCCAGGGAGCTTCGGACCCATATGGGTAGCTATTGGCAGGACTTAGCATACAGGCAGCGCTCAAAGTCCACGGGGAGGTGGGAGTGCACCGAGCCTCCCCACGATGGTGTGGAAGTGGCTCGCTGGGAGACATCACATAGAGACCAGCACGGGGGAAGGAAGAAGAACAAGCTCTCCAGTCGGGTTGGTCACCGTCAGAGCAAGGCTGTCCCTGTGCCTTGAATCCCCACCAAGCAAAGCATGCTTCCCCCTACACTGCCAGACCGACCTGGCCCCTCAAGGAGAGGCACGCTTGTCCGGCTCTCAGCCCGTGCAGCAGGAACGATGACCATGAGGGGATGTCCGCCACCGATCTAGATCTAGCCTTTGCGTGTGCTGGCTCAGTCCAGCTCCATGACGAGCCCGCTAGGGGCGTCCCATCGCCACCCACTTTACGGACAAGCCTACTTTGCAGATGACCAAGCAGGACTGAGGCAGCGTTAAGCACTTCTGGGAAGAGTTACAACCACAGAAGCACATAGTCACTCTGTCACCTCCCATCTCTTAGCACCCCTTATGTGTGAGACCGGGAGCTGAGCCTTTCATCCATTTGTTCTCATTTGACATTTGACCCTCATGGTCCCCCAGGCTTGACTCAGGGGCATGGGGGAGGCAATTCAGGGACAGGCTCCCAGGGGAAGTGGCAAGTTCTTTGCATCCTCCCCAAAGAACACAGGCAGAGGAAAGACTGGGTGATTATGGTTGTTCAAGGCAGTTAAATGAACTGCCTCAAATCCCCTCCGGGCTGCCTCCTGACCTAGAACAAGGTAGCCATCCTGAGACCCCGTTTCCTCCTCTGTCCAGTGAGAGCACCCACCTCTCTGAATCACTGAAAGGTTCACACCAACGTGGCCATTGACCCACTCATTTTTGGGGGCCCCTGTCCCCCTGATACAGGGCTTCCCTACAGTCTCCTTCCCTGGCCAAGCCTATGAGCTTGGCCCCTACTCAGGCCAGCAACCACCTCTGTTCAGTTTCTCTCCAGCCTGGGGCAGCAATCTCTCCCTCTCTCTCTTTAGCGCCCCCTCCATCCTCCCCTCTGCAAGCCTTGGTCCCTCCGAGGGACGTTCCACTCACTCCCCCGTCCCAGACTCCTCCCCTTCCTGTCTGCCTTCATCTCCAGCAGGATGGTATACACCCGATCAAGTCCCATCCCTTTGAGCTTTTCCGAAGCTGGGCCTGCCTGCCACCCCTCCTCCGATTCCGCAGAGACGCCCCTACTTCCGCAGAATCGGGGTAAGGCTGTTTGGTTTCTCCCTCTTATCCAGGGAGCCCTGGGTTCCCGGTGAGTTTGGGGTAGTCACTGCCCGCAACACGGGTGAGGGTGGGGGTGGGGCAAGTACTACTGTGCACCCTTCAGGAATAAAGCCACTGAAGCTTACGGAGGGAGGCAACTAGAACCCAAATCTCAGGCCTCCACCCCATGCGATGTCCTTTAAAGGCAAGGAAGAGGCAGAGCTCTGGGCGCACCTGGGCCCGCGCCGCAGCTGACCACCCGCCCCTGCGCGCAGGTTTGTTACCGTCTCGAGGCTCGGGCTCGGTGCCCCTGAACCGACCCGCGGCGCGGGCGTCCACCACCTGGAAGCGTCGGGATTCGAGGTTCTCCTTGATGTCCTCGTACGTCTTGATGAAGGCGGGGTCGAGCGTGGCGCGGAACTCGGTGGGCTCCGGGCGAGTTTTCCCCGAGCTCAGCGGGAGGCCCAGGCGCAGCCAGTGGCGGAGGCCGCCGTCCAGCAGCGACACGGCCCGGTGGCCGAAGGCGCGGAACATCCACCAGACGCGCGGCGCCGCGTAGAGACCCTGGTCGCTGGCGTCGTAGACCACGACGTGGGTGGCGGCGCCCACGCCCAGGCGGCCAGCGTACTCAGCGAAGTGCGCGGCGCTGGGCAGCATGTGGTCGTAGGGCGACGTGCGGTCGCTGCACTGGTCGATGTCAAAGAAGGCGGCGCCGGGGATGTGGCGCTCCTCGAACTCGCGTCGCGCGTCGCGGCCCAGCTTGGGCAGGTACCAGGAGGCGTCGAGCAGCTGCAGGGGCTGCCCCGCGCGAGGGGCCCTCAGTGCCTCGGCCACCCACTGCGCTGACACGAGCGCGCGGAACAGCTGCTGTGGGGCCATGGTGGCGGCGGCGGCAGCGGTGGCGACACGGGGGCTGCAGGCCTGGGAGACAGGGAGAATGTCAGGAGGGAACGGAGGAAGAGGCCGGCCCGATGGCTGGGAACCGCCTGCACCGCTGGGGCCGGCCCTAGCCCGCAGGGGCGGTGGAGCCCCGGGGAGGGCAGAGTCCAGGGAGCACAGAAAAGCCGCGGTAGTGAGCCCAGGTGAACCCAGGTGCAGACTTCGCTCCGGGGGCCTCTCTTCCCCTCCCCCCCGTGAGGACACAGACACAGCACAGAGCAACAGAATGACCCTGACCCCTTCCGGAGCGCCGCCTGCCCTTCACCGCTGCTGGCTGGAGGTGAGGTGGGGAGGAGCCCCTCCTGCCTGGGCTCAAGACCCCAGGCAGGTAGGGGCCAAGTTTCAGCCCCTCCCCAAGATGCAGCTCCGCTTCTCCCGCCACCCAAGGTCCCTGGTGGGATTCATTCTCTCGTTCATTCATCAAACGTTTATACAAGCAGCTTCATGGGGATAGTGGCCGGGATTTATGGACTCCTGAGCCTCATTTAATCTCACAATACCTCACAACACCACAGGACACAGAGTAGGCTCTCAATTAATTAGTGGAACAAGTGGCCCCAAGAAGGCTGGCAATGTTCTGTTTCACAGAGGGCGACACTGAGGGTCATGTAAGTGCACTGAGTTGGCCAAGGTCGGCGGCTAAAGACCTCACACCAGGCAGTTGGACCCCGGACTCCACACGCTCACAGGCAAGCACTGTGCAGGCTCCGGGAGCCCTGCAAGGGCAGATTTGGCCCCTTGAGCCTGAACTTTGTCTCTGAACGTTCATGTAGCAGCTACAACAGTGGTCCTGCCTCACCCCCTCTCCCCAACGCTCCCCTGCCGGGCCAGCAGCTAAGAGTACACGAGCCCATGACAAGCCAAGTCACTGCCTTCCGGGGTCAGGATGCTCTGAACATGTTGAGTCCCTGTGCAACAGCCCCTGGTCCATTAGATGCCTTCCTGCGGGTCCGAGAAAGGTGACCCCTCCGCCGGAGCATGTGACCGGGTGAGTGGGGTGTGAGCGGCAGGTCGGCCCGCCCTTCCCCTTTCAGCAGGGCACCACCTTACCATCCATACCCAGCAGTCCTGCCATGGTGGGGGGTGGTGGTAAAGGACAGGTGCTTTGTGGGCCCCGCCCCAGGCTCAGCACCACAGCCTCTAGAGTGGGTCTATGAGGACACCTGTGTTCTGCAGGAGGCGACTCGAGATGGGAGCGCCTCGCCCTTGCTCACACAGCTGGTCAAGGGCGGCCTCGGGATCTGAAGCCAGAGCTGGGCTCCGGAGGCTGGACTTCGCCTTGTGCCCCAGCCCTTCCCACACTCCTCTGGCTTTTAGGAAGTCACTCTACCCACACGGCCAGGCCCTGTGCCGGACACTGAGAAACTCTCGATTTTGCCGGGCCCTGCAGGTAAAGACAGGCCACAGGCCGGCTCAGAGGATGGCATCATTAAGGAAAGTCTGGAGTTCAGTGTGAACATGGAGGGGCCACAAGCTCAAGCGTAGGGCGGGAGCAGAAGGGATGAGAAGTCTTCCTGGAGGACCATTTCAGGGACCCAGGAAACTATAGCTAGACTTTCAGGATAAGGAGGCCGCCAAGGGGGCTTTGGCTAAGGGGTGATTCCAGCATCTGTGGGTGCCCAACCTTCAGCTCTTACAGTGGAGATTAAACAATGAATGTTGAGAGCCATCATAAGGCATTGCACTGGCTGGTTTTAATCATCATTAGAAATGGCTTAATAAAAAAGATAATAAAAATATATTAAAAATGGCTTTAAAATCCCATTATTTCCGAGAAGTTACTCTCACTGGTGGACTTTGAACAACAGCAGCATGTCTAGAATCTTAGTTTCAGGATTGGGTGGGACTTCAGAGGTCTGAGGTCATCCCGCAGCCCCTCCCCCCCTTGACTGGCAGTTGTCGCATAGGCCTGAAGGAGGTAGAGGAGGGTCTGGGAGAGCGGGCTGTGTGTCACTTAAGGGCGCAGACCGGGGCCCTTGGGTGCTGGCCAGGCCTGGCCCCCTGCAGATGCTCTGGGAGTGAAGGAACCCAGGTCACACGGGACAGCTCCAGGCCCATCTCAAGAGCACACACACCTACACTAGGGGAAGCCTGGGCAGGGCCAAAGACGAAGTTCAGAAGATTCTCCACGGAAATGCTTGTCAAAGTACGCATTTGCCAATCTCCTGTGAGGATATGATGACTTCAGAGTAAAAAGAATTTTTAACGAGGGGGGATGAGAAAAGCATTCCAGGCATATGTCACACATCTGTATGCAAAACGCTGAGCAGGGAGCAGGGGTGGCCCACCAGCTTGGAGGAAACAGTTGTTCCCTTTTCAGGAATGATGTGAAGTGGTTGTGAAACACAGCCATTGTTAAAAAATGAAATGATACAAACTTACAATCAAATAGATTCATTAAAAAGAAAGGCTTTTTTTTTTTTTTAAGTATGAGGCTTTGGGGGTGAGCCAGGTAAACAAAGGCAGGAGGCAGGCCACGTGGGCTTCAGATCTGAGATTAACAACTGCAAGAGGGTGGGGGTCTTAACCCCACTGTGAGCCCCTGGGGTAACTCACTAGGCCTGGCTTTCTGGTCTTTAAATAAGTTTCTGGCCTGCACCGCAAGGTTGTTGTGGGAAGTCAGTAAAACCTTAGAAGCAACGTGCTCACGGAGCAGGCCTTGACCAAGGCTAGTTTCGTTTCACTCCAGCAAGTTCTTTGCCAGTTACTTCCCTTGGAGCCTCTGGGTCACTTGGCATTGTCTCCCTGGCCTCTCTGTGGGGTTTTATTAGTCCTCCCCCCTCCCTCTTGTTCTCTTGGGTGACACCAGCTGACCCGACCCCCCACCCCCACCCCCCTACCCCAGCTTCCCACCTGCCGCTCACGCCTAGGCCACGGGGCAGGCCACCCGGAGCGGCCTGCGGACAGCCATGCTTAGGGCGAACCCAGGGGCGCGCCTTCGCTCCTAGACTGCAGCCCTCTACTCCGCTCAGACCCCGCGGGGGAGCCCCGCGCCGCGCACCCCAATGATCGACCTCCCCCTAAAGAAAGGCAAGCGCGATGCCGCAGCAGTTACCCGGGTCTCGGGCTCCGGGCTTCCGGAATCGGTCATGGCCCCAGCGCAGGGCGCCCCCTCCCCGCGCCCGAAGCCGTCCCCTCCTCCCGCCACC
The DNA here is from genome assembly GCF_963455335.1 of Martes martes. Taxonomy (NCBI): domain Eukaryota; kingdom Metazoa; phylum Chordata; class Mammalia; order Carnivora; family Mustelidae; genus Martes; species Martes martes. The sequence goes on from NC_137895.1 coordinate 11,026,833, forward strand.
AACCTGCGACCGGCCAAAGGGAGGAGACTTGGGCACAGCCCACCGCCGCGGCCACTTGGAGCCGCCGCTGCCCGCGCCTTCCACTCGCCGGCCCGTGGGGGACACCCGTGCCGCCGCGCCCCGCCCCGCGTCGGCTCCGCGCCCCCCTGGAGGGTCCCCGGGGTCCGAGGGGTGCGACGCGCTGTGGGGGGGGCGGCAGAGGGCGGGCGCGGCGCGGCGGGGCGGCGCGGCGCGGGGCCGGGGCTCTGCGGGACGGCGCGCTGTACCCCCCTCCGGCGGCGGCGCGATGGTGCAGGCCGGCCAGGGAGGTGTGGGCTCCGGGTTTGAACCAGCCAACTTCTCCGCGGTCAGGGACGAGCGCCAGGGCGGCGGCGAGGGCGAGTGAGTGCGGCCGGGTGGGGCGGCGGCCAGGCGCCCGGGCCGCTCGGGATTGGGCCACCGGTCTGGCCCCTGCGACCTCGGGAAGGGTCCCCCCGGCGAGAGCGGGGCAGGGTGCCCGGGGAACCTCGGACCCAGCAGGGGCAGAGGGCACCGAGCTGGGGCTGGGCGCGGGCGTTCTGGAGGCGGGCGAGCCCTCCCGGGCTGCTGAGATTGGCCGTGGGGGGCTCGCTAGAGGTTCGGGCGAGCGCGTGTGCGAGCCCCAGCGACCCCTCCCCCGGGCTCCCTCTCCTCTCCCCTCCCAGCCAAGGGGGTTCCAAGTTCAACAGGTCCCCCATCCCCCGTCCTGGGCATCTTTTCGCCGCTCTTTTCTGGCAGGATCCCGAGGACGAGAACCATAGCTCTCGGGACCGGGCGCCCTCCCCGCCAGCTCCCCCTTCAGGGGCGCTCCGAGGCTCTCGCTCCGCCCCCTTCTGCGCGGGGCGGGGCCCCAGGAAGGGGCGGAGCGGCCTTTCCTGGGCCGAATGGGCAGACCTTTCCCGCAGCCTGCCTTGGGCGCCGCGGCGGGGTTGCTGGGCTGCAGCGAACACACCACCCCGGGGGAGTGCGGTGGGAAAAAGCTCCTCCCAGACCCCGCCCCGCTGCACACCAGGACCTCATGCCGCTCTCTTTCCTGGTTTCCACCCGCGCCAGGTGATGCGCAGAGCTGAAACCATGGTTCATCAGGTGCTCTACCGGGCGCTGGTCTCCACCAAGTGGCTGGCGGAGTCGGTTCGGGCTGGCAAGCTGGGGCCGGGCCTACGGGTGCTGGACGCGTCCTGGTACTCGCCGGGCACCCGCGAGGCCCGCAAGGAGTACCTCGAGCGTCATGTGCCCGGCGCCTCCTTCTTTGATATAGAGGAGTGCCGGAACACAGAGTCGCCCTACGAGATGATGCTGCCCAGCGAGGCCCACTTCGCCGACTACGTGGGCCGCCTGGGCATCAGCAACCAGACGCACGTGGTGGTGTATGACGGTGACAACCTGGGCTGCTTCTATGCGCCCCGGGTCTGGTGGATGTTCCGTGTGTTTGGCCACCGCACCGTGTCGGTCCTCAACGGCGGCTTCCGAAACTGGCTGAAGGAGGGCCTCCCGGTGACGTCGGAGCCCTCACGCCCGGAGCCGGCCGTCTTCAAAGCCACCCTGGACCGCTCCCTGCTCAAAACCTACGAGCAGGTGCTGGAGAACCTCGAGTCTAAGAGGTTCCAGCTGGTGGATTCACGGTCCCAAGGACGGTACCTGGGCACTGAGCCAGAGCCCGACGCAGTAGGTAGGTGTCCTGGGGGGTGGGTGACTCCCCGGGAGGGATGCCCCCATGGAATGATGGGGAGTACGGATGTCTGGGACCCCTTCAGGGGTTGACTTCAGTTCCCCGCCCCTCCCCCCATAGGTAGGTCCCGGTCTGCATCTGTGAAATGAGAGTGCAGAGCCAAAGCTAAGAGCTATTTCTGCTTTGATGCTCAAGGACCTACCTCTGTGTTCCCATAGCCGCGTGCTAACAAGCAACCTAGCATCTCTATGGGGTGGCATCAGCAGAGGTGACCGGTGATATCTCCACCCACATCCATGCCCAGGCACGGCTCCTGGACATGCCCAAAGGTGTGTGCATGAGCTCACACATGTGTCTCTGTACAGAGGCTCTCAAGGACACCTAGCTTCCTAGGGCCTCCCTTAGTTCCCCAGAAAACCCGCGTAGACATAACAATGCCCTGCCGGCAGCACCCCCCACCCCCCTTCCAGCTCCCTGGGCCCCCCGACCTTTCCAAACAGCGGCAGCCTGTTTGCAGAGCTATAAAATTAGCTACTGTTTCATGCTAAGCCCTCAACACAGCATTAAGTCATCCAAGAAAGCTTATAATACGCCATGTTAGAGAGGAGGAAACAAAGATGGGAGGACCTTAAGTTGCTTGCTCAGTTAAGTGGCAGAGTTGAGATTTAACCCAGTGCTGACTAGTTTCATACTAGTGCTCTAAACCAGGCATCCACAGGGAGATGGCTCGACCTGTCCTGCGGACAAAGGGGAGGCGGGGAGGGTTCCACATTGCTGGGGTGGGGGAAGTCTCAGGAGAGGAAGTGCTGAGTTCTAGAACCTCCTAACAGAGAACCTTAGAAGTCTCACCATCACCCTGGCTGGGTTTCCTGCCTCACTGCTGTGGGGGCCACTCCAGGCTGACCCGAGCCCCGGGAGTGCCCAACACCTCCCGGCTCTGTGCTCTTGGGCACGGTCTGCAGAACCTAAGTCTAAGTCTAGTGCAACATTTTTCCTAACTTGTTGAAAAATGACTCTTCCTGTCTGTGCCTCTGAGGGAGAGGATGCTGGGGAACAGTTCTGGACATTCTTAGAGCTGGAGGTCCTGAAAGGTCACCTCATTGGACAGAAGGGAAACTGAGGCACACAGAGGAAGTGGCAGGTCAAGGCCCTGTGGCTAGTTCATGGCACAGCCATGGCTCTCTCCAGGCACCGTGTGTTTCCTACCCGTGTTGCTCTCTGGAGGTCTGGAGTTGAAGAATCAGAGACTTCCAGCGTGGACCTCCTACAGACCCCCTCCTGGCCTTGGTCCAAGATGCCTTCCCTCGTTGGAGCTTACGCTGCCATCATGGGGAGGAATGGTAGAATTGTTTCCCTTAGCTCCTTCTTGGCTTGCCCTGAGCAAGCTGGAAATAAGCCAAGAGGGTCAGATCCCATCTCCTCACTCCTATTTTAGGATGAGGGCACTGAGGCTCAGAGAGGGGTCCCTCCCCATTGCCCTTCTCCCTACCTCCTACCACCTCCAGATCCTGGGTCCCAGGGAGCACGGATGCTTCCTCCTGGGAGGTCAGCCCCTCCTTTGTGGTGAGACCTCAGTCGATTCCTTGACCTCTCTGGGTTCCCTTATTTTAAAACAAGAAGAGGAATGCCAGCCTTGCCCACCTGGCTGTGTACTTATTTAAGGGTGTTTTGAGAAAGGTAGGAGCGGCACCCAGGGCTGGGCCATCTAGAAAGCTTGGGCGTGGCACTTCTTCCCTAAAAGGCTTTGCTGGCCTCCCGAACAACACGTTTTGGGAGCACGGAGGCGCGTGGGGCTCTCTGACTTCATGGTGCCCAGCTTGGCGTGGGCTCAGTGGTCTAGATGGAACCACCAGGGGCTGTGTGGTTGGCAGAACGTCCTGGCAGAGGAGCTGGGAGTGGGCCTTGGACTCCCGATGGCTGCTTCCTGCTGATACCGAGACAAGCACCTTCCCCAGCCCCAGCTTTATGCTCCACTGCCTTTGGTCCTGTTTGTAAGGAGCCCAAGGTGAGAGTCAGGCAGATCTGAGTTTGCATCCTGCACTGGGCAGCTGCGGGCAGGCCCTTTCCTCCTTAACGAAAGGAGTGTGCTCACCTTCTAGAACGCTGGGGGAAGCCAGCAAAGCAGGTAGCGGGTAAATGCAACCAGGGTATGTATAAGCCCTGTTCTCTTTTCCTCCGGCCTCGAGGGCAAGGAGGGTGAAGAGGGAGGAGACTGACCCCCTCATGGGCACTTTCATCTGCAGAATGTTTGGTTTTTGCGTATTCTCTCCTTGATGCCACCCTGTGCTGGGTGGAACCTGGGAGTTAGGACTGATCCCACTTTGCAGGTGGGAAAGGGGAGGAGGAGGTTCTCTAAGGAGGCAGAGTGGCCAAGATTTGACCCCAGTCGGCAGGCCTCAAAGTGAGGCCGTTTCCCAAGGCCGCTGCTGTGTAAGCAAACACAGGGCCTGGTGGGGGGGGGGGAAGGTCACAGCCTCACAGTGTAGTGTTGCTTCATGGGATCCTGGGGCCCCTCTGCCTGTGTCTCTCCCTCCGCCGGGGCTGAGGGCTGAGGTAGGTTGGGAGCAGGAAGCGTGCTGAGCTGCCTCCCAGTGGCCCGGAGCTGCCCACTGGGGCAGCCTGCCCTGGATTGCTTCGTGTCTATAGGAGGAAAGCAAGAAAGAGCCAAACGGGTTTTTCTGGCCTGGAAAACCCACACGGATCAGCAGCCTGAGAGATGTCAGCTCACCGCCCCCCCCACCCCCCTACTGGTGATAATTCACAGCCTCCTCAGGAGCTGGGAGCTTCCTGGGGTAATCTGAACCCGGCCCCAAGATGCCGAGGGCAGGGAAAGACCAAGGAAAGAGCAGGCCACCCTAGGTTGGTTGGTGGCAGGTTTAATAAGGGAACTTAAGGTCTGGTCTTGGGTGGCCGGCGCAAGATGAGATTTCCACACCCGCCTGCCACATCTTGAAAGCTTATACGGAGGCCTTAACTGGGGTCAGTCCCGTACATGCTGTCCAGCTGGTCTCAGAACCACATTCAAGGCTGTGTCCTTGGGGCAGCCTCTGGGAGTGGGGAAGGCGAGCAGAAGGCACATTCCAAGGATGGGAGAGGGGAGAGGAATCTCCAGTTGCCCCAGTTGAGCTCATGGGTCAACTGGTGGTTATGTCCTCTCCATGACCTCTCCCCCCACATTCTACCCCTCATGTCGGCTCCTAGCACCTGTCACACCTGTCACCCCCCCCCCCAACTTCTGCACTGTGCCCTGAACAGTCAGCAAGAGGCTTTATGAGCATGCTGGTGGCTCCCTTTGTGGCCCTCTATGTTGGAGACAGAGGCCACAGCAAGAGAAAATACAGAGTCAGACAGTCCTGCCCCCATCAGAGATTACATTTTCCAAAAGAGCCCCATGATCCAAACCATTGATTTATGAAGTCCCCTGGCCTGGGAGTCAGATCATTCACAGCCTTCCCTTATTTTCTCAAGTGACTTATTATTTTTTAAGAAGATTTTATTTATCTCAGAGAAAATGAGAGAGAGAGAGAGAGAGTACAGAGGGAGAGGTAGGCTCCCTGAGCAGAGAGCAGGAAGCCTGATGGGCTCGATCCCAGGACTCTGGGACCATGACCCGAGCTGAAGGCAGACGCTTAACCTACTGAGCCATGCAGGTGCCCCTCTTATATGGCTCAGAAAAGGTGGCATAATAGACTCATCAGATATACGGCAGCATTCTGTTTGGATAACGGCACAGGTGGCTCCTTACCCAGCATCGATGGTGTCTAAGGCCGTCCTGCTTTGGAGGACAGCTTTTCTCAGGATAGTTTGGTGTTCAGTAAGGACAGGTGGTGTTGGCTGTCATTCAAGGCTTGCTGGGTGAATCTCATTTGGGCAGGATAGACAGCCCAGGACCCCCACCTCTTCCCCTCTTCCAATGGTGCTTGTTCTGTTCCAGGTATAATGCATTTTAGCAGGTCCGCCTTCTGGCAAGACCGTGAGATCCCCACGAAGAGGGAGCAGATCCCCCCTCACCCGGGCCCGTGAAGTCACTCACCCGTCCTGGTGGGGCATCTCATGGCAAATTCCAGCAGATGACACCTCGCCCACGTGTGCTGGGCTCTGTTCTCAGCGGCACAGCACGTCGATCCGCAGGGAGCAGGACAAGGGACATCTTCCTCCACTTCCATGCATTTATAGTGCTGGGTGTCTGGGCGAGGGTCCCCAGTCTGGGCAATGGGGCAACAGGCCCTGCTGGTTAATCGTTCACACGTAGGAAAGCCTGGGACACACCTTTAAATGACCCCCAGCCCAGGTGGTTTTACCCGGGAGTAATTGAATCTGCTGCTTTAATATTCATTTTTCCTTTTTATCAGCCCACCTGCTGGCAGGTTATAGGAGAGATGGGGACCTCCATTCTAGGTCGTGTTCTTTTGCCCAGTTTTGCAATATGACCCCCAGTCGCTGTCTAGTCAACAAGGGTAGCTAAACACCATATTCTGCTACTCTAATCCCCTCGTGGTGGCAGCCTGGTTCGTAGTCACCAGGGAAGGCTGGGGGTAGACCAGATGTGGTATCCACGCAAACCGGGCATAGGGGAGAGGGAGCAGCATAACCGAACTGCCAATTGGTCACCAGTTGGGAATTCTGGTGAATGGCCCCAGGCTCCTTTTCCAGTTGTCTTGTGTGTCATTTACAAGACACAGGACACGCTGTCACTGCATTAACCAAGTCACTCTATGTCAGGGACAAGCCAGCATCCTAGGCAATATGCCAACCCACCTGGACGCGATGCATTGTTCCATGTGTCCAACCTGTTCTATGTCCTGAAGAGCCAGTCGCTAGGGATCGTACCCGGGCTGGGGCATCGGTTTCCTGACTGCCAGGGGGTGGGTGTCAGTGCCTCATGAGCTGGGAATTGGAAAAGTGAAACTGTCTCAGACTCCTACAGGCAAGCCCAAATATTCCCTCATCTAACCTGACCCCATAAGGGCCCACTCGTGGTCATCCACCCCTCAGCTCCCCATTGCTCAAACTATAGCATTAATGTGGTTGAAGACCAGGACTCAGGAGTGACTATGAGCTCAGCCCACTGGCTGCTGTGACCGCTTCCTCTCTGAGCATCTCCATCTGGAGGGGCGCTGTGGGCACTGTTAGGAGCCTATGTTCTATGGGGTCACATAGAGGTTTGGCCTCCATCCAGAGCTAGGACCAAAATCTTAGGGGTACTCCCTCCTGTTGTCTCTGCCACAGTGCCTGACCCCTGTCTCCCAGAGTCCCAGACTCATTCACTCCAACGAGAGCCCTGCTTGGGGAATGCCCAGAGACTGACCATGTCAGTAGTATTTTTACCTTCTCCCATTCAGCTTGCTGCTCTGATCCCCAGTCACCATTTCTTTACCAGGTGGCAGAAGGGACAGCAGCACTGTCCTCAAAAACCCTACCATCCCTACAAAGGTCTGTAGCTCTTTCGTCTTCTTGAGGGTTGGAAGGACTCGTATCTTACCAGTCACAACGTCGAGGAAGAAGTGTGTCTTCCCTGAGCAAACGATTCCCAAAAACTTTATCACAGTGCCTCGGCCTTGAATTTTCTGCAAGTTCACCACCATTCTTCCCACACAGATATTCAGCAAAGCCTACAGCATGTCCCACCGCAGATGAAAGTTTGTTCACGTTAATATTACGGCGTCAGTGTAATGGGCTCATTTTACTGATGTGAGGAAGGAGAGTAGGGACAGTTCTCGGAATACCATCCCATGTAATTAATCCTTACTCAGGTCACTGGTATGATCTTTATTCGTCTGTCTTGCCTGTGAATCTTCCTAAAGAGGAGACCCCTTTGCAGCAAATGCTCCAATGAGAATTCATTCTCATGTAATTGACAAGGGAATGTGGTTATTTTCGTGATAGATATTTTAAAGTAAAAACCAAGATTATGGTTGGTAACATGATACCAGGACATACCAGATTTTTAGGAATTTTATATACTTTCTGGAACACTCCTATTAATAACTTCCATATAAATAGTTCCTAAGGAAGGATGAGCATTACTTCCAACTGACGATACTCCCCATGTAATTTAACATATGAAATGTCTGATTAGTTTAATACTTCTCTCTTACGAGAAGAAAAAAAACGGATCTTTCGAGCCTGTCCAGGAAAATGGAGCTCCAAGTTAATTCAAGATCAGCAAGGCTTCATTTAGAGTTTGATTTGGGGGAAGTTTGTCAAAAATACCAAAGATTATAAAATACATGCTCTTGTGGGATCACGGATGGTTGTGAAGCAACATTCAGTTATCCATTTAACCAAAATGACAATTAAAGTCTTCAAAGGCAAATAGGGAAACTGCATTGTTGTAAAACAAAACAAAACAAAACAAAAACTGAACACTTAGCCCTGTTAAGAGAGAAGACTCGATTTTCTTAGGTAATCAAAGATCGATAAAGACTGCATGAAACATAGGAACTTACTTTGATAAAACACAGAATCTTTGTTTTCTGGGTAGATTACCTAAAAGGCAAAGAAAAGCCTTTCACGATCCCATCAAGAACAGACCAATCATCCAAGAAAACTTTATCCATTATAGCAGATGAGAGAAAATTAAATTTCAGTTTCACATGAGTTCACTTTGATATACAGTTTATTTTAAAGCTAAGTAAATAGTGCTCTTTTACAGATTAATTTTGGTAATACCTTCAGGAGGTAGAAAAAGTGTACATTAACATATAGGCCTATGTAAACATACAGACAGAGATCCCATAACTTAGCCCTCGATAAGTCATCCTGGGGAGATGTGGGCTAGTCTTTGGACAAGGGACCTTCTAGAACAGTCTGTACCCCCCAACCCCCAGATTTTTTTGCTACAGTCTCTGTGGGTACTGTTTTGGTTATCTCCTGGTGTGTTTACATTTCAAAGACATAAGATTTGCAACTTTGGGTTTAGTTTTCCCCCAGGTTTAGGGGCAATTGCTATTAAAAATGTTCCTTTGTATTAGGGGTGGGAAGGCATGAGGGATCTCCGCTTCCCTCAGCCATAGCATCCTCTTCGTTCCCGTTGCTGCTTGCCTGGCAATCCACCTCTCAGCGCCTTAATCAGCTTTTGTCACAAGCTCCTGTGTCTTAATCCACAGCATCTCATGCCTTCTTTACCTTGCAAAAAAAAAAAAAAAAAAAAGGTGCGCCAGGGTCTCTAGCTGATTTCTACTCTCCTGCTCGAAGCCAGCAGAGTAGTGGACACCTGCACTGCCCTCTCTAACCTCAGCTCTTCTTCCAACTTTCTAACTTGACTTTGAGCCTCTGGCTGGGCACCAGTGTCCTGCTGAACCGCTTCCAGTAGAGGCCAGTGCCCCGTGACAACCGTTTGTTTCATTTCTCTGCCGCAGTGCTGTGCACAGTATCTCGAACAAGCACAGGAAAGCAGCCAGAGTTTGGGGGGACATTCCTGGACTCAAGCAGGGGTCCATAATCCCCTAACATATGAGCCACCCCTCCCCACATAGGGGTTGCTGGCCGATGTAAGGTTTCCTTCACGGATGCCTCTTTCCCAAGCCCCACTTCTTTAGTCTCCTGGCTGGCTGGCCAACTTTTAGTTCCCAGCCTCTCTGGGGTCATCTGAAACCAGCCCCAGAGGCAGAGGGCAGGGAGAGGCTGAAGAAAGGGGCAGGCCACTCCAGATCGCTGGGTGGCAGGTTTAATAAGCAAGGGAACTTACAAGGCTTGTCTTGGCTGGCCATACCATGAGATTGCCGCACCCACCCACCAGATCTCAACAGTTTATACAGACGCCTTAACTGGGGTCGGTCCCATACACACTGTCCAGCTGGTCTCAACACCAGATCACTATCGCAAGGCCAAGTCCTTGGGGCAGCCTCCAGGAGCGGGGAAGGCAAGCAGAATGTGCACTCCAAGGGCAGGGGAGTGGGAGAGGAACCTCCAGTGGCCCCGGTCCAGCTCCTGGGTGAACCAGCGGTCACATCCTCTGGATGACCTCCCCCCACCACTGGCATCTTCTTGGCCAAAGCTGGAGCACAAAGTCCCAGGTCCCTGAGCAGGAGGAGCATGAGAGTTCATCTTATCCATTTCCCTGCCTCAGTTCCCTTTTCTAGACAGGCTCAGGGTAGCCCAAGTACACAGGTTTTAGGGTCAGACAGACCTGACTTCACTTCACACCCCTGTGTGTCCTGAACCAAGTTTCCTTCCGTCCCATCAGAGCTGGGAGGATCATCCGGCTTTGTGAGGATTCGGGAAGACAAAGCTCTTGAGCTAACCCTTTGTCTGGTGCCTGGTGCCAGAGGTCTGAGCGTGGTGGCCTGCCTGCTAGTGGGGGTGAGGGGGTGGCAGAAAGCCTTGAACTTGCAGTGGAGGTCAGACTTGGGAGAAAAGCAGCAGGAACCCCCACTTCTGGACCCGCATGCCTTTCCTTCGGCTGGCTGTTCTCCAAGGTTCTCTGAGCTAGGTTCATCCTGGCCCTTGTTGCGCACGGGCGGTCAATGCCTGCTCATTGAAATTCCTCAGACAGGCCCTGAGCCCTCGCTGGCAGAGGTGAAAGGAGGACCCCCGCCTCCTGAGGCTGGCCCGGTTTTGGGAAGCCCGCACCACAGAAACCCCCCACCCCGACTTCTTTGCTCCCAAGAGGTGCCTTTTATGTAGTCAGAAGAAAGCAGTGAAGCTGTTTTCATCAAAGATGGGAGGAAAGAAACAAAACAACATTCAGAACGTAACAAACGCTTGTACTTCAAATGCACTTAAATTCAGCCCACTGCTGGATGCCGAAAGATTTTTAAGTTGGGTGTCTTGGCAAAGGATGCCTTTGAAGCCAACAGATCTGTTGTTCCTCATTGGTAGGGTCAGCACACATCCAGGCTCAGATTAGAATTTCCAGACACAAAAGATGAAATGACAGCAGGAAGAAATCACTGTAGTTTCTAAGTTAGGACATCTATTTAGTCAAAGGATCTCTTGACTCATGTCTGTGAATTTGGCAACCCTCTTTGGCTTCAGGGTCCCCGGGACTGGGATGTTGCTGGCATGTTGTACCCCGACTGTGCCTGGGGTTACTAGAGGCTTCTACCTACCGTAGCTAGTCTTCTCCATATGGCTGAGAGGTAGATGGGGTTATCTCCCCCATTTCACAGATGAGAAGACTGAGGCGCAGGGATGCAGGGCCTCCTGGCTATACCCTGCCCCAGTGTGTGCCTTGGTCCTGTCCTCTCCCTCCCACTGCTGCACACCCTGGTCCTGCCCTGTCCCATGGTCCAGGCTTAAGGGGCGTAGTGGGGAATTTTGGAGGAAGGGGAGCCCAAAGAGATGCTCAAATCTGTCTTGGGCCCCACTCCCCGTATCCAAAGTCTGCTAGGGTGTGGGGTGCTTGAGGAAGAGAAGAGCGACCTTTGGCATGCTCAGGGTGGGACTGAGACCGTGGTCTTGCAGGCAGCTCCAGCTCTGGCCTTGGCCCAGACCTCTTTGCCCCCCACCCCTGCAGACTATTCTGAAACCAGATTTGGCAGAGGAGAGACCATTCCGGAATTGACCTTGGAGCCAGCTCAGACCCCCACTCTACTTCTATCCAAGCCTTTCAGCTAGGAACGCCCGCAGGGACCACACTGTCCCCACCCCTTCCCTCCCCCGGGGTGGGTCGTGAAGTGACGGGAGCATCAGCATCTGAGCGTGGATGGACCAGGGGCAGCAGCTGGTGCTTTGCTCCTTACAACAGCCTGGGCCCATGGAGACTCTGGGCCCATGGAGACTCTCATTTCCATTTTATCCCTGGGGAAACTGAGGCTCAGAGAGGTGACATGGCTTGCTTAAGGTCACCCTCCTGGTAAGTAGTCAAGCTGGGATTCGAACTTATATCTAGCAGCAGGTCACATTTTCTTTAACAGGAACATCAGAGGACTTGGTGTAATCCTGGGTCTGCCTTTGCCTCCCCATGTGGCCTTAGGTGAGCCATTTCATGCTGCCAAACCTCGGTGTCTACATCTGTAAAATGGACATTCTATTTTATGCATTTATATTATATTAATGAATCGTGTGGTTATCCATCTAGCCTCTGCCTTCCTTGCTAGACCGTAATCTTCCCGAGAACCTGGACCATGTCCACTGCTGTGTTCTTGGCAATTGGCCCCGGCACAAAGCATTTGCTTCTCAATAACCCTATGAGATAGGTATGTACCATTGAGCCCATTCTACAGATGAGAAAACCGATTCGGAGAAGGGAAGCATTTGCCCAAGGTAGATGTTAATTAAAAGGCCAGTAAATGGCAGAGCTGAGTCTCATCCCTGTCCTCTCAAGCAGGTATGATGTTGGACATCCCAACCTCATGGAAGATTTTGGGGGAGGGAGCCCTTCGCCTTGAGTCTCCAGCATTCCGTGGGGACTGGGCCAGGAGTCAGTTGAACTCTGAGAAGGGCAAAGGTGTTATTTTGTGTAAAGCTCCCTATCCTTATGGCCCATGGCCCATGGCCCCACTGGTTCCCACCCCCTGCCCCCCCCAACCCCTTTCCTGCTCCTAAACCTGTCCTTCCCTCTGTCCTCTGCTGCGCCCAGGACTGGACCCGGGCCACATCCGCGGCTCAGTCAACATGCCGTTCATGGACTTCTTGACCGCGGACGGCTTCGAGAAGACCCCAGAGGAGCTGCGTGCTATGTTCGAGGCCAAGAAGGTGAACCTAGCGCAGCCCCTCATTGCCACGTGCCGGAAGGGAGTCACTGCCTGCCACATCGCCCTGGCCGCCTACCTCTGCGGCAAGCCGGATGTGGCCATCTACGATGGCTCCTGGTCCGAGTGGTTCCACCGGGCACCCCCGGAGACGCGTGTGTCCCAGTGGAAGCGCGAGAAAGCCTGAGTGGCGGGCTTCCTCGCTGGCAGGCAGCCCCCATCTGTTTAGTGACCGCAGCCTGACATGTCGTGTGTACCTCTTTAGCAAAGGACACTGACCAGATTTTAGAATCGCTATGTAGAGCTCTCCTTTCCCCCCGAAACACTGGAATAAATTGCCTTTTCTGAGTAGCTGTGTTTACCTGCCTCTCCCTGGGTTTCACAACCGTGCCCCATACGCCCAGCTCCTTCATGTTCCTTAGAACCCACCGAGGCCACAAACCTCCAGAGCAGCCCCTAGCTGGGGAGGCCACACTGAGCATGCCACCCCATTATTTCATTCTGGCAAAGGAAGCCACCTGTTGTCCCATGTCTGGTACAGCATACTGGGACCTGCCTGAAAGGGGGATGGAGAAGGTGGAGAAAAGTGAAACAGGCTGGCTGGGGTGCCAGCCGTTCCTGCTGTAGGTGGAGGAGAAATAGGGTGGGGGGCATCCGGGCTTCCAAAGCAGTGTGCCCCAATACAGGCCCTGGGGCCTCTCAGAAGAGGCGATGCTCGGAAGCTGGCCCGAGGAAGATGGCTTCCTCCTGGGGTGTCCTTCCTGGCTCACACCTGACCCTCCAGGGAACACATGAAGAGAGCCTGGAGAAGCCGCCTCAGCCCCGGGAGAAGGTTCCAGAGCCCTGGCACTGGGAAGCTATGGTAGAAGACAGGACCCACGTGGCTGGACTTTGAGTTTCCTAAAAACAGGCTTTCTGAGCCTTCCTTTGGGGCCATGTGTTGGGGGGCCCATAGCTGGTGTACTGAATTAAGAAGCATCAGGTTACGATCTGCTGGATGAGGGGGCACAAGCCACCCCCCACCCTGCAGAGTCGGCAGGTAGCCCCCTCAGCATCCGAGTTCCCACTTGGGAATGTGAAAACCTTGGGTTTATTTTGACGGAAGACACAGTTTCAGTAGAACTGCACAAAAGAAGGTAAGTCACAAGATTTATTACTTATAGATCCCAGACAGGGGTCCGGGGTGACGAGCAAGGGGAGGGCAGTCCTCTGTCCCAGGTCACGCATGAGCAGGAGGGACGAACTTATTACTCAAAAGACGGTTAGGACCCAGGGCACTAACTTTCCACAGGCTCAGCTCAAAGTGCTTATTTTACTGGGCGCCCTGGGAAAGACAAAGCTGAAATTTGAGACAAAATCCTAAGCTCGAGCCCTTGTCTATGTCCAGAGCCCAGGCGCAAAGAGGGTCGTCCCGTCGTCAAATGTCTGGGCAGTGCCTCAGGAGGGCTGTTTTCCCACTGGCTTTACCTAATGGGGGTCCCCTGCTTCCACTGGGTGGCCTTCCTGGGCAAAGACAAGGCCACTGAGGGCCAGGGACCAAGTCCGTCGATGACATGCCCCAGTCCCCAGTCCGGCGTTGGGGAGGGCAGGTGCTCAGTAAATGCCATAGAGACTGGGTGTCAGACTGGGCCAGGCTGAAGGCCTGCGGGGCCTGCATGGAAGAGAGCTAGGGCTGTCCCCTCCTGCCTCCATATGGTCCTTGTCATGCCAGCTTTAGCCTCGAGGGGCCAGAGAATCCCGCTAAGCCACGCCCAGACCCCTGATCCCAGCAACTGCCCCAGGGAATGTGTGAAGCTGCTAAGTTTGCTGTAATATTGTCACTCAGCATTAGATAATACGGGAGTGAGAGCAATCCCAGGAGACCAGTGAGGAGGCAAGAGGTGGCGGTGGTCTGGACTAGGGGCCGGGGCACTGGGGCAGCGGGTGGAGGTGGCTGAAGGGGTGTGAGCCTCGTGTACTCTGAAGGCCTTGCTGATGAGTTGCTTACGGGGTTAGCTGTGAGTTACAGGTGACATCTCTCTGTGGCAAGCAAAGCGCTAGGCAGTGCTCGGAAGTGACTTCGCTCAGTCCTCATTCTTACCCTTGGCGGTGAGCTGTGTCTGTTTCATGTGCAAGGAAAGCTCAGCCAAAGAATCCAGCCGAAGTCACCCTTTTTTTTAAGCAGTAGGCCCAGACTCAAGGGCCCTGAGTGTCACCACAGTCTTTGCCTCCCGGGAGCCCCTGGAAGGCTGGCGTGAGGAGGCAGCCTCTAGACCCCCGCCCCTGCTGAGCAACAGCCAGACAGGACTGAGTTGCTGCTGGCACCAACTGCAGAAGCCACTGAGCTCTTCATCTTCAGTAGCCCTCGTGGTTCGAGCGGGGGAGAGCAGACTCTCTCTGACCCATCCTGCTCTCATTTTGTTGCTCAGCCCCTCATCCCTTCTCTGATCCAGCTCAGAGAGCTCCAGGTGCACCTTTCCCTCTCCTCCTCACTCCTCTTGATCTATATCTATGCTCATAAACACGTCCACACCTTTAATATTCGAGTCCCTTCTAAGCTGTTAAACTCCTATGCACCCTTCAAAGCCCAGCTCAAATGGCCCTTCAGAGAGCCCTCTTTTTCCCAGACAAAACTCATCATGCTCTCAACTCAATCCTTTGTTGTCCCAAGATCTTCCTTTCCACCTGATGGCACTGAAGCCCTCACTGCCTGACACACAACCTGACACACGTAGGGGGCCCTGGAAACATTTTGAGTGGATGAGAGAGTGAACGATGTCTGAAGACTCTTCCTTGCCCCCCCCCCGCCCCCTCCACCCCCCAGTACCGGCTTTCCCTGGCCTCGGTTCCCTAGGGTGGGCCTAGGAGCCCTGTGAGGTAACAGAGCCCCATGAACAGTGCTCACCATGGCGACTCCAGGAGCAGAGGGCGGCTCCTCCCTAGCAACCACTCAGGGGTCTTAACCAGAGCTTCAGCAGTGTGGATCTGCACTCCTGGGCTGCAGCACACACCAGAGTGGTTCACGTGTTTTCTGACATTGTGAGATAGAGTGGAGAGGTGAGGCAGAGACCTGTGAGGTGGGGGGGGGGTCTCCTGGGACCAGGGATTTCATCTTCCCTCTCTCCATTCAGGGCTGCTCGTGAGGGAAGAGTACCCAGAAGCAACTGGACCTCCCCCCCCCATCCTCCTTGACTGACGTCTCTTGGGACCTTTCTCTCCAGACCAGAGACTGGCAGTGAGTCTGCACTTCTGCTCAAGCCAGTCCAGGCTGCTGGGGGCTGGGGATAGCATTAGGGCCAATGGGACACAGCCGTGGGCGCTGGGGATGGGGGATGGGGACAGGAGTAGACAGCTCGCTTGAAGGAGACAGATGTCGGGCTTGGTTTCAGTGCCACCTGGTGGGGTCCTATGTCTTTTCCGAGCCTCAGTTTCTCCATCTATGAAAGAGGGGGAGCTAATATTTTCTCCAAACACTTGAGTCCTTAGGAAGATAGACTCATCTACCAGATGTGAGAAGGTGTAACATATGAGCTGTATCAGTTATCTCTTGCCATGTAACAAATCACCCCAAAACTTGGTGGCTTTAAGAACATTCTTAAAAAGCCTCTGCCTTTGGCTCAGGTCATGATCCCGGGGTCCTGGGATCGAGCCCCACATCGGGCTCTCCGCTCAATGGGGAGCCTGCTTCCTCCTCTCTCTCTGCCTGCCTCTCTGCCTACTTGTGATCTCTATCTGTCAAATAAATAAAATCTTAAAAAAAAAGAACATTTTTAAAAATTAATTAATTAATTAGTTAGTTAGTTAGTTAGTTAATTTGAGGTGTGGGCCGAGGGAGAGAGAGAGAGAGAATCCCAAGCAGGCTCCATGCTCAGCGTGAAGACTGATGTGGGGCTCAATCTCACAACCCTGAGATCATGACCTGAGCCGAAAATCAAGAACCAAATGCCTAGCCCGCAGAGCCACCCAAGTTCCCGTAAGATTTTTTTTTTTAATCTCACAGTTTCTTTGGGTCAGAAATACAGATGCAGCTCCAGCGGATCCCCTGTCTCAGGGTCTTCCACAGACTATAATCAAAGCTCAACTAGAGAAGGACCCCTTTCCAGGGCCATGCGTATGCTAGGACTCTGTTCCTCATGGATTGTTGAACTGGGAGCCTCAGTTACCCAGGAGCTGTGGACCAGGAGCCTCCCTTAGATCCTGGATGTGGGCTTCTCCAGAGGGCAACTCATGACATGGACACTTCTTCTATCAGAGTGAGTAAGCCAGGGAGAGCCTGAGAGCGTGCGAATGAGCCAGAGTCAAATCTCTATATTCGATCTTCAGGGACCCTGGAAGCAGCATCCCATCACATATCCTGTTGGGTTAGAAGTGGAGTCAACAGGTCCAGCCCACACTCAAGGGGAGGGATGATACAAAGGTGTGAATAGCAAGAACAGGATCCTCGTAAGCCATGTCAACTGCCATCTAGGTCCCCCCTCTAGGCCCCAATAATATACAGCCCTCCCATATGCCAAATACGTTCATTTCTGCCTGAGATCTCAAAAGGGTTCATTCCATTACAGCACCAGCTCTAAATCTAGAACTTGGTTCTACAAATCAGGCCCTGGCAGGGATGAGACTCCTTGGGTGTGATTTCTTGAGCTCAGTCCCTCCCCAGCAGTAGATCTCCTGAAACTAAGCTACCTGTTTTGAAACTAAGCTGCCTATTCTGAGCACACCCAACACGAAATGGTGTGGCAGACCCGGGATAAAAATGACAGACACCCCTATTCAAAAGTGAGGACGCTGGAGACACAAAGGAGTCACTGGCCCGTAGCAGTTCTGAAATCCAGCCAAGGAAATGTTGAACTTTTCCTGATTGGGTTTCAAGGCCTGCGAGTAATTCTCCATGGTTCTCAGCTCTGCCCTACAAGTACTGGCTTCCACTCCCTAATTATCCTTTTAAAAATAAATAATATAATATAATATAATATAATATAATATAATATAATATATAAGTAAATAGAATAAAAGCATGTGTGTATGCTGAGTAACATATGCTTCTACTGGTAGAATTTGAGAGTGCACTAGTCTCTCCCATTTTGTACTGTCTCTGCTCTCTTTGCTCCAAGCTGCTAGTGCTTTTGCCGATATGGTTTTCTCAATAACTGAAGCCTACAGGGGCTCGCCCTGCTAGACAACAACCAAGCTCCTCTCTCCTGGGGCTCCTGCAGAGAGACAGCACCCTTAAGCTTCCTATTACCCTATTACCCCACGGGGGGTCTGTCAGGTGCATCCTTATCTCTTTATATGGTCCTCTGTGTGACTGAATAATATGCTTTTCCTCTTCATAAGGTTCCCCCCCACCCTTTTTTTTTTTTAAGATTTTATTTATTTGAGAAAGAGAGAGGAAGGGCACAAGTCGGGGATGGAGGTGAGGGAGAAGCAGGCTCCCCACTGAGCAGGGAGCCCGATGTGGGGCTCGATCCCAGGGCCTGGGGATCATGACCTGAGCGGAAGGCAGATGCCCAACTGACTGAGCCACCCAGGTGCCCTATCTTTATAAGCTTTTAACAAAAGGTGGTACAGTCACACCCTTAGCTACCTTTTCCTGACAATGCTCTGAAGCCATTTCTTAATGTTAGCATCTTTTGGCGCTTGGAGAGGATGAGAATTTCCAGAACTAGTAAGTCCTGCCTCTTTTATGTTTAATGGTCCTTCCTTCAATGATTCTTTCTTCCCTAACATTTCACTACAAACAGGAAGAAGCCAGGAGGCAACTTCCCTGATTTGCTTGGAAAATCTCCTTTGCTAGATACCCATTAGTCACGGGTTCTGCTTTCCACGTAACTGTTAATGACAGAGTCAAGGACACATCTTCCTCCAGGTTCTAAGAACATGTTCCTCATGTCCTTCTGTTCTAGCTGTGGCAGCATCCTCCAAGTCCAGATTTCTACTCATTATCTGTTTAAAGCAATTTAAGCCTTTTTTCTTCAAAATCCACCCACGCTCCAACCACCGCCGAGTTCCAAATGAAAGCCCTCATTTTTAGGTATTTGTCACAGCTGCAACCCATTCTTGGTCCCAAAATGTATGTTAGTGAGCTACTGCTGCATGACGAATGACCACAAATCTTAGCAACTTCAAACGATGAGCTTAAAAAAAGTACAAATCTATTTTCTCCCAGTTTCTACGGGTCAGGATCCTGGGTGTAGCCTGACTGGGTCTTCTGGCTCAGGGTCCCCCACAAACTGTCATTAACATGTCAGCTGGGCTGTGTTCTCATATGAAGACTCAACCGGGGAAGAATCCACTCCCATGCTCCTTTGTGGGGTAAGATTCATGCAGTTCTTTGAGGACTATTGGACCGAGGGTCTCTGTTCCTCATGAGCTGTTGGCTTCTCCATGGGACAGTTCAACACGTGGCGGCTGCTTCCACCAGGGCAAACAAGCCAAGAAGAGCCAGAGAAAGAGTGTGAATAAGACAGAAGTCACTAATCTAATCTCAAAGTGACATCCTCCCCTTTTTTTGGTCATGTTCTTTTGATCAAAAGCAAGCTGCTAAGTCCAGCCCACCCTCAGGGGGATGGGGTGGGGGTACTAAGGCTGTGTAAGTACGGGGGTGGGAGGGCGTGGGATCATGGAGAGTCCTGTCAGAAGCTTCACGATCACACAGTTACCACTACACAATTATTAAGTGTCAACATTAATAGGGTGTTTTGCTTTGCGATTTTTCAAAAGAATAAAATCGATCCTTTTTTTTTTTTTTAAGATTTTATTTATGTATTTGAAAGAGGCAGAGAGCACAAGTGGGAGGAGAGTCAGACGGAGAGGGAGAAGCAGACTCCCCACCAAGCAGGGAGGCTGACCCGGGGCTCCTTCCCAGGACCCTGAGATCTTGACCTGATCCAAAGTTAGAGACCTAACTGATGGAGACACCCAATCATCCCTAAAATTGATCTGGTTCTTAGTCTGCTCTGAGCTTACTAGCAGACCAGCTTGCTGGGTGACCCAACAAAAGTCACTCACCCTCTCTGGGCCTTGGTTTCTTTATCCATAAAGTGAAGGGATTGGATTAGCTGATCCCAAAGACCCCTTCCGGCTCTGACTTGCTACTTCTATGTTTTCCTTATTCCAAAGATACTTCCTGCTTAGGCCTAGGGACTAAGCATCCACTGAATGCGACATAACATTTCACTTTTTCATATTATGAGATTCACAAAAATCTTAAAGACACTGCAATGAAATCAGATATTTTGGATAAAAAGAAGATCACTAGGAAAAGGAACACAAACCTGAATGCCCCAGGGGCTACTGGAGAAGCCAGAACTGCTCTTTAGAATTGGTCCAAAGGCCTGTTTTGTGGAGCAAAGACTGAGGTCCCAGCAGCGTGGCTCCTGATCTCAGCTCTCCTATGTTGGCCAAGCTGGTTCCTTTCCCTGGAGCTTGAAAGACCAGCTATTAAAATGCACACAGTCCTCCTTTCAGGGAGGCAAACAGCCACCAGGACAAGGGGCTTGGGGCAAGGCCTCCTACAGCCAGAGGCCTGCTGGGGGATCCCAGGGAAGCACTGGGTGGTGCAGAGCAGGGACAAGGTAGAAGGAAGAGGGTGCAAAGGGCAAGAGGAGCTCAGGGCCCCCAGGCTGTTCAAGAAAGTTCTTTGACGCACTGGCATTGAAAGTGACCTGGGCTTTTCCAAGAGGGCAGAGTCAGCAGGGGTCCAGAAGGCAGGCCAGGGAGGATGGGGCATGGCGGCAGGGGGGCTTGCTGAGTACCAGAGAGGACTGGAAAGAGCATGGAGGGCCCTCTGGTCAGGGACTGGACAGATGGTCACAAGCTTCCCTGTAGACTGTGTGTTATCTGAGATGACCAAATGTGTTTCTTTGTCTACAGGGCTAAGCTTGGAATTTACATATCCCAGAGCAAGAGTCGATGGAGCTGGGCCACCGAGCAGGTAGGACAGGCTGACCAGGGACCAGAGCTTCTGGATGGGTGCCCTGTGGGCAGCAGGGAACAGGCCCTTCTCCTCCTCCCTCAGTCATGTCTGGGCCTCTAGACCCACTGCGGGGCCCTGACTTCCTCTGCATTCTATTTGAAGACAGAAATCAAAGGGAGGGGAATATTGCTGCCCACTTTCCCCCACATCCAGCCAGAGACTGTGGCCCCAGTGCTGTGTCCCTCTGTGGGACTCAGAGGGGAAGTGTGCACCCAGAGGACAGGGGTGAGGGAGAACCTGGTGGGGGCCGGGGCTGGCTGGCGGGGAGTGGGGGGGTGGGGTAGAAGGTGCATGTCGGTCCTGAGTGAGCCCGGCCCAGGGAGTGGTGTGGCCCAAGGAGGGATGAAGGGAGTGTTCTGGGCACAGGGAATAGTGTGGGCAAAAGTCTGGAAGTGAGAGGACTGGTGCTTGGGTGCAGGCTAGGGAATATGGCTGGAAGGCAGGAGAGGCAGCTGGGCCTGATCCCCAAGGTGGGGGCTCTGCTTTCAATGCAGGGGTGACTGGGTCAGGTCAGCTCTGACAGGGGCCCCACAGTGAGTGGCCATCCAGTGAGACTGGAGGGGAAATGGCTGCTGGAAGCTGTCTCCAACAACCCAAGGACCCAGGCTTGTTAAACCCTCGGATCCCAGCCTCTCCCAAGGAGGTTCGGATGCAGGCGCCGGGAGGGGCACAAGGACCTGCAAATGTAATGGATGGGGGATTTGGGGGGGGCGGATTCTGATTAAGAGCCAAGCCCGGAAAACTGACCACAGACCATTTGAACCTCACACTAGCAAGTGAAGCTAGATTCGCTTTGCCCTTTTTCCTGCCAAAGGGATGGGGCAGAGCTGCAATGAGGTTCCTGAGCCGCCAGGCCACACTCATTCATTCAACAAACCCTGAGCTCCAAGAGGACAGGGGTTGGCCCTTTAGTTCCCTTTCATGTCCCCAGTGCTGGGCACAGCACCTGACGTAGGTGCTCCCTCAGTGTGTGATTTAGGTCAGTATCAGCCTTCGAAGCCAGGACCCGGCCAGTGAAGCGCTCATCACCCCGGAGGGTGGGCAGGGGGAGCAGGGAATTCTGCTATAACGTGCTCATGGATGAGGCAGTCGGGAGCACGGCCTGGGAGAAACCGGGAGCTCTCTTGCTGGAGTCCTGAGCCCCACATCCTGTGGGACCCCAGGGAAAGCCCCTCACTGTGCTGGGCCACAGGGCCCCCAGAAGCAGGTGGAGGGACCATGGCGGAGCTGGCGGATGCTGAGTGTGCAAAGTGTGTTTCATGCCTGCTCCCCTCTACCCTCCCCATCCTGGAAGCCTCGGGTGTGCCCAGAGGCTCCCGTTTGCTTGGCTGCCTGCTTGCTGGGGCAGCACCAGGACTGGAAGGACAGGAGGCTTTTTGGTCAGCTGAACAGGTTTTTCCCTCTGCCTTTTGTGTCGACGACAAAGGAGGAAGAATGAAAGGGCGTCTGATTTCACCGGTTGGGGGAGAGGGGAAAGCGAGGAGGGAAGGAAAGGAGGAGGCAGGCGGGCTTGGATATCAGCTTTCTCTGTCTCCAGGGCCCCTGGGAAGGGTTTTTCTGCAGATCCCCACCGCCACTTGGTGACGGCAGTGCAGGGTCTGGTGAGAGGGAACTAAAACCCCAAAGGCCAGCAAGACCTGCTGCTTTTCAGCAGCCTGTTCTGAAAAGGCAGCCTGGGGCAATAAGAATGCTCAACAGTGGGACTGCTGCTGAGCCCTGCCCTTTGAAAGGGAAGTCCAGTCTGTGTCTGCTGCAAGAAAGAGAGAGAGAGAATGAGAGCACAGCCAGGGGAAGGACAGAGAGGCAGACTCCCCGCTGAGCAGGGAGACCAACACGGGACTCGATCCCAGGACCCCAGATGCGAAGGCAGATGCCCAACAGACTGAGCCACCCAGGCACCTCAGTGGGATGCTTTTTAACAGCAAGTTACAAAGCAATCCATAGAATCCAATCTCATCTAGAAACAAAAGCAGAGCAAAACCATGAACCCTTCAAGAGGCCAGGAGGAACCATCTAGAACATTTTGGAGGGCAGCTCACTAAATGTGTTTAGAGCTGTCGCCTGGGATTGAAGATGGGGGAGCAGGGGGTGAGGCCAAGGCTGTGTGTGGGGTGGGGGTAGGGGGTGGGGGTGGGGGAAGGGCTCCTCTTCTGTATTTCGCTCAGAAAATATCAGAAAGAATAAGTAAGGAAAAATTTATACACCCCCGGGTATGATCACAAGTTACATGTTACATAAATTGAGTCTCCTGAGGCTGGTTGTCAGATACATTGCTACTTATGGGATTTAGTCACCACAAAGAGAAAACCTTTTGGGTTAGACAAAGGGTCACCCACTGTCAGAGGCCGCCTGATGTCAGAGGTGTGATCATGAAAAGGAATGGCGTCTTACCCTGACGAGGCACAATGTTCCTCTGGGTCCACCCCCGCCAGTGGCCACCCCCCACTCCCAGCTGGCTGACGGCTTCCACCCGGAGCTCCAATGCACAGGGCTGACTGGTGGGCGCTGAGGGGGATCCAGGATCCACTCACCCGTGGACCCGCTTCAGTGAGACCGCCACCCGCCACCTCCCATCCTGGAGGGGACACGAGGAGGTCTGGAGCCCACAGGGACGGAGAAAGGGAAAGCCCAGGATCGTGAGAGGGGTGTGGAGTCCTCGGCCAGGCCAGCGTGGTGTGGTGTCAGGGAGGACTTCCTGACAAGATGGCATTAGGAGGAGCTGAAGAGGGTAGGATTTTGTCTCATGGAGAAGGAAGGGTGTGCCCTCAGGTAGCAGAACCAGCCTGGGCAGACATGGGAGGTGGCCACACGGGTGGGGAGAAGGAACAGCCAGTTTGGTGGGAGCCAGGGTTGGGTAAAGAGAGGGGGGAGGCCTGCAGGCTGGGAGCAAGAGCCCTCTGGGGCTGGGAGTCGGGGCCAGAAGGGGAGACCTGTGGAGGTGTGGGAGCGGGGAAGTGGCTGGGGTGATGCCACCCGAATAGTGACAATAGCAGAGGGAAGTGGGGGCTGGGCGGCAGCTCTGAAGGCCGAGCAAAGACCCCGCCATCCAGCTCCGTGACTTGGCCAAAAGCCAAGATGCCGTCTGCCAGCTCCCACAGCTGTGGTTTCCTTCGCTGGGTGGCTGGAGGGTTCAAAGAGGGGAAGGGAAACGAATCAAATGGAGCTAGGTCCGCTAAGGCTCAGAGACATCAAGGTCACACAGCTAGACCTCAAGGTTGCCGCTCCTATTGTCTAAAACAATGTGGGATGATCCCGACTGCTGGGAGGCTTGGCGGACTGAGCTACCTTGTTCCTCTGTGTCTCCTGGTTTCTCACCTGTGCTTCTGGATCCCGTGACTTCTCTCCGTCCCCGTCTCTTTGATGCAGGCTGGCTGGGTCCGAGGACCCAGAGGGGTTCCTCCAGGACCAGCCAAGAGGGTCTTTGGCTTTGCACAGTATAGAAGTCAAGTGCATGCCAAGAGGAAGTGAGAGCAGAGTTTACTGAAGACAGAGAGAGAGAGCGCAGATACAGAGTGTCTGGGAGGCTCAGAAAGGAAAGGAGAGTGAGTCCTGTCTCTGTACAGGGCCTGGGGTTTGTACTCAGGACGGTGGTCCAGTGCCTGTCTTCTCAGGCATCCAGGAACAAAGATGCATGTTTAGGTTTCCCCCTAAGTCATTTACACCTGGAGTCAGGGGTCTTAGTGAGTTGGTGGTCTTGGAAAATGTTCACGTCACTCCTTAGATACTATCTATTGTGTTGGAAGACTCAAAAAAAAAATCATTAAATCTTTGACTTTTATGAGGACGACATGCACTGTCTGTTCTGTAAGGCCCATCTGGGTGTGTGGGGCAGGGGAGTGGGGGGATGGAGGGGGGCCCAGGTCCTAGCAAGAGTAGAGGCAGCAAAAGGAGCAGAGAAAGCAGTTTCTCGTGGGCTCCCTTGTTTCCCTCACCTTCTTTTGCTGCTCTGGGGCTCTGGGGCTGTCTCTTCCTCCTCCCCACCCCCATCACTGTCTCCCTTCCCACCCCCCACTGTGCACTTGTCTGTCTCCCTCCTTCCTTTTCTGCCCCTGTTCAGGTACAACCACTTTGCCCAGGGCCCATGTGAATAGCAAGGAAGACCAGCAGGACACGGAACCCTGGAGAGCTGCCCCCAGCCCTTTGGATACCTCCAAGTTCAAGTACCAGGCCCCAGTCTCCCCACAGCAGACCCTGTACCAGGGAGGCAGCCCCCTAAGGCAGGTCCACCCGGAGGAGGTCCGGACTCCACCCCCATCGGTCATCAGCAGCGACCGTCTGTCCCCGGGGATGGACCCACAGCGTGGGTCCCCAAGGAAGGGAAGCTACAGACCCTCCTCGAAGGAGAGCAGGGCTTCCTTCCGAGAGGGGGCTCAGCCGAACCAGGGGCTGAAGGAAGGCCCCAACAAAGGAGCCCAGGGCCCGAGAAGCAGCATCATTCCTGACAACATTCGTCACAAGTTTGGGAGCAACATGGTGGATGACCTTGTCTCGGAGGAGCAGGTATCTGTGCTGGCATGGGGGCTGGGAGCAGAAGGAGGGTTATACATGGAGGCTTACGGGGACCCCCCCGGCCCAAGGAGCCTGCTCTTGAGCACAGAGCTCTACAATAGTATCATTAGAGAGGAGCATTGACTATGCACTTGCTAGGTGCCAGGGAGAGCAAGTCTTCACAGAAAAAGATTCATTTGATCTTCCCCGTGAGGAAGGTATTTTTTTTTTTAAAAGATTTTGTTTATTTATTTGTCAGAGAGAGTGAGCACAGGCAGACAGAGAGGCAGGCAGAGGCAGAAGGAGAAGCAGGCTCCCCTGCTGAGCAAGGAGCCCGATGTGGGACTCGATCCCAGGAGCCTGGGATCATGACCTGAGCCGAAGGCAGCCGCTTAACCAACTGAGCTACCCAGGCGTCCCGAGGAAGGTATTATTAACATCACCCTATGGATAAGGAGCCCAAGGCTTAGAGGGGTTCAGTGAATTAAACTCATCTAGTTCTATGGGATAAGGATCCAAGCTGGGCCAACATATTCTGGGGGCCTGGCCCTTACTGACTTTCCAGTTATAAGTTTGCTCTTGGATTAGATGCTTTTTACTTGAGCAAGTCTCCTAAAGGAGACGTTGTTGATTGGGGATCAGAAGACTTGGGTTTGAATCCTGGCTCTGCCCCCTGGATGCTGGGTGACTTTGGGTAATTCACGTCCCCTCTCTGAGCTCTTGTCTCCATCTCTGTAAATGAGGCCGTAGGACTAGATCAGGCTGACAAATCGATGGCATGCATATCTCAGCTTTCCTAGACTGTGTGCATGGCAGACATCACTAGTCAATGCCGGCATCTTTCCCCCCCACCTGATGCGTGATTCCACAGAGTTACTACTGATCACCTGAAAGTTGAGATAAAATTCCTATTTCTGCTCAAACGCTAGGAGGTCTTCCTGCTCTGGCATTTTGAGACATTCTGTCAAAGTCATCATCTCAACTCCCACAGTGACTATGTTGTACACTAGGCCAGGCCCGAGATAGAGCTCCTCTTTGAACATACGGTACAACAAAGGTTCAGAGAGGGGACGTGATCAGCTTGGGGTCACCCTGAGCAAGTGGAATTTCCAGGGATCACAAAGGCTGTGGGCAGGGTCCCCCTCAACGTTGTCATCTTAAGGTGTGGTGACCACACCCACCTGCTGATCTGGGAGGCCACCATCCTGAATGTCCTGTCCTACTTGGAAGATCTTATCCCAGTTTGAGCCTGGATCTGTGGTCACTTTCTCCCCCTGCCCTCTCAGCTTTGGCAGCTGTCATTTCTCTCTCTGGCCTGTGCTGTCCTGGGCTTGAATCGAGAGATCTGTTTTTTCTTTATTTTATTTTATTTTTTTAAATTTTATTTATTGATTTGACAGAGAGAGACACAGCTAGAGAGGAACACAAGCAGGGGGAGTGGGAGAGGGAGAAGCAGGCTTCCTGCTGAGCAGAGAGCCTGATGCAGAGCTCGATCCCGGGACCTGGGGATCATGACCTGAGCCAAAGGCAGATGCTTAATGACTGAGCCACCCAGGCGCCCCGAGATTTGGTTTTTCTATCTAGCTTTGACACATCACAGGTGTCCCTGAGCCAGTGACTATCAGAGCATCCAGTTCTGCCCTCATCCCCATTTTACAAGTAGGGAAACTGAGGCCCAGAGAGGCCCAGAGACTTGCCCAATGTTAGCCGCTGCGTTATCGTAGAACTGGGACTTGAACCCTGGTTTCCCGGCTCCTAGGCCTGGGCTCAGTCACTCTGAGCCTCCCAGGTCCCTCGTTGGTACAGGAAGGAGTAGGCCCCAGTGAAATCTCAGGGGCCCAGAGCTGACCTGGGGGATGACTCTGTTCTAGAGGCAAGCGGGGCTCTGCGGTTCACCAGCTATGGCCACACGTGCATCCTGCCCCAAGGCCCAGCTTCCTCATTTATAAAATGGCAGGGGTAATATTACCTTATGAGGACCTCTTCTGATGGTATACAGTAGGCACTCAAAGCGGGGAGGAGGTTCTATGATGGTTACCCTTCTCAGTGCCTGTGTGGGAGGTGGGGTGGTGTGAGGGGTGGAGGGTCTTCAGCTCTCCCAGCTCCCCAGCCCCGGGCCTGGCTCAAGGCCGCAGGGTAGGGGTGGGGTAGGGGGTGGTGAGGGCGGGTGAAAGGGAGGAAGAGTTGGAGGGGAGATAGGGGGCTGATCCTGCTTCTCTCTCCCTTGTCTCTTCTCCCTGGTTGGCTGCGCAGGCTCGAAGGGCCATCAGTGAGGTCTTGGAGGGCCAGCAGAGGGCAAACTCATGGCCCAGCAGGACCCAGAGCCCCGTGGCAATCACCTCCATCTTCTCAGACTACTACAACCTGGGCTACAACATGCGATCAAACCTGTTTCAAGGTCAGGCCAAAGGGCAAGGGTGGGGGCTGTCAGCACCTGCGGTCCCTAAACCATACCTTCCTGGACCCTGTGGGGTCTAAGACCCAAGACACATTCCTGGGGACATGGGACACTCATTGTGTGGCCACCAGGGGCCCTCTCTGGGCCCTGTGCCTTGTGCCAGGAATGTCCAGGCCCTGGGCAAATCTGTTCCCACTGTGCAGATGATCGATCCCAGCTAGCAAATGACTCCTCACTCCCCAGGTACCTCCGGTGTCCTAGTCTGCCAGAGGGAGGCCCGGGCACCCCTGACCTGGGTGTCTCTGGTCACAGTGACAGTATCAGTCTTCCTAGGTTCAAAGTTCAGCTCTCCCTCTTCCTGGGTGTGCCCTCGGGCAGGATCCTTCACCTCTCAGGGCCTCGGTCACCTTCCTGGCACTGTGGGGATAGTAATGACGGTGCGGCCCTCACTGGGTCATTGACAGGACTCTGAAATGCCACTTGAAGGCACTTGGCTTGGGGTTTGAAACAAGCAGCCGGCAGGCCATTGTTTCCCCTTCCCGGAGCCGTACTGGCACGGCCTGGGGAGAAGGGAGGGTTGGAGCTTCGGACGTCAGTGTACAGCGTTTCCTGAGGGTCAGCCGTCATCCTGTTTCTTCGTGGCTATTAGCTCCATTTCACGGGCTCATTGGAAACAGTTTGCTCAAGACCTCTAGGTACCAGGAAGTTTATCAGAGCTCAAATCCGTTTTTCTCCCGCCTCCAAAGCCCCAGCGTCTTTCCTCGGCTTCGGGTCACCTCCCCAGCTATGACCCCGTTCCCAAAGTGGTTTACCGGCCTGCTCAGCTGGAGGTCCACAGCCCCCTCCCAGGGACTTCTCTCGGTCCCCACGTTCAAGTCTCCCCTCACTGCCAAACATGACGTTCTTCTGGTCCCCTTCTTTCTTCCCTCCGTCCCACCAGGCCCTCTCCCGTGACCCCAAGCCCTGGCAGACTTCCTCACTGGGCTCAGATCCCCGTCACCCAAGGAACCAGACAGCCACGGGAAGCCTTTCTGGTTCTTTCTTTGAGCCTGGAGAAGGGGAGGTGCTGGAGGAGGGAGAGAGAAGACAGCTCAGATTGTCTTTTGTTCTGGGCCTCGGGGTTCCTGCCTTCCACTTGCCTCCGTAATAATTATCACCCGAGGGTGCGCACAGCCTTGTACGGTAACATCTACCCAAACATAAAAGAATTATCTCAAAGTCATCTGTGCACGGTTTGCCAGTCTGAGAAACACAACCTTGGCCGCTGGGCCCGGGGTGGTGCTGGAACCAGCGCAAACCGGCTTGCACCCACCTGCTCACAAGAACCCATTGTTAAATTTGCCCTGATGATGGGCATGGCATTGGTCACGGTAGCATTTATACCCCAGACATTGACAAGCACCGTGAATTCGGGCTTCATTCAGCCTTAACGTTGCTGGGCTTCACCCGGGCCCCTCTCTTGTTTCCACTCACCCCCTCAGCCGTGCCTTTGCTGATCCAGGCTGTGGCTGAACCAGAGAGAAAATCAGACAGGAGATGGGCTCAGTGGGGAAGGTGGCAGAAAGTCTCTTTGCTTGGTGGGGTGGGGAAGCCAGGGGAGGGTCTCAAGCGGGAGAAGGGCATTGTTGGTGAAAAGACCCATTCTAGTTGCCGTAGGGTATAGCTGTGGGGGGGCTGGGGTAGAAACGGGGAGGACAGTGAGGAGTGGACTGCAAAGATGCAGGTGGGAGAGATGATGGTGGCTTGTCTAGGCAGCAGGGCGGGGGCCCTGTGCAACTCTGGAGGCATCATTGGGCAATATGGCGGCCCAGGGGAGTAATGGCGCAGTAGGATTCTGGGTATTTGTGTAAGCTGGATGACAGAATACACTAGTAAATGGGTTTGGGGTGTATGAGAGAGGAATTAAGGTTGATTTCAAGGTTTTTGACTGAAAGCCAGGGAGGATGGAGTTGCTCTTTCCGTGCGAGAAGGTTCCAGGGAGAGTGGGTTAAAGAAATCCGATCCCACATTGAGTCACAAAGAAAATCTTTTATATAGTCTTCTAAAGTATTTAGTTTTGCTTTTCACATTTAAGCCTTTAATCCACACAGAGTCGATTTCTGTTGTCAGTGAGAAGCAGGGATTCCTGTTTAATTCCTCCTTTATGTGGATTACCGATGATCTCAGAACCTCTTTTACTGGATAGTTTCAGCCCTTCCCCCAGGGACCCACAGTGGGATCACTGGTGTTCACCCAGTTCGCACATGCACAGGGGACAGTTTCCAGGCTCTCCCTTCTGCCCATTGGTCGACTATTATGCTTTTAGGGACCAAGTAGGAGAAGTAGTCTGGTGTCTGGTTGGGCAGATATCCGCCCGCCTGTCCACCACCACCACCACCGGCTAATGTTTGACTGTTTGAGGTCCCTGACTCTTCCACATTTTTATCTTTTATTTATTTGAGAGAGAGAGAGAGAGAGGCAGACTTCCTGCTGAGCAGGAAGCTGGAGGCAGGGCTGGGTCCCAGGACCCAGAGATCATGACCTGAGCAGAAGGCAGACACTTACCCGACTGAGCCACCCAGGCGCCCCCCTTCCATAGAGATTTTAGAACTGCTTGCCAATTTCTACAAAACAAAACAAAAACCCTGTTGAGATTTTAATTGGAAGTCTGTTGAATCTACAGCTCAAATGAGGGGCAATGGTCGGCTTTATGATAAGGAATTTTGCAATCCACAGATATGATGGGTAGACCCATTAATTTAAATCTTCCTTCAGTATCTATAAATTACATTTTATCATTTTTTTTCTATAAGGACTGTGCAGTTTTTCTTTGTTAGGTTTCTTTCTTTAATTTTTTGTCTAATTTTAGTGAACATACAGTGAAATATTGGTGTCAGGAGTAGAATTCAGTGTATTGTCACTTACATAGCCCAGCCAGTGCTCATCACAAGTACCCTCTTTAATACCCATCACCCATCTACTCATCCTGCACACCCCTCCCTCCACCAATCTTTAGTTTACTCTCTATCGTTGAGTCTCTTATTTTTTGTTTCTCCCCACCTTTCCCCCCTTCCCATGTGTTCATCTGTCTTGTTTCTTAAAATCCATACATGAATGAAATTACATGGTATCTGTCTTTCTCTGACTGACCTATTTTGCTTAGCCCTCTAGCTCCATCCACATCACTGCAAATGGCAGGATTTCATTCTTTTTGGTGGCTGAGTAATATTCCATTATATACACACCACATCTTCTTTACCCATTCATCAGTCAATGGACATTTGGGCTCCCCCCATAATCTGGCTATTGTTGATAATGCTGCTATAAACATTGGGGTGCATGTACCCCTTCAAATCTGTATTTTTTGCATTCTTTGGGTAAATACCTGGTAGTGCATTTGTTAGGTTGTAGGTTAGTTCTATTACTAGTTTTTTGAGGAAACTCCAACACCTGGTGTCTCTTTTATTGTTAATTTTAGCCACTCTGACATAGTAAGGTGATATCCCATCCTGGTTTTGACTTGTATTTCCCTCATGCTGACCGACGTTGAGCATCTTTTCATGTGTCTATTAGCCATCTGATGTCTTCTTTAGAAAAGTGTCTATTCATGTCTTCTGCCCATTTCTTAACTGGGTTATTTGGTTTTGGAGTGTTGAGTTTGATAAGTTCTTATAGATTTAGGATACTAACCCTTTATCAGACATGTCGTTTGGGAATATTTTCTCCCATTCTGTAGGCTGCCTTATAGTCTTGCTGATTATTTCCTCTACTGTGCAAAAACTTTTTATCTTGATGGAAGTCCCAGTAGTTCATTTTTGCTTTTGTTTCCATTGCCTCCGGTGATATCAGTAAGAGGTTGCTACAGCTGAGGTCAAAGAGGTTGTTGCCTGAATTTTCCTCTAGTATTCTGATGGTTTTCATTCTCACATTTAGGTCTTTCATCCATTTAGAATTAATTTTTGTGTATAGTGTAAGTAAGTGGTCCAGTTTCATTCCTCTGCACGTTGCTGTCCAGGTTTCCCACCACCATCTGTTGAAGAGACTATCTTTTTTCCATTGGACATTCTTTGCTACTTTGTTGAAGGTTACTTGACCATACAGTTTTGGGACCATTTCTGGGTTCTCTATTCTGTTCCATTGGTTCATGTGTCTGATTTTGTGCCAGTACCACACTGTCTTGATGACTACAGCTTTGTAATAGAGGTTGAGGTCCAGAATTGTGATGTTTCCAGTTTTATTTTTCTTTTTTGGAATTGTCTTAGCTATTCAGGGTCTTTTATCATTCCATGTAAATTTAAAGATTGTTTGGTCTAGCTCTGTGAAAAATGTTGGTGGTATTTTGATAGGGATTTCATTAAATGTGTAGATTGCTTTGGGTAGGATAGATGTTTTAACAATGTTCTTCCAACCCATGAGCATGGAATGCTTTTCCATTTCTTCGTACCCTCTTTAGTTTCATAAGTGTTTTGTAGTTTTCAGAGTACAGATCTTTTACCTCTTTAGTTAGGTTTATTCTAGGTATCTTATTGTTTTTGTGCAATTGCAAATGGGATCCATTCCTTGATTTCTTTTTCTGCTGCTTCATTACTGGTATATAGAAATGCAACAGATGTAAGCACATTGATTTTATATACTGTGACTTTGCCGAATTCTTGAACTAGTTCTGGCAATTTTTTTGTGGACTCCTTCGGCTTTTCTACAGAGTATCATGTTGCCTACAAATAGCGAAAGTTTGACTTCTTCCTTGCTGATTTGGATGTCTTCTATTTCTTTTTGTTGTCTGATTGCTGAAGCTAAGACTTCCAGTACTAGGTTAAATGGTAATGGTGAGAATGGATATTCTGTCTTGTTCCTGACTATAGGGGAAAGGCCCTCAGTTTTTTCCCATTGAGAATAATATTAGCTTTAGGTCTTTTGTATATGGCCTTTATGATGTTGAGGTATGTTCCATCTATGCCTACTTTGTTGAGTTGTCTAGGGTGTTTTTTTTAAATATTTATTTATTTATTTGACAGAGATCACAAGTAGGCAGAGAGGCTGACTGAGGGTGGGTGGAAGCAGGCTCCCTGCTGAGCAGCGAGCTGGATGTGGGGCTCGATCCCAGGATCCTAAGATCATGACCTGAGCTGGAGCAGAGACTTAACCCATTGAGCCACCCAGGTTCCCTGAGTTGTTGAGGGTCTTTATCAAGACTGGATGCTGTATTTTGTCAAATGCTTTTTCTGCACCTATTGACAGGGTCATATGGTTCTTATCATTTTTCTCTTATTAATGTGGTGTATCTCGTTGATTGATTTGTGAATATTGAACCAACCCTGCAGCTCAGGAATAAATCCCACTTGATCGTCATGAATAATTATTTCAACATCCTGTTGAATTCAATTTGCTAGTATTTTACTGAGAATTTTGCGTCCATGTTCATCAAGGATATTAGTCTGTAATTCTATTTTTAGTGGAGTCTGTCTAGTTTTGGAATCAAGATAATGCCGGCTTTGTAGAAGAGTTTGGAAGTTTTCCTTCCATTTCTATTTTTTGGAACAGTTTGAGAAGAAGAACTCTTCTTTAAATGTCTGGCAGAATTCCCCTGGGAAGCTATCTGGCCCAGGACTTTTGCTTGTTGGGAGATTTTTGATCACTGATTCAATTTCTTTGGTGGTATAGGTTTGTTCAAATTTTCTGCTTCTTCTTGTTTTAGTTTTGGCAGTTTGGAAGTTTCTAAGAATTTGTCCATTTCTTCCAGATTACCCAGTTTGTTGACATATAATTTTTCATAGTATTCTCTTGTAATTGTTCATATTTCTGAGGCATTGGTTGTGATCTTTCTTCTTTCATTCATAATTTTGTCTATTTGGGTACTTTCTCTTTTCTTTTTGATGAGTCCGGCTAGGGGTTTATCAATTTTATTAATTCTTTCAAAGAACCAGCTTCTAGTTTCATTGATCAGTTCTACTGTTTTGTTGTTTCTATATCCTTTATTTCTGCCCTAATCCCCTCTTCTATTGATTTTAGGTTTTATTTGCGGTTCCTTTTCTAGCTCCCTTAGGTGTAAGGTTGTGTATTTGAGAAACTTCTTTCTTCTTCTTCTTCTTCTTCTTCTTCTTCTTCTTCTTCTTCTTCTTCTTCTTCTTCTTCTTCTTCTTTTTGAGACTTTTCTTTCTTTTTGAGGAAGGCCTGTATTACACTATACTACCCTCTTAGGACTTCCTTTGCTGCATCCCAAAGGTTTTGGAGTGTCGTGTTTTCATTTTCATGTGCTTCCATGTATTTTCTTTGTGTTCTTTACTTTCCTAGTTAACACGTTCATTCTTTAGTAGGCTATTTTTTAACCTCCATGTATTTTAATTTTTTCTTGTGGTTGACTTCAAGTTTCATAGCATTGTCTGAAAATATGCATAGTATGAACTCAATCTTTTTGTAGTTGTTGAGGGTGGATTTGTGACCCAGTATGAGATCTATTCTGGAGAACGTTCCATGTGCACTCAAAAAGAATGTGTGCTCTGCTGTTTTAGGATGAAATGTTCTGAATATATCTGTTAAGTCCATCTGGTCCAGGGTGTCATTCCTTGTTGATTTCCTTGTTGATTTTCTGCTTAGATGATCTGTCCATTGCTGTAAGTGGGGCTTAAGGTCCCCTAATATTATTGTATGATTATCAAAGAGTTTCATTATGTTTATTATTAATTGATTTATATATTTGGATGCTCCCAAGTTTGGGGCATAAATATTTACAATTGTTAAATCTTCTTGATGGATAGACCCATTAACTATGATGTAATGTCCTTTTTCATCTCTTGCTACAGTCTTTGTTTTAAAATCTAGTTTGTAGGGCACCCGGATGGCTCAGTTGGTTAAGTGTCCGACTCTTGGTTTCAGTGCAAGTCATGATCTCAGAGTCATGAGATCAACCCCTGCATCAGGCTACACACTCAGTGTGGAGTCTGCTTAAGATTCTCTCCCTTCCTCCCACATATACTCGCTCTCTAAAATAAATTAAAAAAAATAAAATCTAGTTTGTCTGATATAAGTGTGGCTACTCTGGCTTTCTTTTGATGTCCATTAGCATGATGGATGGTTCTCCAAAGATTCACTTTCAATCTGCAGGTGTCTTTAGGTCCTAAATGAGTCCCTTGTAGGCAGCATATACATGGATCTTGTTTTTTTAACCCATTCTAATACTCTGTGTCTTTTGATTGGAGCATTTATTCCATTTACATTCAGAGTAACTATTGAAAGATATGAATTTAGTGCCATTATGTTAGCTGTAGGGTTGGTGGTTTTGATGATGTTCCCTGGTCCTTTCTAGTCTTTGTTGCTTTTGGTCTTTTTTTCTCCATTCAAAGAGTCCCCCTTAAAATTTCTTGCAGGGTGGCTTAAAGGTCACGAACTCCTTTAGTTATTATTTGTCTGGGAAACTCTTTTTCTTTTCTTTTTTTTTTAATTCTTTTTTTAAAAGATTTTATTTATTTATTTGACAGACAGAGATCACAAGTAGGCAGAGAAGCAGGCAGAGAGAGAGGAGGAAGCAGGCTCCCTGCTGAGCAGAGAGCCTGATGTGGGGCTCGATCCCAGAACCCTGGGATCATGACCTGAGCTGAAGGCATAGGCTTTAACCCACTGAGCCACCCAGGTGCCCCTGGGAAACACTTTTTCTCTACTTCTATTCTGAATGACAGCCTTGCTGGATAAAGAATTCTTGGCTGCGTATCTTCCCATTCAGCACTTTGAATATATCTTACCTCTGCCTTCTGACCTGAGAAGTTTCTGTGGACAGATCTGTTGTGACCCTGATCTGTCTTTCCTTGTAGGTTAAGGATTTTTTTTCCCCTAACTGCTTTCAGGATTCCTCCCTTGTCTGTGTATTTTGTGAATTTGATTATGATATGCCTTGGCAGTGGTCAACTTTTGTTGAATTTAATGGGAGTTTTCTGTGCTTCTTGGATTTTAATGTCTGTGTCCATCCCCTGATTAGGAAAGTTTTCAACTCTAATTTGTTAGAATAAACCTTCTGCCCCTTTTTCTCTCTCTCCATCTTCTGCAACTCTTATGATATGAATGTTATTACATTTTAATAAGTCACTGATTTCCCTAAGTCTGACTTCGTGGTCCATTACCTTTCTTTTCCTCTTCTTTTCAGCTTCATTATTTTCCATAATTTCATCTTCTATATCATTGACTCATTTGTCTGACTCATTCGTCTGCTTCATCCATCCTCGTTTTTATGGCATCCATAAAATGCATCTCGGTTATAGCATTTTTAACTTCAGCCTGACTGTATTTTAGTTCCTTTATCTCTGCAGTAGGGATTCTCTAGTGTCTTCTACAATTTTTTCAAGCCTGACTAATATCCTTATAATCATTGTTTTAAATTCTGGTTCAGGCATCTTACTTATATCTGCATTAAATCCCTGCCCATGAGTCCTACTTCCTATTCTTTTTTCAAGGGGGTTAATTTCTCCATCTTGTCATTTTGTCCAGAAAAGAAAAGGAGAAAAACAACAACAACAACAACAAAACAAAGAAGCAAAAAACCCCCTAGATCCTAGGTGTGTTATGGTGTGCTTGTTAAAAGAATCTAGATCCAAAAATAAAATAAAATAAAATAAAATCACTAACAATTTTAAAAAATAATAAAATTCAAAAAGAAATTGAAAAAATAAGAAAGCAAATGAAAAAATAATAATAAAAAATAAAGAATAAAAATAAAAAGGCAGCTAGATCCTCTTTCCCCCTAGAGCTGAAGCTTTGCAGCCGGCTATCAGCAGTTGACTTGGTGCAGGCGAGTTGTTTGTGCCTGTCTTCTGGGGGAGGGGCCCGCGGACTCAGGCTTGTTTCGGAGGAAGTGCGACTCGGGAGCCCAGGGCTCAATGTAAACAGTTCCAATATCCACCAGGTGGCGCTGTTTGGCTCCCTGAAGGCTTTGAGCCCTCAAGGTGGGATGGGATGAATATGTCCCCCAGCTCGCTAGTCCCGGAGCTGAAACTTTGCATCCTTGTCCTTCACGGAGCCCTCACCGAAGAGCGGCCAATCACTCTTGGCTCCCCAGTTTGCATCAGAACTCTGTGTTCATCCTGCTTTTGTCTGAGCTGTTTCATGTCAAGCAAGAGATGGGTTTCAGAACTCCAAATTTTAGGGACTCCTGCAGAGCAGACCCTCAATGGTCCCCAGGGGCCCTCATGGGCCTTTGCCATTTGCTGGCCCATCCCAGGAAAGCCTTTGCAGGACCGCACAGCGCTGCAACTTTATGGCAACATGGAGCAGAAGGGCAGAGTCTAGACCGCTGCTCCCTGGCTTCCTGCTCCGGTGCCCGGGATCAGTACAGCGCTTAGGCACCACTCATTCTTCCTGTGACCCCAGGGATCCCCAGACCACCCTGTCACTGCTGGGACTCCGCCCCACATCACCGCCTGAGCCCCTTTAAGCCAGGCATGTCCCCCACAGTAGCGGACCTCTGAAAGTTCCGACTGATACTACTTTGCGGTAGCCTCGTCGGGGGGTGGGGGGTGGAGGGTGGAGGGTGGGGGGGCTCCCCGCTCACCGCAGAGTCTTCAGCTTGTCTCCTCCCAGTCAACTCTCCTACCTTCCAAAGCGCGGTCGCTTTTCTACTTGTAGACTTGCAGTTTCTGTTCTCAAGACTTCGGATTGACTTCTTGGGAGCTCGGAATGATTGGGTGACCGTCGAGCAGTGTTGGAGGGAGGAGCTAAGCTTAGGGTCCCCCTACTCTTCGGCGGTCTTAAACTCCTCTGTTGGTTTTGTTTGTTTTTTGTTTTTTTGGTTTTTTGCTGCTGCTTACAAATGGTATCTTTTTTACAATGACATTTTAATGATTTTTTTCCCTTTGATCTGTTGATGTGGTAAATTTATATTAGCCGATTTTCTAATAACACCAAATTTATCAACCTGCATGTAAACAAGTGTAGATGCATTCTCTTTTTAAATTGTGAAAACCGCTGGGGTGCCTGGGTGCTGCAATCCGTTGAGCCTTTGGCTCTTGGTTTCAGCTCAGGGTTATGAGATAGAGCCTGGTGTCAGGCTCCACGCTCAGTGCAGAGTCTGCTTGAGATTTTCTCTCCCTCTCCCTCTACCCCTCCCAGTCATGCTCGCTCTCTCTCTAAAATAAATGAAAATCTGAAAAAAAATTAATTGTGAAAACTATCATCCATGTAGAAGAGTATGTATAATCTATGTGTGCAGTTTATTTATTTTTTTTTTAAGATTTTTGTATTTTGAGAGCATGCATGCACAAGTGGAGAGAGGGGCAGAAGGAGAGCAAGGGAGAGAATCTCAAGCAGACTGACCACTGAGCTTGGAGCCCCATGTGGGACTCGATCTCATGACCGGAACCAAAGTCAAGAGTTGGATGCTCAACGGAATGAGCCACCCAGGTGTCCCCAACTACGTGTGCTATTTAAAGCATAATAGTAATAGCTGCCTCTCCTGCCACCTGCCAGGTTCAGGTCAGGTTTCACATCCCCTCAGGCACTTCTTCTGCTGCAGTACCTGCCTTTTGCTGACAGTTCCTCTGCTTGCCTTTATAGTGGGAGCCCCTACATGTGAACCCCTAAGCAATGTTAAATAGACCAATCTGGGTGGACCTCACAGAGAAGGTGACATTTGAGTGAAGACCTATAGGAGGGGAGCAGGGCAGCCAATGGACTGCTGGGGAAGAGTGGTCAGGCAGAGGGACCATGACCATGCTGGGTACACTGGCTCTTCCTGGGCTTTTTACTGGGAGCCATTGTAGAGTTTCATACGTTTCAAAGGATCCATCTGGCTGTTATGTTGTGAGGCTGGACAGAAGAACACAGTGGGCATGATTAGTAGCAGGGAGACCAGATGAAGGTAGGATTTTCATGTAAATGGCTCTAGGCTGGTCCTCTCTCTACCAGTCCACACCTGGGCTTTGGAACACCTTTGTACTTTGTAGTAGGAGGGCAGACCTGTGCATTCACTCTGCCCTGCCATCTTGGGCCAGTGCCTTTTGCTCCAAGCCTTGGCACCTACCCAAAATCTTGGGCTCTACATCAAGCTCCCAGGTAATCCTACTGTGGACCCTCTAATTAGATTTAACATAAGAGGTGGGTCCCATCTTGGCTTTAGTGGTGGGGAGCAATGACTCCGCCAAAGAAGTCCTCTCAGAAATATCCTAGCCAGTTTCCCAAATCAGACTATCTCATACCTCAATGCTGGTGAATCCTTCATCAGATTTTTAGAAGCCTACTTGGAATTTCCATGGAGAAATCTAGAGGAGTGGGCTTCATAGCTTGCTTTCTGATCTCTGTTATGCTTGGGCTTTCACTCCAAGTTCCTTTTCTTTTCTTTTTTCTTTCCTTATTTAAATTCTAGTTAGTTAACATATAGTATAGTATTAGTTTCAAGGGTAAATTTAGTGATTCATCAGTTGCATAGAATACCCAGTGCTCATCACATCATGTGCCCTCCTGAATGCTCATCACCCAGTTACCCCATCACCACCACCCCCTTCCTTCCAGCAACCCTCAGTTTGTTTCCTAGAGTTCGGCATCGCTTATGGTTTGTCTTCCTCTCAATTTTCATCTTATTTTATTTTTCCTTCCCTTCCCCTGTATTCATCTGTTTTGTTCTTACATTCCACATATGAATGAAATCACATGGTATTTGTTTTTCTCTGACTTATTTCACTTAGCATACTACCCTCTAGGTCCATCCATGTCATTGCAAATGGCAAGATTTCATCCTTTTTGATGGCTGAGTAATACTCCCTTGGATAAACACCTTTTTAAAAAAGATTTTATTTTTAAGTAATCTCTACACCCAACATGGGGCTCGAACTCACAGCCCGGAGATCAAGAGTCGCACATTCTACTGACGAGCCAGCCGCGTGCCCCCTCAGTCTAAATTTCTTTCCTTCTTCCTTCCTTCCTTCCTTTCTTCCTTCTTTCTCTTTCTTTCTTTCTTTCTTTCTTTCTTTCTTTCTTTCTTTCTTTTTAAGATTTTATTTGAGAGAGAGAGCAAGCACAAGCAAGGGGAGGGGCAGAGGAAGAAGCAGACTCCCTGCCAAGTAGGGAGCCTAACATAGGGCATGATCCCAGGACCCCGGCATAATGACCTGAGCCGAAGGCAAATGTTTAACCAACTGAGCTACGCAGGTGCCCCTCAAATTTCTAACTTGACATTCTGTCATCTAAGTATTTAAAGCCATAAATGCCAAACAATGGAAATTGCTCTAAAACAGTGGATTTCTAGCTGGATGGTGTTTGCATTAGTGAAAGTGGTTTGTCATGGTTTCTCTCCTTTGAAATTGCTAGAGACTTGCTTTATAGCCCAGCGGACAATTTTTGTAGATATTCAATATGTATTTGAAAATAATCTCTTGCATTTGGAGTTCTGTGTTTGTCTAATAGAGCAGGCTTGTTAAGTATTCTTATGCACTGGGGTTATGGACATTGGGGATGGTATGTGCTATGGTGAGTGTTGTGAAGTGTGTAAACCTGGCGATTCACAGACCTGTACCCCTGGGGCTAATAATACAATTTTTTAAAAAAGTATTCCTATGCACGTCTTCTAAGGTCTTGTTAATTTTCTTTGCTTGATCTATTAATTACTAAAGATGTATCTTTAGATCTTTCCCGATGACAGCAGCTTTGTCAATTTCTCCTTGTAGCTCTGGCAATTTTGCTTTATCTATTTTAAGCCATTTACATTTAATAATAAGATTATTCTAATGCAGCAAGTTCAGAACTATTACATCGCCTGAATGAATTACAGTGGTTTTTATTTATCTTTATTTTTATTTTTATTTTATTTATCTTTTTTAATTTATTTATCTTTTTACTTTTTTTATCTCGCAATGCTTTTGCCTTACAGTCTATTTGCCCAATATCAATAAAATGTGACCAGATTGCTTTTGGTCAGTATGGGCTTGGCACATCTTTTTCTATACTTTCATGTTTATCCTTTCTCTGCGTCCTTTTGTTTTAAGTATGCTTTACATACCGTATATTTAGAAAATATCTTCTGTAGCCTGATCATGTGCTTTTCTTCAATAGGGCTTAGTCTATTTATATTTTCACTAATCCCCCTGATATGTCTGGAATTACTTCTATGACTTTATTTTGTGTTTTCTGTTGGTGCTGCTTTTTTTCTCCTTTCTTGTTTTGCATTTGAGTGAAGTTTCTTTCTTTCTTTCTTTTCCAATTCGTGTCTTTAATCTCCCTATTTTTTAGTGGTTACCTTTGACATCTTTACACACATAGCTAATACATTCTA
Source organism: Martes martes (assembly GCF_963455335.1). Lineage (NCBI taxonomy): Eukaryota > Metazoa > Chordata > Mammalia > Carnivora > Mustelidae > Martes > Martes martes. Next base: position 11,067,222 of record NC_137895.1, read on the forward strand.
AAGTTGAACAAGATATTTAGGCTTTCCTGAATAATGTGAGGACACTAACAAGCTTAAGCTTTATTCTCTCTGCCACCATCTCAGCTTACATGTTATTGTTTTACAGAATTTTAATTCTACAGCAGCAAACTTATTTAAGCTATGGATTCTGGGGACACAGGGTCTGGCTTTGGGCCCTCGATCTTTCACTTACCAGCTGTGTGACTTTAGACAAGTGACTTAACCTATCTGTGTTTCCATGACTTCAACAGTTAGAGGGGGATAATAATCATACTTCTCAGGGTTGTTGAGAAGTTTCCATGAGTAAGTTCTATCAGGCTCCGAGAATGTGTTTGGTGCATAGTAAATCTTCAAAGGTGGTTAGAGATCGTCATTATTTTGCCCTGTAAATTATAACCCACGTATATTATGCATAATTTATGTATATGCATATGTATTGATGTAAATATACATCAACGTATGGCCACTTTAAAGATTTCTTTGTTTCTGGTATTTTAAGTTTTACTTGGATGTACCTAGCTAAAGAATTCTTTTTACATATGCTGATTAAGAAGCTGATTCTTGAATCTGAGAATTCATATATTACACCAATTCTGGAAAAATTCCCACTATGATTATCTTTTCAAATACCGCCTCCCTGGTTTCTCCAGTCTCACCTTCAGAACTCCACTTACACATGTATCAGAACTTCATCTTAGCGTTTTCATATTTTCTGCATTTTTTTCCCTCCTCTGCACTGCATTCTGGTTAATTTCTTCTTTTTTTTCCTTTAGCAGGCTCCACGCCCAGTGTGTAGCCCAGTGAAGGCCTTGAACTCATGACCCTGAGATCAAGACCTGAGCTGAGATCAAGAATCGGATGTTTAATCAGCCACCCAGGTGTCCCCCCCAACCCCCAGCTAGTTACTTTAGCTATATCTTCCATGTGACCACCTTTTTCTTAGTTGTACCTAATCTGCTATTTTCCTTGTCTCCTAAACTTGCTTTTAAACATTCCGATGCCAATTTTCAAACTTAAAAGAAGAGAGAATAATTTAATGACTACTATGTTGCATTTGTAACCCAGCTTCAGCAATGGCCAGTCTCATTCTATCTTTTCTCCCACCCACCCATCTGCCCACCCCGCATTATTTCAAAGTAAATCCCAGACCTCTTATCATCCAGTGAACTTATTTTCCAATTATTGTAAGTTTTGTTTCGGAAAGCCCATTTGCTTTTACTAATCTGTTCTTTCTGGGTAATTATTTCTTCTTCTTCTTCTTCTTTAAGATTTTATTGATTTATTTGACAGAGATCGCAAGTAGGCAGAGAGGCAGGCAGAGGGAGAGAGGGAGAAGCAGGCTCCATGTTGAGCAGAGAGCCCGATGCAGGGCTCGATCCCAGGACCCTGAGATCATGACCTGAGCTGAAGGCAGCGGCTTAACCGACCGAACCACCCAGGCGTTCCTGGGTAACTTCTTATTCTTTACTGATATTTTTATTCTCTCTCTCGTGACTTCAAACACTAAATACACTTATATTCCGTAACCGATCATTTGAATCCTTGCTCTCTTTTGGGATTTGGTTCTCTGATATTTCTGCTGACTCCTGACCTTGATAGCTTATTTCTTTGTGTGTGTGTATTAACTGTACACATAGAAATACATTTTCTTTTTTGAATTTAAATTTTAGTTAACACACAATGCAATAGAGAATTAAATTTTCTTTTTTTTAAAAAAAGATTTTATTTAATTGACAGGAAGAGACAAATAGCGAGAGAGCAAGAGCAGGCAGGAGAGGTAGAAGCAGGTTCTCCGCTGAGCAGGGAACCCAAGGTGGAGCTTGATACCAGGACCCTGAGATCACGACCTGAGCGGAAGACAGACTCTTAACTGACTGAGCCACCCAGGTGTCCCTAGAAATAAATTTTCTGAAAATAAAAGATATTATTTGTCCCGTGCCAGATGCTCCAACAAATTTCCAGTAACGTAATCTTCCCAGTCTTGCAAGAAAATTTTATTCCTTTGAATAGATGAAGAGACCAAAGCTCTGAGAGGTTAAATACTTGCCTGAGGCCACCCTGTTTACAAATGCCGGAGCTGGTGTTTGAACCGAAGCCCACCTCCCCACAGCCCTGCCCTCCCACAAGCCACCATCCCTAGGGGAAACTGACACCCAGGTATCAATCCTTGAGTGTCTGACCTCCGTTGATGTGGGGTTTCTGGGGATTTCTTCACGGGGTTCCACAGGGGCCCCTGAGGAGACGAAGAGCCTCATGAAGGCCTCCTACACCCCTGAGGTGATTGAGAAATCAGTGAGGGACATAGAGCACTGGCATGGCAGGAAGACGGATGATCTAGGTACGTGTGGGTGCTGGGCTGTGGGAGACGGGTGCTCCCCTACCCGGGCTGAGTGTGTTGGCCCCAAGGTGCAGAGAGAAAGCAGAGCAGCAGGTAGAGCTCTGGGCTGGGCCTGGGAGAGACATGGGTCACCACTGGGAACCAGACACTGCAGAAGTCCTCTGGGTGATCTGGAATGGCTCCTTCCCTGCTCTCTGCAGGACGGTGGCACCAGAAAAACGCGATGAATATGAACTTACAGAAAGCCCTGGATGAGAAATTTGGAGAAAAGGGCAAAAGCAAGAGCTCGAAGTCCTAGATACGACTGGGAGGAGTCACCCTCCACTCAGAGAGCGCTAAGAATAAAGAAAAACACACATCGGAATGTTCTCCTCTTCTCGTTGCCTCCCTTCCTGTTGGGGTGGGGGTGGATGTGCGGTGCTGGAAGGACCAGCTGGGGGAGGAGAGAAGCCCCAAGAGCCCCAACCCTCCCCAGATCTTCCTCCTAGACCTACACCCCTTCCCTCACAATCCCAGGACAGGATGTGGGAGCTGAGCGCTGCTTGGCTGCTCCCTCACGTCCTGTGGGAGGGGTCTCACGGTGGAGCTTACCTTGCATGATCTCCCTAGCCGAACCCCAGTTACATCCGGACATAATTCCCCCCCCCCACCGCCCCACCCCGCCCCGGGAGCCCGTGGACTTCAGAGGAATCAGGCACACACCCCCCCGCCCCCCATACAAGAGTGGGTTTGATTGGTCTCGGGGTAATTCTCGTCTCTCTCCCAGTGCACACAAACTGATTGGCTCAGAAATGGGCGTATGACTCAATTTGGGCCAATGTCTTGCAAGGAGAGGTGTGGGTGTGTGGAGGCTACTGGGAAATTCTTTTCTCCGCTGGGGGAGCTGGGAAGCATCCTTCTCTCCTGTTGTGTTGCGTGAGGATGACGCAGTGAAGACCACTCCTGGCGGAAAATCTGGGACCGGAAGAATCGCAGATGCTGGGGCACAATCTGGGTTCTCCTTGACCTCACTGAGCCGATCCATCCACCTGGCCAGAAGCCACCACCTCTGGACTTCGTATAATGCAAGCTTGGGCAACTTTACACTGTTGAAAGATAGTCATCGTTAGCCAGGCAAGGTTCCTAGTAACAACAGGGGAGACATCTGGGAATTGGGTTCCCAGGGAGGAGTCCCCCAGAGATGGGGTTCCTGTTTTTAGACCCTCACATCTACCAGCTAATCTTGAAGGGCTTTACCTGGTGAGTCTCCAAGCCAGCAGCACACCCCACCCCTTAGGTCACTGACATGTGTCCTCCAAACAAGTCCCACCCATGAGGTTATTATCCCTTATGTTCCAAACTGCCCTTGAACCTAGAGGCTTGAAACAACAGTGATCATTTATTTGCTGGTGATGATGCAATTTGGCTCAGTGTGGCTCATTTCCGCCCCATGTGGCATCTGCTCTGAGAGGGACTGCTGCCCTCCCACGTCTGGTACCCAGTGGGGATGAGTACCGTAGCCGGGGACTGCCTGGGCATCACTCCCTTCCCCCGTGACTAGCTTGGGCTTCTTCTTGACATGGTGATCGCATCCCAAGAAGCAGCTTTCCAAAGGGACAAGGCTCTAGTGTGGAAGAGCTTATCACACCTTGCACTGGCTTGCTAATGTCTCTGTGGCCAAAGGGACATATGATCCAGCCCAGACTCATAGCAAGAGACTGCACCAGAGTATTACTATAGGCAGGACAAGTTCAAGTTCAATAATAGTCTAGCACAGTGACCATCATGCTTTGGAAAAACTGAAAGCAGATTGCTGTCAGGAAGAGGGGAATCACAAAAGGGAGAGACTTCTTTAAGATAGGATTGGAGCAGGGCGCAGCTGGGGGAAGTGAGTTCGGACTCATTTAATATTGATTGGGTACCTAATTACATGCGAGGTGCTGAGTTCAGCTCAACCTCTTTACTGGGTTCGTAATTTCTACAAGCACTGTTCTTGGGCTGGGAAACTAGACTTCACTTTTACTGAGTAGCTACTATCCACTCATCAAAATTTACAGCTGAAAAAAGACCCCATCCTGAGTGTTGTAGCAATAACAGACCTCATACTTTTCTGACCTAGAAATTATAATATGCCGGGTGCCTATGATTAAATGCCAAATGCTTTACACACCAATCTTCTTTCTCCCCAACACCAGTCCTCAGAGCTTATATCTTTCTGAAGATGGGAAAACCAAGACTTGAAGAAACAAAGTAAATGCCCAAACTCATGCCATTAGGAAGTTGGGATCGGAAGTCCAGAAATTTCTGACCAAAGCCATTTTCTACTCCACCAGACAGTCATACTGTTCTGTTAACAAATGGATACTGAGGGGCACAAACACTCAGCCCTGTCAGGCACCGTGAAGGACAGGGATGTGAATCCAATACAGTCCTTGTCCTCAAGGACCTTCCAGTGTGCAGAGGACTTATGTGTGCAGAAGACTGGTGTTGGGGCTCATCTGTCCATCAGACCAACACATACTGTGCTTTCCACCCTCTGACCAGCACTGCCCAATGGACTGGGAGCTGAGAGGTGCACAGCACAAGGCATATCCTCAAGGAGCCCAGAGTCTGGTAGAGAGACAGATACATCCCTATACGGATGCTCAGAGGTTTTGCATGTGCAATGAGAAGTTCATCCAAGACAGAGAAAGCACAAAGGCAAACCTGGGATGGTCTGGGGCTGGTGGTCATGGAGGCCTTCATGGAGGAGGTAGCTCTTGAGTCTTGACATATCAATAGGTACATTCAGGTGGACTGGAAGGGGCACAGCATTTGAGACAGGACACAATGTGAATAAAAAGCCAGCACGGCATACTTCCCCTCCCATACAGCCCAGGGCTCTTGTTAAGCTTGGAGGGTAAGGTACAGAGATCAGGTGGGAAAGACACATGGAAAAATCTGTGCCTGGATGGGGTTGTGCCCTGGGAGAGCCTTACAGGTGAGACGCAGCCCCTTCCTCCAGAAGCTCCCAGCTTAGCCAGAGCAGAAGCATTCATAAGGACTGGAGAAGCCAAACGGAAGAGTCAAGAAGATGTCCCCAGTGATCAGAGAGACACAAACTAAGACAAATTCCTTGGGCTGCCAAACGTGAAAAGGCAAGGGAAGGTGAGGTGGGAAGTGGGACCTCTCATACACTCCGTGAATTGTGAATGCAGAACAACAAGGAAGAATTAAGCATAATTGAAGTCTCCGAACCTAGAATCTGCACTTCTGTGTAGCCTGGAGAAACCCTTGCGTGAACACGAGGAGCCCTGCGCAAAGACACCCACTGCCGTGCTGTGTGCACGTACGTGTCTGCCAGCAGGAGAATGGGCAAACGGGTCATCTACAACAGGGGAAAGGAATGACCCAGGTCACCGGATGCCAGCCTAGAGTGATCTCACGACACACTGCAGTGGGGTCTGGAAAGGACAATCTGCAGCACGAGCCCCGCTGTATGAAATAGCACCGTTTGTGCCACCTTCAAAAGGCACACACAGAGCCACTCCATCGCTCTCGGAAGCAGTGATGAGTAGCAGAGGCGGGTCGGAAGGAGGCAGACATTCAGCTTCACATTGTATTTATTTAGCTCTTTTCAGGTGCCTTGCTTTCTGCAATCACAAGAGAGTTGCCAAAAGGGGAGCTGATTGAACGTCAAGCCAACGATTTCAATTCTTCTCACTTCTGACAGAATCGAGCGAAGGGAACCGGTGTCATGACTTTGCCTCGGCTTAAGATTTGACCCCAGAACATTAAGATGAACTATTTTTTAGGTTAAACATTGAATATTCTAAAGAGAGAGAAGCCATTATACAGGCAAAATAAAACATGCACAGTTTTTTTTTTTTTTTTTTAAACTTAAGTCCTTTATCCCACTGGTGCTTTTCCCAACACTGTTCCTTGTTCCTCATGCTCCTGAAGCCCCTAGATGGTGGAATTCATGGTGATTCTTAAAGTTCCAGGTCTTAAGTAGCATTAATTCACATGGTGGAAAAGTTAGCCATCCTTTTATCCATCCTAATCCATGCCATCCCATCTGCTCAGAGGGACCAGAACCATTTTCATAGTTTGTCTTATAATCAGCCAGAGGGGGAACCAGAAAGCAACCTGGGGCTCTAGCCTCACTTGGCTATTATCTCGGTCCTGCTCGCCCCCTGGTGGCAGTGTCTCTAAATTGCAGGTTGAGTACTTGGGCTTCATAAATCCAGGATTTATGAAGGAGGGGACCTTGAGAGCATTATGTCACATCTCTCTAACCATGCCTTTTCTGCCCCCCACCCATAACTCCATTTACAGACGAGGAAACTGAGTCTTAGTTGAGGGAGCTGATGTCTAATCTGGAAGTGAGCTGTCCATGTGGCCATATTTGCAAATCCAAACCATTAGTGGTGGCGGTTCTAGAAGGCAGGCAGTCATCTCCCTTTCTCCCTCCAGGAATCATTGCCTCTGAGCTGCAGCAAAAGCAGGGGGAAATCCAAGTGCAGGTTTGTAGTCTAGAGGCAACAAGGGACTTTACAGCCATAGGGGATTCTCACACTGGGCTTGGGTCCCTGGGAAGAGCCCCTGACTTGTCAGAGCCTGGTGCTTATGTCCAACAGAGGCCATTGTCAGGATTGTCTGAGACAGTGCATGGCCAGGGCCTGGCACAGGGCAGAGCCCTCTTATGGTTGGGATAAACACTTGTTCTTTTCTTTCCTTTGGGGCCAGGCTGCAAGGAACACCGTAAGACACTAACAGGTGTTCTGTAAAAATTTTCCCATTGTCAAGGGAATTGGGGTGACACTGTTTTAAATAACACCAAACAGATTCCTTTTGTGCAACACTTTTTAGAACCTGGACTTTGCTAAAATTCCTTGTGTCCCTCCAAATTCTTGCACGGTAGGATCCCTGTTTCCTGCCGTGCCTGTGCAGACAGAGCGAGCCACTAATACTTGTGACAAGAATTATGATTTTATTAAAATTGTAGGTTCAGAAGCTTGGGATGTCAGGCCAGGAAGAGCAACCCTGTTTTGGGGGGGGGGATTGGTATATGGGCTGATGTGTGAATCAAGGTGCTCCTTATCAAGGTTCCTGCGGAGCTATGGCTGTCGAAGGGCCTGGGCACCCCTTCCCTCTGGTCAACCTCACAGGCAGCCCATCTGGGAAGCAGATACGTAATCAGAGAAGGCGTGAGCCTGTCTTTGGGCCGGTGGGGGTGGGGGGCCTGGGGTTTATGACTGGTCCTGCACCAGGCATGCTGAGGGAGGGCTAACCTAGCCTCCCGCTCACTGCCCTGTGTCGCTAGCTTCCCCGGTTCACCAGCAAAAAGGTGACTTGCCCTAGGCAACGGCCAGGAGGTAGGCCTGGGCCTCTCCTGTTGCAAATCTCCTCCCAGTGAGCGGGGATTTACTGAGCACCCTATGTGCTGGGCACTTGGCACCATGGGAGAAACAGGGATGAGTTGTCCTTCTGCTCAGAGGGCTCCCAGGTTGGGGGTTAATAATGGGGAACATAGATGAGCATTTTATAAGGGGATGAGAAGGTCAGGACAGAACAGTGAGGGGGGGTGGTAGTACCGTGCTCTGGGGCCTTCTGGGGCCATCAGGACTCCGGGAGCTGTGATGGGCTGCCCTCTGTGGGCCACAGGAGGTTTTGGGTGAATGTTGCTGGAGCTCTGGAGGAGGCAGGGTCCTGCTGGAATAGAACATTCCAGATCTGAGGGAAGGAGATTTGTGACTGCGGGCCTTGTGGAGGTCAGAAATGAAGAGTGCCGCCGCTGCCTATTTGCTCCTGTTAATAAGAAAGCCCCGGGCCCAAAATGGAGTCACTTAGGCCAAGTCACCAAGTGGGGGCTTAAACCTAACCGAATGCAGTTCTGGCCTCCCTGGGGACTCTCCGGGCACTCTCCAGGCAGCACCAATGAGGTCACCTGTCTCAGGTACACTCCATCCCCTGAAGCGAGGTGAGGTCATCCGTGTACCCGCTCTTCCCCCTCAGGGAAAGTGACCTTGCCAGAAGGGATCCTTTCTTTTCTGTTGCTAATCACCCCACCCTGTTTCTTGCTATCAAATCCTATCATTTCTGTGCGGTTGGTCAGAGCTCCCCTCTACCCGGGAGCTCCCCTCTACCCAGGACGCTGCCCGATCTGTGAATAAAGCCAATTAAATCTTCAGTTTACTCAGTTGAATTTTGTTTTTTAAGGGGCCCCTGCTCATTCCCACAGCTCTTCCCCTCTGGTTCTGTAGGTGCTCAAGCCCTTGGGATTTATAAGGTTTGTCCTTTTTTTTTTTTTAAAGACTTTAAACATTTATTTATTCATTCATGAGAGACAGAGAGAGAGAGGCAGAGGGAGAAGCTGGCGCCTTGCAGAGCAGGGAGCCCCATGTTGGACTCGATCTCAGACATCGGGCTCACGAGCCGAAGGCAGACGCTTAATCAACTGAGCCACCCAGGCTCCCCTATAAGGTTCTTCCTTGGCTCTTACGGGGTTTCCCCTAGGTTTTGGTTTGCCCTTCAGTTGGGTCTGCTAACCCCTTTACCCAGGGTAACTCCTCATCCCTCAGCCCCTGTGCAAATGTCCCCCACAGAGAAGTTGGGTCGCTCTCCCGGAGCTGGAGAGTTTTCTTCAGCAGGTGAAAGTCCTTTTGGACTCCTCCTTTTTTGCTTCCTTCCCCCAGCCTCCAAGTATAAGATCACACTGACAGTGCAGCTCTTTCTGCCCACGGGGTCCTCTCCCGTGCTTTAATAAAATCATCCTTTTGCGCCAGACGTCTCAAGAATTCTTTCCAGACCCCAACGACTCTTCCAAACCGCATGACCTGTCCGGTCTGTGCTTTTACTATCTCATTTTACAGATCCGGAGCGAGAAGTCTGCTGACTCGCCCAAGGTCACACGGTGAGTAAGTCCCGGGGCTGGGCTTTGAATCCAGATGGTCTAACTCTCAAGTCCACGCCTTTAAGCACTAGGTTGGGGTGTTCTGAGGAAGGGTGAACAGTGGTTCTGTCAGGAATGAGTATGGGCACGGGCGAGGCCTCCAGAATGTTTGTTTTCGGAGCTCAGAGGAAGAAGTTCACACAGAGATTTTCCTGGTTGCTGCTTGTCTCTAAATTCTTCCTCATCATGAAATGTCAGCGATCTTTCAAAGCTGGAGGAGGAGGAAGAGCTGCGGAGCGTTTGACTTCAGTGATGGCCGGGCAACGCTTGCAAAGAAAACCAACCCGAGCCGTGTTTCCGGGTGACCGACCGCGTCCGCAGGCGTCTGGGACTGAGAATCTGAAGTCCTTGGACCTCGTGCTCCCTCCTTAAAGAAGAGCAGGGGCACAGAGGGTGCAAAGTGTCGAGGGACCCTGCACCGTCTCATTCAACACATGGAGAAACTGAGGCACACAGTGGCGACTGAAGTGGGATCTCAGTGACCTTGTGACTCTCGCTACCTCAGCTCACTGCTGGCAGAGCTGGGACTCGGGGTCCCAGATTCTCCCCCCAGGGGCTGGCTGGGCCACTGAACAGCGCTGGGCAAGCCTGCTCCCAGCCCTGGACCCTGGCCTGCAGTGTGATAGACAGTGAGATCCCTGTCACAGAGCGACAGCAAGGGCTAGATGTGTCCCTGAGTGTGGGGCACAGAGTAGGCACTTGATAAATACTCTTGTCTTATTATTTTCCACACAGGCCCTTGCTCCCCAGAAATCATTAAAAAAAAAAAAAACCCAAAGAAGCAAAGCAGTGAGGAGACAGAAACACTGAGAGGGGAGACGAAGGACACCCATAGGGTCAGAAATCAGGTCCCCTTTCTGGAGGCTTTGCATGCAGGAGGCAGAAAAACCCATTCCCTTCACCCAGCTGTCCTTGTTCAGTGTCAGCTGGCTGAGCAGGGAGAAACCAAAAACAAACCACAAAACCCACCTGGAGAACAGCCCGTGGGGACAGAGCCCTGAGGGCTGGCTACCAGCCTTGGGAGGCCACCTCAGAGTCTGGGTTCCCTGGAACCAGACCCTGGGGCGAGGATCCCATGAAGCCCTAACCTGGAGATGCCCCCGATGGGTGGGGAAGGGAGAGAGCAGGAAGCCAGCAAAATGTACATTGTCTGATAAATGACAGCTCCGACCCCCGCAAGGGACGGAAATCCCCCCAAGGAATTCTGGGAGCCGGGTGGCCCCTGGGCTTCCGAATTCTCCCACCGGAAGTTGTGGGGAGAGAGCCGCTCCCAAGACGCCAGGGAGCTGACGCTCGAGGCCTCTGGCCAGCTGTGTCCCCAGCAGCCTGAGAGTGTCCTCTGGGGTCTGGCGGGGGGAGTCAGATCAAGCATCCTGAGCGGGAAAGGGGGCAGGTGTGTGGCGTCAAAGCTAAACAAAGCCAGACATCAGTTAAAGAGGGGAAAATAGATTTCAAAAGGCAGAATGAGGGTGAAGAAAGGGGGCTCACGCGGCAAGTTACAAAGGGTTGGTCAGCGTCAATGCCATGAGGCCAGCTGTGTCTGCTCACTGGCCATTGTGCAAGGTGGAAGTCGGTCCTCTGGCAGAGACTCGAGACGGAGACCTTTCCTTCCAGATGACTGCATTTCAGAGGAATGGCTTTCAGGTCCTGGAGAAAGATACTCCTGGCTCTTAGGAGATACAGAGATGTATCAAGGAGGAGGAAGAAAGATTTCCAAGTCTAAGCTCTTTTTAGTGAATGCGCGAAGAAAATGAGCACAGGAACCTGTCACCAGGTTTGGCTGGAACACACAGAAAATTCTGGCAGAAGTGAGCTTTCTTAGGCAGCCATCTCAGTGGGAGCCCGGGCTCATCCTAGGGACACAGCCTTATGCCGCTAGAAGGCCAGGCTAGAGCTTGGTCAAGCCTCTCCGTGCAGGGGTTTGGATGCACTGGTCATGGGCTGAGAGTTCTTTCAATTCTGTAGCACCTGTTACAGGTAACGTCAGGGAAGACAGCCCATTTGCCATTGCCCAGCAGCTTCAGCTAGAGAGCCCGGCTCCCGAGACCTGGAATGCAAACATCTGTTCAATCTCACACACACATAAACGTACAAACGCAAACACACTGTACTCGAACATACACAACACCACCGAAGTCAACGTGTATGCATGTGGCTCGCATGTTTGCACAGACAGGTGCCTATCAACACGACACGCAGTGCAAATGTACACATGTGCACATGTCCACGCAAATGCACGGCACACAAAAGCCTCGCTAACGGGCACACATCCAAATACAAGTGTGCAAGCGGGAGCGGCTTCTTGGGGGGGGCAACCTATGTTCGGAAGCCCCACACCTGTTTAGTGCCCCACTGTTCTGGTTTCTGAAATGCTTAATAATGCACATACAGGTGTTCTCTCTCTCATTCTGTTTTGCTCCGTCCTCCTCTCTTGTATTTTCACAGGAACTTCCCAAGAATTTCCATCCTCAGCCCTGAAACCAATTTTCTCAGAATGAAAAACTGAGAACTGCCGCTGGAAGGGTCCCGCCCCGGACAGATTGGGCTTGAAGTCATGTCGCTCGTCGACCTCTAGGTGGCAGCCCCGAGCCGAGCCCAGCTAAGCTGCGGTCGAGGGGGGGGAAGGAAGGGGTGGGGTGGGAGGTGGGGAGCGGGGGACGAGGAAGTGGGTGTCACTGGGGCACTCCCGGAATCTACCCTCTTCCAGAAAGCATGGAGGTTTCCCGGAAGCATCAGAGTCTCCTAGGGATTTTTCCAATCCACTTTTTTTGTGTGCTTGTATTTTCTTTCAGTTCATTTTTTCTCGTTCATTTTAACTGTATTTCTTTTTTCGTTGTTTCTTCAAATTGTCTGATGACAAATGCAGTACATTTTATTACAGAAAATAGCACACACACGAAAGTAAAAAATCACCCATAAGCTGACACCTTTTGGTTCTTTTGGTCTTGAGGCTGTGGAAGAAAGTGCCATTACCTCTCCATCCGGTAACTTGCCACACGCCAGACACTTTTCCCAAGCCCCTACCCATCTTTTTCTTTCTTTTTTTAAAGATGTATTTATTTATTTGAGGTGGGGGAGGAGCAGAGAGGGAAGGGGAGAGAGAGGTTCTTAAGCAGAATCCCCGCTGAGCGCAGAGCCTGACGCGGGGCTCGATCTCCTGACCCTGAGTGTGACTAGAGCTGAAATCAAGCCACCCAACCAAATGAGCCACCCAGGTGCCCCTACCCCTGGTTCTCCAATTTTAGTATATGTGCTGCCGAAGCGAGCACCCTACCCCTGGTTCTCACCTCCACGTACAAGCACACAGAGAAGTGTTTCATTTTCCCCCAAATAGACTTATATTCTGAGCATGTTCTTGAAATTAATTTTCACTTAATTGTTAAGCCTGGCTTCCGCATAATGCAGGCAGCGGGTAATTGAACGGTCTGCTCTCAGCCCATGCACCCATGAGGCAGCTTTATTTTCTCCCATTACCGCATCCTCACCGAGCTACCCGGGCTCTCCCCTTTTCGTCCCCTAATGACATCTTGGGCAAGTTTCCCAAATAACTGACCAATGTCAGTTATTTTGAAAGTCTACTCCTGCTCAGGCTCATTGACCCTCCCCTAAGACTCGAACCCTTGCTGAGAGAACCAGAAAGGGAGGGTCTTGGTGGCTCGGTTCCCCTCACCCTTCTCCTGCATGCTTCCAGCTCCTCTGACGTCTCAGGGTGGGAGGACTGGAGAAGGGTTCCCTCTTTCCCGGTGCCTCTGTGGACAGACAGCCTCTGGGACTCTTCGCTGCTTCTCTGGCTGGCTCTGCCCTGCTGTCGGGGTCCTCTCTTGGGTTTTGGCCACCCAAGCCTCGATACCTTCCTCAGAGTCCCGTGGAATGTTAGCCATCAGCTGGGGGAGTATAGACAGCTCCTACATGCCCACCGCTGGACCCACCATAGCCTCCAGTTTTCTTTCCTTCTTGTATGTTCAGAAGGCAGAGCCCCAAGTCCCCTGCAGGCTCCGCCCCCTAACTGGGGAGAGAATGTGAGTCTCCCCTTCCAGCATACACCCCCCGCCTCCACCAGTGGTTCTCCTGCAGCTATCCTCACCTGGCTTTGGGTAGTGGGGAGCAACCCCCATTCCCCATGGGGAGGGAGGGGAAGAAGCCACAGATTTTCCAAGTGGCCAAGCACTCACCTTTCTGACATTCCTTCCTCCTCTCTGCCCAGGCTTCTGGGATGGGGGTCAGGAGTAACAGCCAGAGTGTGTCACAGATGACTTGGGGTGGCAGAACCCGGAGAGGACATCTGACATCTGTCGTTTATGATTCTTTTCAGAGCCTGGGTACCTCTGTGTCTAAATTAGGAGGAATGAGATTGGACCGTATATAATAATCAACTTGAAATAGACTGAGGACTTAAATATAAGACCTGAAAGTGTAAAACCGAAGGAAGCATAAAGGAAAATCTTCTTGATGTCGGATTTGGCAACAGTTTTTTGGATCTGACCCCAGAAGCACAGGAAACAGAAGCAAAATAAACAAGTGGGAGTCCATCAAACTGAAAATTTCTGCACAGTAAGGGAAACCATCAACACAGTGAACAAAACAACCTACCAATGGGAGAAGATATTTACAAATTACAGATCTGATAAGGGATTAATAGCCAAAATATATAAGGAACTGTTACAACTCAGTAGCAAAAACAACCAACAAACCAAAAAACTCCAAACAAATAACATAAATAACAAAAACAAATATATGAGATAGATTTCATTCCATATATAGTCTAATAACTAATTGTGTGTTTGTGGGTGTGTGTGTGTGTGTTACAGAATGGGATATATATAATGGAATATTATTCAGCCATAAAAAAAGAAATCCTGCCACTTGTGACAACAGGGATGGACCAGGAGGGCATTGTGCTAGGTGAAATAAGCCAGACACAGTACTGCATGACCTCACTTCTATGTGAAATCTACCAAAGTTGAATTCATAGAACCAGAGGCTAGAGCGGTTGCCAGAAACTGAGGGGTTGGGGGAAATAGGGAAGGTTGGGTCAAAGGGTACAAGCTTCCAGTTATAAGAGGAATAAGTTCTGGGATCTGATGTAGAGCACAGTGATTGTAGTTAATCCTTCCTGTGGACTTGAATTTTGCTAAGAGAGTAAATCACAAGTGTTCTTAACACACACACACACACACACACGCAAGGTAACTATATGAGGCCTTGGACACATTAATGAAGTTGACTGTGGTGATCACTTCACAACATGTACGTATATTAAATCATCATATTGTACACCCTGAAAAATCACCTTGTACGACCTGATTGTGTACGTTTTTTGACTGTCAATCATAGGTTAATAAGGCTGGTGGGGAGGCATACATTGGTGTGATAAGCCACGGTAAGGCCTACTGAGGATGGAGAAACCGCTTGCCATCAGTCATCTGGGGACATGGGATGCATCTGGTGCAGATGTGCAGCTGCACGAGACAAAAATATTATCTAATGAGCATGCAGAGTGCTCCGAGAGGACTGTCGTTAGAACAAATTCAGAACAAGACGTGATTTGTGGTGATGAGCGAGCACGTGGTAACTGACAGAGCGAGCGGGATCTTTCAGGTGATCCCCCTCCCCCACCACCTCTTAGAGACCCACAGGGCAGGTGCATCTGACCGTTGGAAGACAGAAGCAACAAAACGCTTGACCTTGGCATCCCTGGAGCTCCTTACTCTCTTGTCTATTTCTGCCATCTTCCATCAAACCGACCACTGGCCGTAGAGACCCCGGCCTCAGTGGCAAGAGGAACCCCAGCTTCCTTGAAAGGCTCTGGAGTGGTTCTTCTTGCAGACCAGGGACGAGAGTGGGAGAGGCCACCTTCGAGATGGGCTCCCTGTGGTCCGTGGGGCAGGGTGGGATCCAGGTGCTGAGAGAAAGATCTTCAGAGGTGCTGTGGCCAGCAAGAGGGGAAGCGGAGGTGGAGAAGGAAACGTTTAGCACAGCCTGAGAGAGCTTTAGCAGGTGTTGATGGGGAGTGGTGTACTTAGGACTGAAATAGTAGGGCGACTATCAGAGTTTTAATCTGCACAAGTGAAAAAACTCTTAGTGGCCGGAGGTGTGATGTGGGGCACCTCACTAGGGAGTTCTGAACCCTTGACCAGTTCCTAGAACCGAAGCAGCTCACAGACCCAAAGCTCCTTAATTGAAGGGGAGACTCTTGAGGAAGGACTCAGCTACACTGTCCAAAATGTATATGGGAAGTGCTTCTCCCTGCCTTCTCCAAAGGCATTGTGTGCTGGGGACAGGGAAGTACCCACACGTTTTGAAGATGATTGTTCCAGAAACCAGGCTAGAGTTGGGACACGCCTTGCTTAATGGCCCTCTAGCAAACATTTTATTCCTGTTTCTGCAACACGGGGTTTTGCTGGTTTAGAGATCTTAGTTCCCAAGAGAAGACTGCTTCTCATGGGAAATCAAACAGGGTTCTGTTGACCTGGAAGTTGAAACTGACACCTGGCCATTTGGGAGTTCTCATCCCTTTGAACCAAGAGGCAAGAAGGCAGGTGCTGTCCCACTGGAGTGACTGGTAGTGATAGCAAAGAGAAGAAGATTATTATCACACCATGCAGTGGGGGAGAACAGGAACCCAGGGCATTGTCTGCAATGCCTCTTAATATTATATGTCCAGTGGCAAAAGTTAAACTACTCCAGCAACCCAATGGAGGCAGAACCTCCTTTAGGAATCACTTGGGTCCCCCTGTGAGGGAAAGAACCATGAGGGTGAAAGTGATGGCTGAGGGCAAGGAAAGCACAGGTTGAATGATAGAAAAACACGTTACTAATTCCCATCATGCCCA
The DNA here is from genome assembly GCF_963455335.1 of Martes martes. Classification (NCBI taxonomy): domain Eukaryota; kingdom Metazoa; phylum Chordata; class Mammalia; order Carnivora; family Mustelidae; genus Martes; species Martes martes. The sequence goes on from NC_137895.1 coordinate 11,083,306, forward strand.
CAGGACCAGTTGCAGAAAGGAGGACTGTGTAGGCGCTATTCAGTTTTTTCTTCTTCAAAAAAAAACATACTTCATTTTATTGCTACTGAATTACTAAGAGTATTCAGGAGCATTAACATTCACAAGGCAAGTCAGTTTTGATTGACATTCATTTCTCTTTTTTAAGATTGATCGACTGATTTGAGAGAGAGAGAGAGAGCGCGCACAAATTGGAGAGACAGAGAAAGAAGGAGAGAGAATTTTAAGCAGACTGCCCCCAAGTGCAGAGCCCCATGTGGGGCTCGATCCCAGGACTCAGAGATCATGACCTGAGGGGAAACCAAGAGTCTGCCCCTCAACAGACTGACTGTGCCACCCAGGCGCCCAGACATACATTTCCTTTTAAGAGTTTCCCCAGAGAGGTCCTCAGATTGAAACTCGCGCATCATTAAATAGGAAGTTGCTCATAAAACATGTTTGCAACATTTGGCCTGACTCTTGGACTTTTTCCTGTCTTCCAAAAAAAAAAAAAAAAGTCTTTTTCTTTCTATTTCTATCTAATACAAAGTATTTTTCATTCAACATTTATGTTATTGGATATTTAAGGGAGTTGTGGCTGAGAAAGGAAATGTCTCTGAGAGAGATGCCTATCTCTCTGGGAGACAGTGAGCATGGCTTTATCGGATTGAGCGGCGGTTGACTTGGTTACGCAGAAGCATGACGTTCTCACTTCCTGTTTCTGGAAGTTGAACATGAGTGAAGGGATGTGTGTGGACCCTGCGGACTGTCCCCGGCCATGTGAGTCACCTTGACATCACTGCTGGCACCGCCAAGGTCTTTTGCTCAATGCAGAGAAAACAGGAACTACCGTTCCCAGAATCCCTTTCTCTGTGTGGTCCAGGATCAAAGTTTGTCAGTGAGAGACATTCTGTGAGATGCGGGAGGCGTGGCTGATGACAAGACATTATTCTTTGGAAGCAGATGCATCCAGACCCATAAGTGCACGTGAACCCCATTTTCCTGGTGTTCCAGGCCAGGCTCTTTGGTTATAGCTTCCGGTTGCTTTCTCCACTCTTCCATAAACTGGAGAAGCCCCCAATTCTTGTGTTTAGTCCTTCATGTTCAAAATGCATAGAATGGTTGCCGTTTTCCTGACTGAACCCCGCAAAGCTTGCTCCTACTGAACACGTGTCATAGGAGAATTTCTGTGTGCTTTTATAAAAATAATCTCTGATTATTTCTTCTTCCCTCCAGGAGTGAGGCGATCAAGGAAAGAAGATGAAGCAGGAAAAAAAACAAAAAAAAACAAAAAAACAAAAAACAAAAAAGATGAAGCAGGAAAAAAAGAACAAAACTCAAAAAACGAAAAACCCTCTTGATCTGCTACATCTTTATCAGCCATTTGTATTTCTTCTGTAAGTTGTCTGCTCATGTGTTTCCTTCAAGATTTTCCCCTTTTTTGTAAAAAATTTTTCATTTTTAATTAGTATCCACACCCAGTGCAGTGCTAGAACTTACAACCCTGAGCTCAAGACTTACACGCTCCACTGACTGAGCTGGCCGTCCCTTGATTTTTTTCCCTTTTAATTGGATATTGCTCCTTTCTTTTCTTTTCTTTTCTTTTTTTTCCTTTATTCTTGAGGGAACCCTTTGTATAACACAGATAGTGATCTTCTGTGGGCCACTTTTGTCCTGGAATATTGGGAAGAGAGAACGCCCCTCCTCCCCCAATGCACACACACTCAACACACACACACACACACACACATACTCTCTGACACTCATACTCTCACACACTCAAACTCACTCTCATACATTCACGTGCACGGACACACTCACACCCATTCTCACACACTCATTTCCCTCATACTCACACACACATTCACTTTTACACTCACTCACACTACTCAGTATTTCACACACTCGCACTAACACACTCATTCACTCTCACACACACTCTCATGTTCACACTCCCACACACTCTCTCACATTCACGTACACTCACACTCACACACATACATCCCTGATGTCCACAGAGGAGAGAAATCTTAACCCCTCTCTCCATCTCCTCCCACCTTTCAGTCTTTCTTTTTCCCTAGGGAAGAAATGACACTTGGTTCAGGTGCCACTGTTCAGGGGTGTCCACGCTGACTTCTCATTCCCCAGGGACACCTGAAATCGCCAAGCAACCCATCCACTCCTCCCCAGCTCCTGGGGCAGAACCTCCACTTTCCAGCCTCTCTGCCCGTGGCCCACAGGTAAGTCAGGACGAGTGGGAACCACAGACCCAGCTTCCTCATGGGTTTGTTCATGGGTTACAGAGGTTGGGTTCAGAGGAGAGATGGAAAGACCTTCCTCTTTGTATAACATGTTTTATGAGAAGTTTTGCAATTTGCGTTATTGATTAGTTTTCAGCCATTAATGAAGCCAACATTTTATTCTCCATTTGGCTTAATTCTTCGTGCTTCCTGTGTCCACCATCCCACACACCTTTCACAATCATCTTTGGTTAGAAATGTCAGCGTTTTCTGTTAGGGTTTTGGGGTTTTATTCCTTCAACCATTATTCAACAAGTATTCTTTTTTTATTTTTTAAAGATTTTATTTATTTATTTGAGAGAGAGAGACAGTGAGAGAGAGCACGAGAGGAGAGAGGGTCAGAGGGAGAAGCAGGCTCCCTGTGGAGCTGGGAACCCGATGCGGGACTTGATCCCGGGACTCCGGGATCATGACCTGAGCCAAAGGCAATCACCTAACCAACTGAGCCACCCAGATGCTCTCAACAAGTATTATTTAAATATTCCCAACATGCCACGTACTGTTTCTAGTTCTGGGAATACAACCATAGTAACAAAACCATACAGCTCCCCCTCCCCTCATGAACTGAGCTTGCCAGTAATGTCTAGAAGGACATTCCCATCTGAAGATTATAAAAACAGTTGCCTGCATTTTCTTCTAGTATTTTCATGGTGTCTTTTTACTTTTAGATTTTTAGCCATTTGGAAATTATTTTTGTGAATGGTGTGAGGCAGGGAACCTAACCTCCAAACCAGAGCTGGTTGATTATCTCAAGCATTTTTGTGGGCGTGTATCATCTTTTCACCATAATTTAAAATGGCTTCCATTGTCTTGTAGTAACTCCCCACATACATCTGGTTTTATTGCAGACTTTTGTGGTGGGCAGCCTTGTAAGGGTGTATTCTCACCTTTGTGGAGTCCCCTCCCCTCAAGGACTTGCTTTCAACCAACAGAATACTGCACTCATGATGAGGTGTCACTTCTGAGATTAGGTGACAACAGGCCGTGACTGCCTCCCACTGGCTCTCTCTTTTCTTGTTCTCTCTTACTTGACCATGTTGGCGAAGCCAGCTGCCGTGTTGGGAACTGCAGGAGAGAACCGATCACGTGTTGAGAAACTAAACGTGGTTGGGTGCTGACCAATAGTCAGGAAGGGACTGAGGCTCTTGGTCCAATAGTCCAGGAGGAGCCGAATCTCACCAGCAGTCACCTAGTGAGTTTGGAAGCAAATCCTCGCTCCGCTGAATCTTGAGGGGACCATGGCCCCAGCTGGGGCTTTGACTGTGGCCTGGCCTGAGCCACATCTGGTCTGACTGTGAGGCCATGAGGTAATACATGGTACTGTTTTATGCCAGACACCCGCCACACTGTTCCCAGTCTTTCCTTGAAGGTGGGTATCTTCAACCTCGGGGAAGTCTTAGAATCTGACTTTGTACCCCTTCTCCTTGGGACGGTGGCAGCACCAGTGGGATTGGCCCAGGAGGTCCCTGCCACAGCCCAGTGGAGAGGTTCCCAGGGCCTGTGGGACACACGACCCGGAGTTCCTATTCTCTCATTTGGGATAGTGATGTAAGTACTTCCCTCAAATTTTCTTTCCCAGTTTTAATAAGAAATAATTAACATACATCACTGTGTAAGTTTAAGGCAAATGACATGATGGCTTGATTTACATGCACTGTGAAATGACAGTAGATCATATATACATATAGGTCATAGATACAAGAGGAAGAAAAGAAAAAAAATAGGGAAAAAAATTCTCCTTATTATGAGGACTCAGATCTACTCTCTTCAACTTTTCCATACCTCTAATTTTTAAGAGAAGCATATACATATAGAAAGAGCAAAGTAAGTGGAATTCCAACCACACAGGGTCTTTTTAAACGTCATTTGGAGGAGATAATTCCTTCTTATTAGAGAGTAGCAAGCCTTTCTTAGAAGGACAGGGAGCCCAAGGCGTAAATTGCTTAAGAAAACCAGGTGAGAGCTAAAGAAAGAAAAACAAAGGAAGGAAGGAGGGGAGGAAAGGATGGGCTACCCAGCTCAAACTTGTCCATGCACCCAAGACGTAGGAAGCCAATATCTGAGACACGGTTCTGACTGAAGCAAGGAAACCTTTATTATCAGAGTGGCAGCCCAGTGAGAAGGCGGGGGAAGGGGGGGTCATTCCCAAAGCTGCCTTGCCCTATTGAGCCAAGGGACAGCTCTGTGTTTGGGGAAGGAGGTGAATGCAGAAGAGGAGGGTTTCTTGAAACCTCCGACGGGGGAGGGGTGGGAGGGCTTGAAACAGCCTGGAGGTAAGCACTGTTCCAGACAGCAAGGCGCTGTTCAGGACCTGGTACATTCAGATATGTCAAGACAAATGTTACCGCCCTGTCCCCATTAGGTTTCTACAATCACTGGGTAAACAGGGAGTACGGATAAAAAGGCAAAGTTAATGATTGATCTTGCATGAGGTTAAGAGGTACGTAAAACACAATTAAGGAGGGAACAAAACACAACGTGGGGCTAAGTTAACAATGCAGCTAATACCATTATAGTTCCGCTCATGCTTTCAAAAGAGGTTCAGGAACTGAGTACCTGGCCCCAGAAGGAGGAAAGATTTCCCTCTTCCCACCAGAAGAAGAAAGTCCTGGTACTTTGCTATCACGAGGTCCCAGGTTCCATGTAAAGAGTTTTCCCAAGAAAATCTGAAAATCAGTCACCAAGGATGGAATGTGAATGTGGATGAAGTGATAACTAGGACGCTTTCTGCTTCTGATTACGGAATGACAACAGTGTGTGTTGACGATATTAATGATTTCATGTGTTATAGATTATAGCGACAATTTTATCTTGAGTGCTTAGATGCTTTTAATGCTGACCTTGTCCACCCAAATTTTGAAAAGAGAAGACAATAGCCTGTAAGGCACAGATGAGAAAAGCAGATGTTGTCATGGAGAGAGAGAATTAATAGAATTATAAGAAATATTATGTGCAAATAAATGTATGCCAGTCTTCGGGAAAATCTCGCTGAAATGCACAACTACCAGGTGAAATATACCAAAACCAAGTCAAAGAGCAGTAGAGATGCTAATGGAAAAGAGAAAAGATGAAACTCTTTCTGATGTTGGTTTTCATGGGATGCTCAATTTCATTCCCTCCCACAGAAGATGGGCACAGCTCCCAGGAGGGCCTTTTACTTTGGACACAGATCCTTGAGATGAGAACGCCAGCTGCCATGTAGGAAAAGGAAACAGTTTTCAAAAACCAACTATAAACCTTTTATTTTTTTAAAGATTGATTTTTATTTAGTTAGTTTAGAGAGAGAATGTGCACAAGAGGGATTATGAACTGGGGGAGGGGCAGAGGGAGAGAATCTTAAGCTGACTCTTTGCTGAGCACAGAGCCCATATGGGGCTCAATCTCACGACCCTGAGATTATGACCTGAGCTGAAACCAGGAGGTTTTGGAGGCTCAACTGAACTGAACCACCCAGGCACCCCCAGCAATGGCTCCTTTTAAACGTAAAGTACTAAAACCCAGAATAATGGTAGAAAAAAAATGGAAAATCATATTTGATAATGAACCACTTATAAACTCGTCGCCCAGACAGTTCAACAGTCAAGGTCATTTGAGATTTTAAGGTCTTTTAAAGCAAATCACTGTTAAGCAATAGGCAATCCTTACGTTATTTAACTGATCCCAGAGGAAGGGGATACAGATGGGAGGGAAATTTCTGCATTCATTCTGTACAACTATCACATTCCTACAACATGGGGGAGAGAGCATATAATTGCCCCCCCCCTTTGGAAAGAAACCTAAGGTCGGGAAGGTCCTTTTCAGAATGGAGGTCAGCAACAGCTCATCAGAAACAGACTTGCAAGCTTGGGATTAAAACTAAGGAAAAAGGCTCAAAGCCTTATGCACTTTTGCTTTACCTGAACTCAGTCCTGCCTCCCAGAAACAAATGAGTCCCTCTGATGCTAATAAACATGTTAATTTACTCTTTGTTATTCATATTCAGACTCGCTGAATAATTTAGCTGTTTCTAATGCTGGTGAAACATTGCTCAGGCTAAATTATATAACTCGTGAAAGTTGATGATGATTCAAAAATTATGTCAGGACACATAAAGGATTCAGCAGCAGGCTTAGCAAGATTCTTAAAGAAGCATGAAATTCAGAGACTGTGACGCCCCAAAGGATGATCGCAGCATTAAGAGAGACATCCCTCTGTTCTCTTTTTACTGCAACAGAATTTTAAAATGGGTGATATTTGCCAGCTTTTCTTAGCTGACATCCAAATCATAAAGCAATGCTTGTTCATTACCATCATTTTAAACTTTGTCTTCCATGTCCCCCACATCTGATAAAGCTAGCACAAAAAAAGATCTGTAGATTAACCTTACTTATAAATGCAGACACAAAATCATCAATAAGATATTGGCAAATCAAACACAGAAATGTTTTCACAGAATATCTGAACGGGTAGAATTCATTCCAACAAGGCGGTGACGGTGCCAATGTAGGAAATCCGTCAGCGCAAAAGATAAAAGGAGAAATCCTACAGGTAAATCCTATGCCATTAGAAATTGCCCCATGACCCAGACCCATTGTCTCCCTCGTGGGTTTGGCGTTCGAAGGGACTGTCCACCATTGTGGCTTCCATGTCACCAAGCTGGGAATCGTCAAAGCAAAAATGGTACCAGGCAAAGTTAAACAGACAAGGATGACCGTATTCAAGGCTACTGCAATAGGGAGGAGAGACGAACCAAGTAAGAACTGGACTCTTTCTGCTTCTGATTAGACAACATTGTGCATTGAGGATATTAATGATTTCATGTATTACATGGGGATTATAGCAACAATTTTCTGCAAGTTCTGAGTTCAAAGACACTTTCTCAAAATGATGTTTAAAACCCGTTGTGCTCAGAATTCCTCTTGCTTGCTGCTTACATATGGATACATGTCTCTTAGGAATTAAAGAAAAGTGATTGCATCCTTATTCCAAGCGAGACGCATGTCACCTGGACACTGGGAACTGCTCACCGGGCTGTGGAAGGTGTCTCCCAGGCCATGGGCCAACTCCACTGGTGCTGCCACCATCCTGAGGAGAAAGGGCATCAAGCCAGACTCTAAGACTTCCCTGGAGGTTGAAGAGCCCCACCTTCAAGTAGAGGACTGGAAACAGTGGTGGGATGTCTGGGCTCTGCCTAGCCACATAATGAACAGGAAATAAAGAGGGACATTCTTTGCCTGATCAGTTTTTTTTTTAAGTTAATTAATTAGTGTTTTGGAGGGAGGGGCAAAGGGAGAAGGAGAGAGAATCTAAGCAGACTCTGTGCTGAGCACAGAGCCCAACACAAGCTTCCTTCTCAGGAACCTGCGATCATGACCTGAGCGGAAACCAAGAGTCGGATGCCTAGCCAACCACTCCACCAGGGCGCCCCTGATCACAGTCTTTTGGGCTTGGGCAGCTACTACCATTTCATGGGAATCGAAAAGAATCCAAGTCCAGAGAGGGCCGGCATTCCCAACCACAGCCAGTCCCATGGCCCCCAAGAACAGCAGAGGCTGTCCACCTTGGCCTTGAGCCTTCTTTGGGAAAGGACATCCTGGCACAGGGGTGTGCTCTGCCCGCCTCTGGCCACAGTCCTAGTCCCTATCAGAGCCTGAGGCCCCCCTCCCCCCATGGGCTGCCCAGCCCCCGCTGTGAGGCTGGAGGTTGAGTGACATCCTGCTGTCATTAAGTGGCTCTCCAGTAGGATTGTCACGGACTGTGGGTGTCCCGGACGGTCCCGCTCAGCACCCTGTTGAGCTCGCCTTCTGAACTGCTCGTGACCAACTGACATGTTTCTGTGACTTTCACAAACTGGGTCTGACTTCCCGGAGGCCCGTCAGCTGCAGGCCCCAGGAGACAGATGTTCTAGACCTGGGAGGCGAAGGGCCCAGATACGGATTATGCCCATGAAGTCACCAAGATAAATGCCACCTTGTATGACCTCTTGACCTCTTTGTAGTAACACTGTTTCCATTTGTAACCTCGGCTACAGTGGGTCTGTATCTCTCAGTCAAAAACTGTCAGTCCAGCAGACAGAACATTGTGGCCGGGGCACGTCCCCAAGGTCATTGTAGAGACCGGGACAGGTCTAGGATGAAGTTTCCTGCTGTCCTTTGTTGGGAAAAGAAACCCACAGGAAATGAGGGAAACACAGGACCTCCTGCCTTGCTTGTGCAAGGGACCACCCTGCTATCAGCAATGAGAAATGTTTCTACTTCCTTTGTATTAACATGACTTTTCTAAAAATATAAAACGAGGTTGATGGTAAAGGATGGTTTCTTTTGAATTGTTCTTGATTTAGAAATTAAAGTTGATGTGCTTTTTCTCCTGTTTTTGCTTTTTTTTTTTTTTTCCTTTCACTCATCAATATCAATGAAAACTCAGTGTCTGAAAACATATACACAGAGGCTGGAGGCAGAGAAGCAAGGGATAGAGGGGAAGGATGCCTCCACTTACTAACTGGGGGCACAGAGAGGAGGATCCTGTAGGAAGGGGGTCCCACATCCAGCATGCAGGGTGTGGGGCCGGAAGTGCACATGGGAGCTGGGAAGGGACAGAAAAAGTCTGTCTCTTGAATTTTTTAGAACAGAGGGTCAGGCATGGAGAAGAAGGTGGGAAGTCAGCCGTCAGGGGGGGATCCCCCACAAATCACCAACACGGTGAGGACCTGGCCTAGCTCCATTGGGTGCCTAGCCCCCCTGTTCCAAATTAGTTTCAGGTGCACAGGCCTTGGGTGCAGGTGTGAGAACCCCCCTTTCCCTGGACTGGGATTCGTCCAGACTCTTCTGTTGTTTCTGATCCTTGGTATGACTTGGTTCTTTTGAATTAATAGTTGTTGTTTTTTTAAAGATTTTATTTATTTATTTGACAGAGAGAGAGATCACAAGTAGGCAGAGAGGCAGAGAGAGAGAAGGGGAAGCAGGCTCCCTGACGAGCAGAGAACCCGATGTGGGGCTCAATCCCAGGACCCTGAGATCATGACCCAAGCTGAAGGCAGAGGCTTAACCCATTGAGCCACCCAGGCACCCCTGAATTCATAGTTTTGAATAAGGCAGAGAAAGCGGTAAGCATGTGCCTTGAGAGATGAGGTTGGAGATTTCATAGACACGGGGCTGCCCGACATGAGGAGGGGTCCGGGGAGATCGGGGATTAGGGTTTGGTGTGGACGTGAGGATGTTGAGTGGGTCCAGGCCGTTGGGGACCATCAGCTCCCCATCAAGGAAATGGACATACTCATCATCCCAGCTGTCTTTTCCTGATGGAGGAGCCTAAGTGACTGACCTGCAACTGGGAGTCCTCAAGATAGCCTGAGGAGGGAGGGGCTCCAGGAGGGGGGCTGTGGCTGGCAAGGTGGACCTTCAGCCATGATACTTGCCCATCAGCCTCTTGTCCAGACCACCTCCCTGGGCCTGATCAACATCGGGGGCCTTTGCCCATGCTGCAGATCGCAACACTTTTTTTCTATGTGTGGTCCTGCATCTCAAATCTTCAAAGTGGATAAAATCATGTGGGAATAAAAGGACCGCATGTTAAGGATGTTATGGAGTTCCTGATCAATGACCAAGCAAATGTTACATCCAGTTCAAAGGGGAGTCCGAAGAACAGAAACATTTATATTTACAGATTAGGAACACTGGGATGAACTGCGTGTCTGTGTTGTATGTGTGAGCGTGGGGGTGGGGGGGATGCGGCGGGGAGTGTTGTCCTTCCAGTGGGCAGAATTTGCTTACATTCCTGGAGAAAAGGATTGCTTTTCATTGCTATCAGTTACGTGCAATCTACAGAGTTATAAACTAGCTCAAAAACAGTAGAAGGCTAGACTCAGATTTCCCTCGCCCATCACAGTGCATGTGCTCCAAACAAAGTGTGATTTTCCTTTGGAGACATCCAGCAATCTTTTTTGCTTACTTCAGATTTCCTTAAGAGACAAAGAGGAATTTTTAAGTATCTGGTTAAAGCTGATGTCGTTTCTAGTAAGCCGGGGGCAAGAAATAAATTGGACTATCCTTATTATTCATAACCAGATGTGTCATGGCTTGACATTCTCCTTTATCTCCTGGGCTGTCTCTATCTTTTTCTTTAGGGATTATCTAAATATATGCCTGAGGACCTTCAGAGATTTCCTGGCAATCTCTACTGGCCTGTGTTATGTTTTAAGATAATGGTGCCGTGGCTCTTTCCCTTCTCTTCCCAGCTCAGGGTGAAGGGGACTGGGAGAGGTACATCTCCGCCTGGCCCAGAGGGTGGGGGCTTGCTGGGCTGTTTGGGGCTTTCGACTGTCCTGGGTGCCATAGGGAGGCAGTGACCCCACTTGGGAACAGAACCATCTCTATAGAAGCTTCCAGAAACATGTGGCATTTGGGCCCCTCTCATGGGCAGACAAGGTTGGGGGGCTGGATTGGCCTGCCCCTTGGAGGTTTCTGGAGGGTTTCCTGATGTATCACAGCTCCTGGGCACTGGTCCAAGGGCAGGACAAGCATCCTCCTCAGGTCCCCAGCCCCGGCCTCTCCAGAGCACCACATTCAAGGATGGGCTTCTAGATCCTGACCCAGGGCCTCTTTCTCAGGCTCCCACCACACACTCTGTGGTCTGCAGACCCAAAAGCCCTTTTCTCCTTGGTCTTCTCCTCTTCCTCAAGACTGCCACGCCCGCCCTTCACCTGCTCCCCCGCAAACAGCGGAAGGCCCGAGGGAGATGTGAGTATCCTAACCTCGCTTAATCCTTGCGGTAGTGTTATGAAGTTGAGAAACAGCTATGATTATTCCCATTCTACAGATGATAAAGTTGAGACTCAGACAGTTGAAGTCACTTATTCAGGACCACACAGCTCTGTGCAGAGCTGTCCTCTGGGACTGCAAAGCTAGCTCTCCTTCCCCAGCTCTAGGCTGACTCCAGCCGTGAGCTCCCATGCGAGAAGTTTTCATAAGCGTAACCCCTCCATTTACAAGGGAGGCCGCCATGCTTCTCAGCCCGGACTCTTCCCTCTGTCCCCTCATGGGGGCCGTTTCTCAAGTGCTCTGAGGTCCTATCTTCCTCATGACTGCTGTTCGGTTCCTGGTGCCCCCTTTGCCCTGTGACACACCCTTGATGAAAGGGAGGTAGCTTAGGGGAGTGGGGTTGGGGTCTCCTCTCTGATTCCCCATTTTGGGCTCAGGTCACCCTACCATGACTCGCCCCATGTCTGGCCCTTCTCTGGCCTCAGCAGGACCAGGGGCCTGGGGCCAGGACCTGTACTAAAGAAGAAATAGTGGAGGGCTCAGGGGCCCCAGGGAGGCATGTTCAATGTGGGGCGTCTCTGGAAAATCTGAGGGGAGGTGTCCTCTGGGCAGTTGGATCTATAGCTGTTGGGCTGGGGGGAGAGAACAGACCTGGAGAAACACTGGGAGAATGCTGGAGAGCCGGAGACCCTGAAAATGGAGCACCAGAGGGGGTCATATGGCATGGGCCGTGTAAGGGAACACAACCCTGGGGACCCTGTGCTGGAGGGAGGAGCCTGGGCCAGGGAGGACAGAGACGGGCCTGTCAGAGGGGGCGGGCGGGGGCAGGGACCTGAGAGGTGGCAGGTGTTACACGGGAGATGCGTATAAGGCCCTGGGACAGGCCACGATCTGGCTGGCATGTCTGAGGATCGTGTTGAGTCCAAGGACAGGCTGACGGGTGACCAGGCAAGGTCCCGGGTGACACTGGCGAGAGCCAGATTGTGGCCTGCGAGAAACGGGAGGAGGAACACGGCTCTTGGGCAAAGCTTGGCTGCAGCGGGAGGTCCGAGGAGACACACAACTCATTGTGGGTCCTGGCTGGCTGAGGACAGATGTCGTTTCCAAGATGGAAGAGTGTTGACTGTGTTTTCAGGTGTGAGAAAGCAGACCAGACAAAGAGGGGATCCGCTGATGGGACTGAGGGACACGGGAGGGAACGGCCTGGTGTAGGGAAGGGGTGTGATGACAAGGAAAAAGAATGCCATGAGCTTGGACCTGGAAAAGCCTGCTGGCCAAGTGCCTGCCTTCGGAGAAGCTTCTGGCTTTGCTTCGGAGTGACCCAGCACACGACTGCCCCCAACCCCCACCTCCACCCAGCAAAGCAATGTGTCTGAAGAACCAGGGACACATTGCCCTGGATCAAACCACTCACATGTGTGGCTGAAGAGAGCAGGTGCTGGTTAGATGTCCCCAGTCAGCGGGTGGTTCTGCTCCACGAAGCCAGGTCAGGACATCCACGTACAGCAGCTAGCGGGGAGCTGGGCTGTGCCTGGAATGCCAGCGATGGCCACGCTAGTGTCACCGGGCCACCTCCCTCCCCTCCATGGGGGCCGCTCACCTTTCAGGCCTTCTGACTCCATGAGTCCTTGACACCGGGCAGCTCCAGCTGCTTTACCTGCTGGCTGACTGGGAGCCGACAAGCTCCGGCCCTTGCCCACCTGCCCCAGAGGTCCCCCACCTCGCTCCACTGTGCCCTGATGGCTGACCCAAGTCGGACGGGAGGAGAAATCGTTCCCATCTGTGAACAAGAGGCCCCATGAAGTTCACAGCACAGAGGGGCGTGCAGGTGGGAGGGACGGTGGCCATTGTCCTTGGAAATAGTTGGCCACGGCATTCGTTTGAAGTAGAACCTTGCCGTGAAAATGTCTTCAATGTTTTTTGTTGTTGTTGTTTGTTTGTTTGTTTGTTTTATTTTTTAGGTTTTTTTATTTATTTGACAGACAGAGATCACAAGTAGGCAGAGAGGCAGGCAGAGAGAGAGAGGAGGAAGCAGGCTCCCCACCGAGCAGAGAGCCCGATGCGGGGCTCGATCCCAGGACCCTGAGACCATGACCCGAGCCAAAGGCAGAGGCTCCAACCCACTGAGCCACCCAGGCGCCCTTTCAATGTTTTTTTTTTTTTTAACCGTTCACTGAATGCTAATGAAAAGAGAAAACATTACCCCTAATGAAGTTTCTCCTTTATTCTTTTAGTACGCAGATGGGCATTGCTTACGGGAAAGTGACAAGACCACGTTTCACCAAAAGGGAAAACGAGAATCCCCTGACATCTTGTTCCCCAGAGAAAATGCGCAGGAGACAGGGGACTCTGGAGAGTTCTGGACCAGCAGTTCATCCTGAGAGACCTTCAGCCAGAAACCCCTTTTCCCGACGATTAAAGTTCTAAAAAGATATGTTGCCCTCCCTGAATAATCATGGGAGGTCATGAGCGGAACCTGAGATGTTATCGGTACAGAGAGGAACATGAATTTGAAGTTTGAAATCTAATTTATTGGATGTCTGCTGGATGTCTGGCAGTATGCTGGGCTTCTGCTCCCCAGGTGCTCCCAGTAGAACAGGAGATAGAGGAGTGGACAGACAATTTCAGCTCAGTGTGGCGGGAGCTAGAGCAGAGGGGCACCGGGGGTCCCCGGGCACTGGGACTGGGAAGGCCCAGGAGGGGAAACAGGAGGAGAGAGAGAGAACAGGTTTCTCCCATGCACGGGATGCGCTGAAATGCAAGCAGGGGTGCACCAGGGCCGGAAGCCAAAGGAAAAAAGCATAAACAGATATAGGCAGGTGGACAAGGAATTTGTAAAAGGACCTTGGATGTGATGTAGTATGTCCCAGCATTTAGTGTTCCTTGTTTCCAGACGGGTCCTGGATCTTTTTTTTTTTTTACAAGCTGTTTTGTAACACAAGTACTCAAACCCACATGAAACAGTTTAGCTTAATAATAAATTATTATAAGGTGAATATCCTTGTAATTGCCTCCCCCATGATAGGAGCGAGATCCTTTTCCTTCTCCCAGGCCACCCTCCCAGCCCGCCCCAAAGCAGTACCCTGACTCCTAGGGGGGCCTCTACTACCACCCCAAGTGTTCTTCTCCTGCACCAGCCAATGTGTGTCTCTGAACACTACGCATACTTTGCCTTTTGTAACCTATACGTACCCGCTCTTTTCTCCCCTTGCAGTGTATTTGCTTACACACTTCTCATGCTGAAACTGAATCAGGCAGTTGAAATATAAATACATATTTATTATTTCGAGAGCAAAATGCTGCACTAATTAAGGATGGTGAAAGCTATTAATTTTATGAAGAAAACCGTAATTAAGAGCTTTAAAAGTTAAATAGGGACATAGATGGATGGTTAGTACAAATATTAAGACAGTGTATTTGCTTGGTAATTTCAGGAAGACTATTACAGACCAATCCTATTAAACTTAAATAACAGTAAAAGGCAGGAAGTAGAGATTTAATTATATTACAATTCTAATCTCTATAGAAATTGGAGGGTATTAGCGTTCCTCACACAGAACAGAATCTCTTTAAGAATTCTGTTTCCTTTTTGAGCGGTTTCATGCCCTTTAGGCTATGGATCCTTCAAGCAAAGGACCCGTTCGAGAATCGTTCACATCTTGGGAGAGTAAATTACAAGCAAAATGCCAACTTCGCCGCGCACGCCCAGATTTCACAGGGGAGAAAGTTCCCAGCACAGCATGGGTGAGCAAGTGTGTTTGAGGCCGATGGGGTGAAGGGGGGAAGCAAAAAAGGAAAGGGAGCAGGGATTACAGATCAGTAAGGCATTCGGCCAACAGCTTATCCTTATTCTTCCAACCTCAACACCGCAGACTCAACGTGAACACTGTAAGGTACCACCCCTCAGTTTTGCATCTTCGGAGGCTAAAATTTCAACAACACACTTGTAGAAATGACAGCTCTGGGAGTTGTAGATGAGGCTTTCGGGATATGTCTAAGCCACTCATCCTGAGTACGGGGTTCCTTCTGGAAATATACTTGCTGGAAGCTTTGACCTGAATTATGTTCTACTGAGCACCGGAAGGTCAGAGTAACATCCCAAGGGCTGGTTGACCAGGGGTGTCAATGAAGCAGCGCTGGGTGCCGGAGAGGAAACCAGGGAGAGGCCTGGTGCCTACAGTGCTGAGCCCTTGTCATTAGTAGCCAGGAAATTGTCAGCGTTTCAATCTTGGAGACTCACATTTGCAATAATAAAGTGGTAGTGATGTTTCGTTTCTTTTTTTTTTTTTTAAGATTTTTATTTATTTATTTGACAGACAGAGATCACAAGTAGGCAGAGAGGCAGGCAGAGGGAGAGAGAGAGAGAGAGGAGGAAGCAGGTTCCCTGCTGAGCAGAGAGCCTGATGTGGGGCTCAATCCCAGGACCCTGAGACCATGACCTGAGCCGAAGGCAGAGGCTTTAACCCGCTGAGCCATCCAGGTGCCCCTGATGTTTCGTTTCTGATGGATGATGTTTCTGTTCCTTCTTGGATGCCTGAAGTTTGTTCTAGGCCAATGATGGTTGACTTGGGCCCTGGTTATCCTCAGGCCCCTGAGCTCTGCTTGTGAGGACATCAGCAGAGCGGTGAGGGCAAGAGGGAACCCCGGGGTCCGGGGGAGCCAGGTTCAAGGCACAGACTGGCAGATGCCATCTGGTGCCAGCATTTTGTAGCTGGGGAGACCTCACAGTGAGGCTCAGGGATGGCAGGTGGCTCCCCAAGGTGACACAGCCAGGTAAAGGCTCAGACAAGGTCAGATCTCTGAGCTGGGCTCCGGTGTCTTATGAGGCCTTCTGGATGAGGGCCGTCACTCGGTGGTGCAGGCTCACGCTCCAGGCCTGGGGCCTGGGCAAGAGAACACGGCCCCTTCCTGCAACTTCTCAGGTCCTGTTTCCAACCACCCTCCACCTGGCCCAGCATTTGTCGTGATTCATTATCTGTGAATCCACCTGCACTCACCTCCACATACCCATCCAACGATAAGGACACCCCGAGCTGGCTTTCCCGAAATCCGCTTTGATGCCTCAGAGACCCACGGGCCCTTCTGTTTCACAGGATTCACCTTCCTTAATGCAACTGTGGTTTTAAACCCTCCCCCTCCCCCGCTATTCCAACACAAGAGACACAAATTTAGGATTTGGGTTTTATTTTATTAAAAAATATTTTATTGCAATTTTTTTCAGCTCACAAACGTCTGAACATTTTGGAATTCATTCTCTTGGATTTCTTTCTAACCCATGTAGGACTACCTCATCCATCTGTAACACAGGATTCTACTTGAGAATAACCTGAAGTGTTATTATTGTAACTAGTCATCATTTGTGAATATTTACATTGTTTATAATCCTTTCCCTCCTCCCAACATTGCTGTATTGAGCAGGGCTTTGAGAACAAAAATAACAACAACATTGGGTCTGCCACTTGTTAAAACGTTATAAAGCTGGGGGTGGGGGCATTGAGCAGACAATGTAAGATAAAAACACTGGAAACCTAGAAACCCATTAAGTGTATCAGGGACTTTCTAGGTCATAAAACCTAAATTTTAGACACAGGGACGAAGGATGGGTGTTTCAGCAAACGATGGAAAAACACCCAGGCCACTCGTTCCGGGAAAACATAAAGGCAACTCTCCCTCTCGCACGCGTACATTCCAAACCCAACACAATTTTACACAAAAAGCTTGAAACTGAAAAAGAACTAGAAAAATATCAATTAGGACCCATGCAGTTTGGGAGGGGGAAAGCCCTTGTAAATTGGACACCCAAAGTAGCGCCAGCAAATCTCAGCGTGTGGTAAAGGCTACATTGTCTGGGTCTGTCTACGATCCTCAGATCCAAAACCCAAAGACAAACTACAAACTAGGGAGAAAAACCTGCACCAACCATGAAAGGCCGCATGTCAAGAGTTTTAAACAAAACTTAATCGGGAAAAGATGAACACCCTGCAGAACAAAGTCCTTAACGGGCTTAGCCCGATCAAGAAATACGAATGTCCAGGAAATACGAAAATGCGTGCAAACTTGATAATTATAAAATAATGCAAATTAAAACAATTTAATGCCTTTTTTTTTTCATGTCAGAAAGGCACATATTTTAAGAAACCGTAATCCTCTGGGTAGGACCAGACATAGATCCAAAGCCCCCGGGCCACGGCCAGGGAAGGTAGGGGCTGTAAGTTCTTTCTGGAGGGGAGGGCAGCAGCATGACTCTGATTGTAAGCCCAAAAGGGTCCAGGCCTCTGATAATTTCCCCTTTTTTCCTTTGTTGAGCGGTTCTTCCCAGCATTTCTGGAGTGCATGTGGTTTCTGGATGCCCCTCCGCATTTCAACTTCCGCAGGCCCCACCAGGCAGGACATAGAAAGTAGCCAGTGGGCGGAATGCACGCCATGAGACCCAGGTTGGTGGGTGGGGGGCTCCCGTGAGCTCTGCACAACTCTCCTCTTGCACGTCCCTTAACATGCCCATTGCTCGGAGCGCCCAGAATCAGGCCCTGCACAGCTCTCCTGAGCCTTCCCTCTCCTGGATCCCAGCCAGGGGGGCCTCTTGCCTCCCTCCACACCGGGGCCGTGTCTGCACCTGCCAGGGCCAGGCCGCAGACCCAAGACCTCTATGTAACCGGACATGTCGGTGTCAGAACAGGCTCCGACCCAGACACGACATCTCAGACTGGGCTTAGCTCTAAGTCACTCAGATAATAAATCGGTGGAAAGGGAAAGAAGACACTGGCAAAAGCAAGGAAATCTGTTAAAAATAAAAAACAAAAACCGTGAAACCCCCCAAAGACAAAAAAACAAAAAACCAGGGGCAAATAGAGTGAGTATACGGGAAGCTCTAATATTTTGGAACCTAAAAGTAAGTTAACATAAAAGAAATAGGTGCATGTGTCTGTGTCCGCCTGTCTGTCTGTGAGAGAGAGAGAGGGAGGCAGTGGGGAGAGGAGAATTGATTGGCTGAAGGTCAAGTTAGAAGGGAGGAGGCCGACTCATTTCCCCACCTCCAGCTGCTCCAACACAGAAGCCCCAGTGCAGCTTTGCAGAATGGAGTGCGGATGAGGCGAGGGGCCAGTGGAAGGGGAGACAGAACTTCCACTCAGGCCCCCAGGAGCTCGAAGGTGTTAGCACACCTCCCCAGGCCTGCTGACATCCCAGGGTGGTAGTGACAGGTAGTCCTGCTGCTTGAGGGCTTTGAAGTGCCGGATGGCTGGCATCTGGGGAATGGCCTGGCCCAGGGCCTTCTTGGCCTGGAATACCTGGTCGGGGTCCCCGATCTCAGGATAGGGTCCTGGGGAAGAGGGCTTTGTCTGGGGTGAGAGAGGACCAGAGCCCAGGCCAGGGAGGAAGCAGTAGTCACCCACCTGCTGTAGGACCAGGAGCCCCTCGGGGTGTGGGGAGGGGGGTGCCCCCTCTGCTCTGGGCTCCCCTGGGCTTAGGGTGGGGCTGCTGGCCGGAGGAAGGGCAGGACCGCCCAGAGGGGACTTAGGAGACTGGCCTGCGGTTGGAGGGACATCCACATAGCCCTCGATTTCTGGCTTCACGGGGCCTGGGGCTGCATGGGATCCACCAGCCACTCCAGGACGGAGGCTGTGGCTCTGCTCTGTGGGCAGGTGCAGAGGGTGAACTGTGGAGGCAGATGGCAGCCCTGTGGGCAAGGGGAGTGCTGGGTCTGTAGCGGTGACATAGCCAGACACCAGAAGGCCATCCTCACAGGCCCTGGAGCCACTGGGCAGGGCTGCAAGTGTCCCATCCCTTGGGCCGGGGCTGTTCTTTGGGCCTTGACCGCCTACCACCAACCTGGGTGCAGAAGAGGCGGGGCATGCCCTCGACTCCAGGGAGGGGCTCCCCTCCTCGCCCGGGTCAGGGCTCCCCTCCCGATCCATGGCCTGGCCCTGGGCCATCACCTGGGCGAGCGGGACCAGCTGCACCTGCCCCCCTGCGGGCAGACACAGGTACTCCAGGGACCCCGGAGGCTGCGGCTTCTGGCTCAGGTCTGCCTGTGGGGGTGCCGGCTGACCCAGCACATCAGGCAGGGAGTGGCTGTGGGGGAGCCCCAGGTAGGGGCCATTGAAGTCAAAGCCAGAAGCCTGGCTCTTGGGCCTGTCCTCGGGGGCCGACGGGCCTGGCTGGGGGCCAAGGACCTCCTCTGAGTACCGGTCCAAGGAGGCTGGAGTCATGTCAGTCTCCGACGGTGATTCACGGGCATCTTTTGGGTCCTCCGTGGTGAGAGGCGACACCTCGCTGTGTCTGTAGTCTACAGGGAACACGCTGCGGGGAGAACAGGCGCGGAGATATTGGGGCCCCCCGGGGCCGCCACTTTGGCTCATGCTGGGTCTGGAGTGGGGTGGGGGGAGGCCTGACCCCACCCAGGGCTCAGGGAGGGCACGGGGCAGGGCAAGGTTGGGGAGCAAGCCAAGGGAGGACACTGCACCGGCCTTCGGTACCCCGCTGGCTTCCCCTGTCAGCCTCCATGTTCTGGTTCAAAGTCTTCTGCCAGGTGTGGCTCCTCTCACCCCGGCTCCTTCATCCGCCCAGCTTCAGGGACCAGGTGGATGCCCAGCCCACGCATGCCTAGTCATTCCCTTGTCCCTTCAGTCCCTCCCCCTGCCACCATGTCATCAGCACCCTGGTGCGGACTTTCTCTGGGCAACAGGGCAGGGAGAGGTCACCTGTTCCAGTCTTCTACCTCGGGTCAAGTCCAAGGTAGGGTCCTCCCTCGCCCGATATTCGGGAAGTTCCTCCTGATACCATCTGGTATCCTCTGGCTTTAGAGCAACCAACCTCCCTGGTTCCTCCATCCTGTGCCCCAGGCTGGAGGCTGCCTCCTCTGAGCCTCCGGCGTGCACAATGGGGCCACCCTCCCACCTCCCAGGGATCCCGAGCCCAGACACTCACCCGTCCAGCCCAGGGACGAAGCTGCCCTGCGGCCCCTTGTGCGGGGGGCCCCTGCTGATGAGCCCTGATATGCTGCCTGGGAGCTGGAGGCCGGCACTCCCGTTCTGGGAAGGGAAGGGACATTTGTGCTGTGGGTGTGTGAGCTCTCGAGAAGCTGGAGGAAGGAGGGGAGGACTCACAGGGGTACAGGAAGCCCCCAGACACGGAAGGGTCTCAGCAGGGCCAGGACCAGCCCCACCCGGCCTCCTGACACCAGGGAGGAGAGGCCCAGAGAGGGGCTGGGACTTGCTGTGGGTCCTTGGGCACCGGAGGATGGGGATTATCTTCTCGAAAGGCCACAGATCTGAGTGTCGCTGCCTCCACACCCCCGCCCTAGTTTCTTCCCCACTAGACATGACATCCCTCCACAGGCAAGCTGGCCGTGCCCGACCAAAGGGCCCCGTGACCCACATGCTGACACTCGCCTTATGACCATCTCAGCATCTGGGATGCGCACCTAGGCTCATGGCCCGCCCCTCTCAGTCCCCTTTGCGAAGGGGTCCTGTCCACCCACTGCGGGCCTCTCCCACCTGCCGCCACCCTGGATCCTCCAAAACTCAGCCCCGCCGTCCTGTCCTCGGGGAAGACATTCTGCCTCCTGTCAGCCCACCGGCCCCTACAGAACCGGGCCTCTCGCTGAGCCCCCTGACTCCCGGCAGGCCCCTGTTCTACTCTACCCCTGCTCCAGGGGAGCCCAGCAGGCAGAGCCAGGTCTGCGCCTCTGCAGGTGCCCAGAGGAGGGCAGAGCTGAACCTGCTGGTGTTGGCTCCCCCTGAGAGCTTCCTGCACCTTCCCGGGCCACCTATGTTTCACGCTCAAAGCCACAGAAAGGCGGGGGAGACATAGGGACGGGGAGGTCGGCGCAGGAGAGAGGAGCCCCTACCACCCTAGCCGCCTTCGTAGCCAGATCCTACCTGGAACAGGTGGCTCTTGCCGGGGTTGGGGATTTTCTCCTCCCACTTCTGGTTCAGCCTAGAAAGATACCAGAGGGGTAACAGTGGCCAGGGACCTCAGGGAAGCTGCCCCACACTCCCATGCAGAGAGGAAACTGAGGCCCGGAGGAGAAGGTGAGATGTGTCCAAGGCTCCCCCAGGAGGGAGGGGCGGAACAGGGACTAGAGCGAGCCAGCTGTGGGGTCCCGAGCACCCCCGCCCGTCATGGAGTCCCCTTACCTGTACCCGTACATGCCGCAGCAGCGCAGGGCGGGGAGCAGTGCCCCAGTGGTGAAGACCAGGATGAGCACCAGGACCCACATAGGGAGCACTGCGGGTGCCAGGAAGGGAAAAAAGAGCATTAGCGTCTGAGGAGGACAGAGCTGGAGGCTTAGGAGAGGCGAGGAGGTAAGGGGAGGTGAGGCCGGGTGGAGTCCCCAGACCCTGCTCTGTGCAGTCGCAGTGCTCCCGAAGCTCATTTCCTTTGGGTGCAGAGTGGGAAGGAAGCCCAGACACAGGCTAAGAAGGACAAGGAGTCAGTCCGCCCCCTGCCCCCCACAACACAAGTTTCAAGTGCTGGGAAGTGATGTGGAAATGCTAGAGTCCTGGGGATCGGAGCCAAAGGCCAAGGAAGAATTCTTGTGATGTCTTTGAAGCAAAAAGGTGTTTTTATTAAAGCACGGGGACAGGACCCGTGGGAGGAAGGGCTGGCCAGGGACTGTGAGCAGTGACTGATTAAATACTTTGGAACTGGGGGAGGTAAAGACGGCAGGTTACAAGAAAATTTAATTTTGTCTACATTTCTTTTGCTTTTGTTCCCCACATCGGGAAGGACAAAGAGGGTTAGATTCTTTCCAGTAGCAGGAGGGGGCGGGGCAATGACTACATCTCATGGCAATCACAGTGGACTTCATGTAGGAGGCAGCACATAAGCTTCAGCTTCAAGGAACAGGGAGGTTTGGAGAGGCAGAGATGGGAAAAACCTGGTGGAGGAACCAGGAGGTGTAAAGGCCTATCGGGAGCCCCAGTGTCAAGCCCCTCACAGGCTGGGCCCCTCCAGGACTCCCTCGGTCTCTTCTCTTAGGCCTGGTGTCCAGTCCTCTTTTCCACTTGACTGTAACCCTCTTCCTGAGACTCCTCCCCTGCGAGGATGACTGCGGCTTGGGTCCTTGCTGCTAATACCACCTCCAACCTCCTGGACCTAGTCTTGTACCTGCCTCCTGGTGGCCAGAATGGTGAACGTCGAGGGACAATGGAAGCAGCAAGTACAGGGAAATGGGGGAGGTTAAGACATCTGGGGCGCCTGGGTGGCTCAGTTGGTTAAGTGTCTGACTCTTGATCTTGGCTCAGGTCTCTTTCTCACAGTTGTGAGTTCAAGCCCTGTGTTGAACTCCCCTGGGTGTGAAGCTTACTTAAAAAAAAAAAAATTAGGAAGAAATCAGACCAAACCCCTCCAGTGCCAGGCCTCAGTCCATAGCTCGTGATGTTTGCTGCCATGGTAACTAACTGGAAATTCGGGCTCAGTGGTCACTAGGTGAGGGCTGCCACAAAGCCTAATGAGGCCACGGGCCATATTAATAGAGGGCTAAGGTCCAGTCTGAGGGAGGAGCAATGGTGAGGACTGCTCTTTGCTGCTCTCAGGACCTCACCTGAAGTCTGTGTTACACACCAGGGGTCACTTCGCATGACTAGTGACACACAGAAGAGAGGATACTCTGGTGGGGTGGGGTCACACTTCTGTGTCCACACCATCCTTGTCCTCTGCCCAGCTGGGCTGTACCCGGAAGGGAGAGTGGAGGCCGGGAGACATACCCCACTCAGTGTCCCAGAAGAGCTCCTCACTCCACTCACTCCAGATGCCGTCGTAGCCGCCAGGGGTGGGCTTGACCCTCACTCTTGCCTGGTACCTGGTGGAGGGCTCCAGCGGCGGCAGCGACATGCTGTGGGCATTCTGGAGGGTTTCCGTCTTGCTCTCCTGAGGGCACAGGTGAGTGAGCAGGTGTGCTGAGACCGAGGCAACTTGCTGGTGTGTGGGGGCACAGCCCCAATCCCCTCCCACCTCAGGGCCCCAGTTTTTCTGCCTCATCAGTCCCCAGCTGTAGCTGCAGCTGCGTCCCCAGGTCTGGGGCAGTCCCCCCGGCCCCCACGGAGGGCCCTACCCCAGGGCTCATAGAGGTCAGCACCCTGGGTGGGCCTGGGGATTGCCATCCCTGTGACCTAGGACAACACCGAGGCCCGGAAATCCTGAGGACACATCATGTCCCATTCTTACCCTGAGACAACCCCCCAACCTCCCAGCTCCTCAGGGACAGCCTGGACCCCAATTATGGCCTTCCGAGGAATGTTGTGCAGCATGACTGGACTCTGGGGGCCCCGCTCCTAGCTCCCCCACTGACCACACCCATCCTGGCTTCAGTTTCCCTATTTCCGGGCTGAAGGTTCTGTGGCTGGCTCCGAGGTTTCTGACTTGGGCCACGGGGAGCCCCAGGTTCTGCACACAGACCCTAAGACTGCCTAAGGATGTGGGCCGGAGACAGAACCTTGGCCTGGGGACCTGCCTACTTTATCAGGAGCAGCTCGGCTCGGAGCGGCTGCACAGTCGCTTTCCAGAGAAGACTTCTCCGAAGAGTCACCTGGTGACTTTGGAAAACCTGACGTCCAGCTCATCTCTCTGCCCTCCAAGCCCTGATGTCTGCATCCCTTTCGCAGTTCAGGGTCTTATAGTTCAATCTGGCCATGTCATATCACCTCTGTGAGCCTTAGACCTTCACCAAGGAAGGGGACGGTGACCAGCCGACCGCACAGGGTCATGACCACTGAATCTCAGTGGCTTCCTCTGATGGGTCCCCCGCTGGGAGCCAGGCACCTGGCAGGTGGGGGCTCTCGTGTGTGTGTTTCCTCACCCCACCCCCTCCCCCCATCCCAGTACAGGCCCCCTCCCAGGCATGAGGTCCTCACCTCCCTTGAGGCTGTAGCTTTCTTGTACTGGACCTGGAAGGTGTGACTTATGTGCTTGTAGAACATCTCCTGGGCCGTCCAGTGCAGGGTGTAGCCATCTCTGCTTTTGGTCACATTGAGTGTCGGCTGAGCCATCTGGACTGCAGGGAGGGAAACCTTTAGGGAACATTGTTCCTAACATGCCTCCGATGGAACACTCTTTTCATCCCATGTGGGTCACAGGTGCTCTCTCCAACGGGGTCCAGCCCACCTCAGGGTCCTTGGACCCCCCACTTCCCCATACTGTCCACTTGGACCTGAGCAGCCCTTCTCTGGGCAGATGCTGAGATACACTTGTCTTTCGGTGAGGTCACCCAAAGCATGGGTTACTCCTCGCGTTTAAGTAAAAAAATAAAAACACCAATACTTAGTTCCCTGCCGCATCATTGAGTATGTTGTAGGCATTGTCACATAGGCTCTGTCTGCAGGAATCCTTGCACTTGATTCTAACAGATCTGCTATGTGGTGGGTCCTGTTCACTTGTCACAATTCACAGATGGAAAAACTGAGCCCCAGAACGATTAGGTCACCCACCAAGGACAGGCAGCTGACAAGTGGTGGAGAAAAAGACGGCAGAACCCCAGGGTGACTGGTGGATTCCAACCAGGTGACAGAGACAGAGGGGCTATGTGGCCTCCTGCACACACTCCAGACTGGATAGAAGAGCCTGGGGTCCCGGGACGCCATGCAGGAGGCTCCTTTGCATGAGGTCTTTGCTACTTTAGAAGAAGAGGGGATAGGATTCTGCAAGGAGTCTGCACGTAGTCTAGCCCCCTATTGAAGAAGTCATTCCTAGATCAGTTATCTTGAAGACAGAAAATATCCATCGGCAGAGGACTCTGGGAACCCGAGAGAGAAAAATCCAATCAGGGAAGGAAAGGGAAAGTTCAGTGCGAGGACCAGGGGTGGGCGTGGTTGGCAGGAGGGGCTGCAGAGCGGCTCAACAGGAAAGCAGAGCTAAAGGAAAGGGGGAAATGGGCTTTAAAGATCTGTTCCTGGGGACTATCCGTTGAAGCCTCCTTCATACTATTTGCCGTTGTCATTGTCAGATTGTTGCATCTTGACCGCTTCAAGAAGAGATTTGAATCACTTTGGCTCCCTTTGGCCACTGGGCTGCGTTTTACTGACAGAGACAGACATGGAGAGTGGGCCATCAGGAGTCCTGAGTGGATGTGGGGGACACGGACGACAGGACCACTGCAGGAGCACTTGCGCTGAAGGCTGGAGGGCAGACTCACTGTTTTCCGAGCTTTTTATAAACTTCTCCTCCTCCTTTGGCCGAATAGAGATGGTGTACTGGCTGTCTTTCCTGGGGTAGGGCACGGCAATCTGGCATCGGTGCCGGACATAGAGCTCGGGGAGCTCCTCCTTCAGTACTGGGGAGCACTCTTCTTCCCTGAGGATCACGGTGGAGGTGAGGGCAGAGGGAGGCAGGGGCCACGGGAGGGGTGTGGCCTCTGGGGCCCCCAGAGTCAGGGGAGGCCTGGAGAGGGCAAGGTGGTGAAGAGGAGAGGAGACAGGAGGGAGGAAGGGGACACTCACCCCGCGTTGGGGCTGGCCTTGTAGAAGAGGGTGAAGGAGACTGAGTTGGCCACCTCGGACCTCACTTCCCAGGAGCAGCTGAGCACGGCGGCCCCGTCGAAGAAGCACTGGAGGTTCTGGGGCTGGGCCTTGTCCCCTGGGAGGGGAGACAGTCCCTCATTCATTCCCTCCTGCATTCATTCCTTTACTCTTGGGGGGCCTACCAGGAACCGCATGTCAGAGAGATCATGGGCTTGGTCCCCAGGAAAACTCAAGCTTCAACACAGCCTGGACCTGCCAGCTCTGTGAGTGAATTCTGTGACCTTTCACACCCCCTGGGCAAAATGGGGGCAGCATCTTTTTTCAGGGCTCAGGGCCTCGACACAGTGATGTCGGTTCGTCCCCACGGAGCACAGCCCTCAGGAAGACAGAGCCGGTCATAAGGCTGCTGTCATTGTCACTGCAAGTGCTCCTAGCCAGAAGGTGTGCAGAGCTCGGGGCCCGGATGGAGTCGGCCCAGGGAAGGGATTCTAAACAGGACACAGGAGACTGGTGGAAGCCTGCAACAGACTCCCAGGAGCTGGACGAGCCGCCCTCCCCTCAGAAGGGTGCTGCCCCAACTTTGACCATGTTACCTGTCTGCGAGTGCCAGCGGACCTCCGGGCTCCACTGGCTGGGCCGCCCGGAGAGCCCAGAGCTAGGGGCCAGATGGGTGCGCACTCGGGCCACGTAGGTGCTGCTGGGAATGAGGTGTTCTGACTCCAGGATGGCCTGGGAGGATTTCAAGTAGAGGGTGGAGGCCTCCTGCAGGGAGAGAGCGGTTAGTGGAGCAGGTTCCGGCTGGATCAGGTTCCTTGGCTTGGGCGGAGCTGGCCATGGTCCTGACCTCCCAGGAGTCCTGAAGCCGCTTGTAGACCACCTCATACTCCAGGTTCGACAGCCAGTGGCTCTGGGAATCCGGAAGGGCCACTGTCCAGGTCAGCAGGAAGCGCTCCCCGGTAGTATTGATCAGGAGGTCCTTGGGTGCCGGGGCCTGCACTGGAGGAAGGAGGAGGCAAGGGCCCTTAAGGAGCTGGGTGATGGTAGGGGGGCATTTTCTGTGTGGGCAGACAGGCTCCAGGCCAAGTGCTGTCCCTACCAGCTGAGTGGCCTTGGACAAGACCCTTTTCCTCTGTGGACCTCAGGCCCTTCACCTGCAAAATTGTCTGGGTTCACTGTGAGCATGAACGAAAGCTGTGCGCACATCACATAAGCTCCATGAAGGGCTGGCAATAATCTCCCAAAGGAACCACCTGTCCCCACCTATCCCCACAACCTACTGTGCAGCCTGTGTCTCCCCCCTTCCCAGCAGAGGGCGCTGTGACTCATGTTACTCCCTCTTCCCTCTTGCCGTCCTTCCCTTTCCACCTTCCCAGGGACCTGCTCCACTCAGAGCCCTGCTCCACTCAGAGCCCAGCATAAATGTCTCCTCCTCTAGTACCTTCCTGGACCCCCCTCCCCTGGGCAGAATCCCCCAATCCTTTTCCTGTCCTACCATAGCCCACCGTATTGTCCTTACAACCCTGGTGCATTCATGCGTTTCCGTGTCTGCCCCTGCAAGTAGTCAGGAGCTCGTGGGTGGTAGGGTTTGGACTTTGACGCCCTTCCCTGTCCCCATGGCCTGAGATTAGTGGTTCAGGGAATTTGGGGACAAAGTGAGTGAACGATGAATGAATACATGAACAGGCAACTTTCAGAGAATTTTCAAGGAACCATTCTGTCAGCCAACAGCAAACATCTGTCTGCTAGGCGAGCGTATTCATTCGAGAATGGCCTGGCTCCCTCCTTCCTGAAGCTTCTGGGTCTGAATGCTGAGGGGTGACTTTCAAACACAAAAAATTCAATGACTCCAAACAAGATGTAAATGTTCTATGCTGGCAGTTGAACATGGCAGCATTAGAACATCTAGAGAAATCTTAAGGCTGGAATGGCAGATACAGGGCATCCCCTCTTTAGTCCCCCCAACTCCCACCCCCAATCAGGGTCATGAGTCCCTGCCCGCCTAGCCCCTAAGCCCGTCAGGGAGTGGGAATCCCTCTCAGCGTGGAGCTCTAGAAGCTGCTACACAAAATTGGATCCACTGGGAACACAAGGAAAAGCATATTCACCCGACCTGAGAGATTTTACTCTGCTCGCTCGTGTCACAGGTGGAGACCCAAAAGAGGAAGTGAAATGTCCCAGACCTCTATGTGTGGGGGTCTCAGAGTGGTCAGATGCACCCCTGTCCCCTTGTCCAGCACCGACCAGCCTCCCTGATTCATTGCCAAAATGGTTTGGGCTGGAACTGAACTCCCTGCTGAACGTACACTCCAGGAGGCAAACACCAGACTCCCTCCCCTATTTCTAAGTTGACACCTTCCCTGTGATGAGGCCACCAGCTTCACGGGGCAGGGATGCTGACCGGCTCGTTCACTGATTTGCTGGTGCATGTGGGCACTCAGCGAGGGCACATATTAATGAATGAAGTGTGTGTACACCCTCTCTGTGAATTGTATGTCCCCCTGCTCCCGTCCCCTCGTTGTGTCCCAGTTGAATCTTCATCCTTTCTCCCTGGAATGAACGCCTTAGTTTGCATTCTGGGCCCCAGCCTCCTGCCACCTCCCATCCCCTGCCATCTATCCTGGCACCCATGTAGCATCATGTCATATCCCTTCGATGGCTCTCCATCGCCTAGATGTTGGCCTCTAAGTCCCTTTGCAGGGCACAGAAGCGTCTCCAGGTCAGGCTCCTGCCTGCACTGCCCCTCTCCTTCTTCCCTCGCTGTCCAGCCCTTTGGACACTGATGCTTCTGGGATACAATGATTGATGATTTTCCCACACTGCCTTGCCCTCCCGTCTCCCAGCCTTGGTGCATGCTGTTTCCTCTTCTTGTTCTGTCCTCCCACTCACCCTTCAGATCTCCCTGCAAAACTCTTTCCTCTGGAAAGCCTGTCCTGACCCCAGAGGCTCCTCGCCCACTGCCCCTCAGCACATGGCATCCATCTGTGTTTCAATTTCCGCTGTTTCCTGCCTCTCTACAGGCTCTCAGCCCCACCAAGATGGAGACTTTTTTCATCCACCAAACACGTTTTGAGACCCTGTTTGAAATGAATTCACCATGGCCTAACCCATCTCCTCTTTGTGCAACAGCTTTGCGCTGCTGTGAGGAAAACAGGCAGGAAGCAGAGGCCGGAGCCCCCTCTCTATCTGACACTTGCAGGCGCGATGGGCTGCCGGGTGTTTGGGACCTGGGACGCTATGTCAGACACATGCATCCAAGTGACCTTGGGCAAGTTCCTCTTCTCTCAGTTCCATTTTATTATCAGAGAAATGGGGGAAAAAAGAAAAGTAGGGCATGACACCATGCATTATTGTAATGATTAAATAACATTGGGCAGTGTTTCCTAAAAGCCAGCCATCCATAGGATTCTTACCAAGTGAATTCCAAAGACCATCTCTATTTTAGGCTCATCCTGAGCATAGATATAATTGAATTAACGAGACCGAAGTGCTGGTTATATTTCTGTGTAACAGACAGTCAAACGAAGATTGACTATTTAAATAAAATGATCATTGACATCCACCCAAGAGCACTGATTTCTGGTGCCGCTGTGGATACCCAAGTGCCCTCACTCGGCTATCACTGACACCACTGCTCAGGGGTGGCACTTTGGAAAAGTTTTATGACCTCTCTGGGCTTTAATCGCCTCATCTAAAACTGGGTTGTTGCAGGCATTGGATGAGACTAGATGGTGATGAGTGCTTTCAAGTGATAAGGTTTCTACCTGAATAGGAAGGATTGTTCTGGAAGGGAAGCCTTCACTACTGCAGGTGGTGGGGCAGCTGGGGCCAAGGGAGGTGCCACTGGCCAGGGTTTCCTCACATTGTCATTCCAATGCCACCATCATAGGAAGACCATAGACTCTTCTCCTCAGAGATCAAACCCACCCCCAAGCCACCCACCCCCAAGCCACCCCCCTTGAAGATTCTCATCCCCTGGCCCTTCTGCGGGCTAGCCACCTGTGGAGGGGCCACCCCCATCTGGGGACTCCAGGCCTTACCATGCTGGGTCAGAGTGATGGTGAGCTGGGTGCCCAGGGGCCGGTCTGGTCGGAATGAGAAGTAGTCTCTGTCAGCAATAACGAAAAACTCATACGGAATGACACATCTTCTGGACACACAGCCGGGACAGGGGTGGTCTAACAAGGCCGTGTCATTACTGAGATCACAGGACACTGGCTTTGGAGGGTCCCTGCCAGGAGACAATGTGGTTAGCCCACAGTTCGGGAGAGTCACTCATTCAACAAATGTCACCAATCAGTCATGGTGTTCAAGGCTCTGTCCAGGGCCAGGGGGACACATGTGAAATGACTTAATAAAATATGTCATGCGTCAAATGGAGCAAACTTCACATAGACAAATAGAGCAGGTCAGGGAGATAAGGAAGTCAGAAGGGCAGGGGTGGGGGTCCGATTTCAAACAGAGGTGACAGGGAAAGTCTCGTGGAAAAGGTGACTTTGGGGCAGAAACCTGAAGGAAGTGAGGGAGGGAGCCATGTACATTCTGGGGAAAGGGGAGTTCAGATAAAGGGAAGAGCAGGTGCAAAAGCCCTGGGGCAGGCACAGGCTGGGAGCGTTGCGTGACTAGGCAGCTACCCAGTGGGCGTGGAGTGCAGTCCGGGAGGGTGGGAGGCGGAGCAGGCCAGTAGAACAAGGTGACAGGAAGCAAGGTTTAAGAGGAATTTAAGGAACCTGGATGTCACGGTGAGTGGGGAAAATGTAGCTATGAGCAAAGGAGTGACATAGAGTGATGTATGTTTTGAAAGGCTTCCTCTAGGATAGAGGATAGTGGATAGATTGGGTTTGGGGGAGGGTGGTCGTCTTGGAAACAGAGACCAGGTAGGAGGCTTCTAGAATATCCAAGCGATAGGAAGTGGTTCACACCAGACTGGTGATGTTAGCCTTGGCCAGATCCACATTCTATTTAAAGATGAAGTCGACAGCATTTGCTGGTGGATTAGAGGCATGGGTCGGGAAGGAAAGGTGGTGTAAGGGCCTACTTAGCCAAAGGGAGCCATTTTGTTGTTTATGCAGTAAACTGAGACTGACCCTGCCCCTCCCAGAGGAACTTACTTAAAAGCAAGTCCGGGAAACCAGTCCCAGGTAGCAAAGCCCAGATACAAGGGCGGGTCAGGCCAGGTGGAGACGTCCAATCAGTGGGGCGCGCATACTGTCTCCTAGCTACCAGGGAGAGTTGACCCCTCCTTTTGGGCACCAGTTCTGACCAAGGTGATAGGCTAGTTCAAGTATCTACTAGGGTAAATTGAAATGCAATTGGCCACCCATGTGGGACCTAGCATGACTGTGCAGTTTTCTCTGTGTGTCGCAATCTCATTAGCCACCTGTGTGTGGCCAGGCTCAACCACATGGCCTTTGCTCTATAAAAGTTAGTCGGTAAGGCAGGGAGGGGTCGCCTCTTTGTAAGAGACGGCCCCGACCGGTTGGCTTGACTCTCGATGCTTGGTGCGAGATAAAGCTTCGCTTGACCTTTGCTTTGTATCAGTCTCACTCCTTTGATTACGAACCTAACAGTAGTAAAGGAGGTGAAGGAACGCACCTCCCAGCTTTTGGGTTGGAGCCTCTCGGAGCCCCTGCTTAGCGACACGGGATATGGGGATGAGCCAGGAGCCCTGTTTGGGGCAGGGCAGGAATTTGATGTAGAGCACTGGGGGTGGAAGACGCCTTTCCCTAAGGAAAGACAGGTGCAACTGCGGGCCTGGCTTTGGGGGCAGGTGGGGCTGGCGAGGGTGTGAGAGTCACCAGTGCTCAGCTTCAGGCTAGGCTGGGTCTCTGCCCCTGGATCAGGATATATCAGTGGGGAGAGCGAAGGATGAACCCCTGGGCATCTCACCCTTTGAGTTGGAGACAGAAAAGGTGAGCCAGGGGAGACACAAGGAAGGGGGGGTGTGGTGGCTGGAAGCTGGGAGATGGAGGGGTTTCGGGGGGATGCGGGGTCAGTCTATGCCAGGTGCTGCCTTCGGTCAAGGAGGGAGGACACGGAGATTTAGCAGCAGGGAGGGCCTTGGGGCCTTGGGCAGGAGCAGTCTGGGTGGCCTGATGGGGGCAGCAGAAGCCCAGGGGAGTGGGTTCAGAATGACTGGAAAGACCAGGGGTGCTGTGGGTCTAGACAGCTCTTTGGAGGACGGTGGCCTCAAAGGGAGGCAGAGGATGGGCCTGCTGGAGAAGATGGGGGTCTGGAGGCCCCTCCAGAGCCTCAGCCCTTGTTGGCAGGTGTAAGTGGGGGCCAGGATACATTTGCTCAGGGATCGAGAATGACCCCGGGAGAGGGCCTGTCCAAGGCACAGGGAGAGCGGGGACTGGGGTGGCTGGGGTGTTCTTGAGTGGCAAGAGTGGTGGGAAGCCAGGCGCAGCCTTAGAGAGGTCTGGGGTGGGAACTTGCTGCAGGGAGCACCCAGGGAGGTGGCAGAGGGGGTGGGCGTGTGGTGTGATCATGGAGGTTGCTGGGAGCCCCTCTTCGGGGAGCATGAGTCTCCATGCAGGAGGAAGTGGGCCACAGCAAAGTGGGGGGATGGAGGTGGGCAAGGAGGGTGGAGATGGGAAAGTGGGGCTCCCGGGAGCATGGGAGAGAGAGCTGGGGGGTGCTGTTGTGGGTGTGAGGAGCTGCTCCTCCCCAGGGCTGGCCTCCATGGGGTCTCCCTGCACCTGAGATGCTAGCCATTTAGTTATTTCTATTACGATGAGTTAGACTGTCCCCAGACCCCAAGACAGTGTGAGGAATCTTCCCAAATGGCATATACCACAGAGACCATGTGAAGGAGGAGAAAACCCACACTCTGGAGGCAGCAGGGTCTTGGGGACACGTGGAGGCCAGTCCCCCATGCACCGGACTCAGGGCACTGGTCCCCACTCGGCCGCTCAGCCACCCTGTGGCTGGGAGAGGGACCTCATCTCCGCAGCCTCAGGTTGCGTGTCTGTGAACTGGGGCATCTACCCTTTGCCCTGTCCTCCTCACAGGGAGGACCATCTAACATCGGCTTTTGCAGGGTAGGTCCGTTCGATCGTGATGAAATAAGATTATCGCCATCCCGTCATCAACAGCAATGTTAATGCGTAAGCCTCTTCTCCAAACCCCAATATCAGACACCAGTACCTGGCCTGGCAGGCTGCCTAATGGAGCAGGAGCTTCTGGGCCAGGGCCGGGGCTGGGGCCTCCCCATCCCTGACCTCCGTGCGGCCCCCCACCCTTGGCAAAGCCCCACACAGCCGCGTCCCTCCCTGCACTCCGGCCCCTGGGCTCTGGTGTCACTCACTCATTCAGCCTCCGGTAGAGAGTCAGGTTGATGAGCCCCTGGGTGTCCTGAATGTTTGCCCACCTGCAGGTGATGAGGCTCTTGTAGTCATTGTAGCAGCTCAGGGTCTGTAGTGGGACAGTCTCTGCCCAGGGAGAGGCACAAAGGGGGTCACATCTCTCCCCTCCTGATGTTCCTGGTCACCTGCCCTCTTAGCGCCTTGGGGGTGCCCAGAGCTGGGGAGAGGTTTCCCAGAGTGCTCCAGGGGCTCCCGGCTGCTAGGCAGAGCTCCCTGGGGGCCCTGAGGGGGCCAGAGGTTCTGTGGGTCTGCAGCTCCGTCTGTGGACTCCCCCATCCAGAGAGAAGCACCACATTCTACTGGAGGTGCAGCACATTTCCTGAGCCCCTGCTGTGCCCTGCTCCTGGCACAGGGTCTCCCTCCCACCCCACAAGGGACACATGCATCAGGCCCAGGACCCCTTGGGACAGCCCGGGAGGAGGGGCACAAACCCACCCCAAAGAGTCAGCACGGCAGAGCCCCATGGGACTTCCCTGGCCAGGTCTCTTGGTCAGTGGCAGGGCCTCATGGCTGGGAAAGGGAATGTGGTTCCCAGGGTTATCGGAGAAGTCATGTTCTCTGGGAGCCCTCAGGGAGGGGACTTGGGGGACTCAGGAGCCAGAGGAACATCCAAGCAGGAGAAGGGTGCTGGGGCCGAAGCAGGCAAAGACCACCAGTCAGAGGGCCCCAAGGAAAAAAGGCACAAAGGAGGCAACTGGTCAAGGCCGTCAGAGGAGCAGAGTGGGGTGGGATGGGGGCAGAGATAAGGCTGCAACGGCCAGCCTGGACGTGAGAAGCCTCGAATGCCAGGTGGAGAAGAGAAGCCATCCAAACAGAGATGAACCTTCGGGAGGCTGGAGAAGAGTGAGAATCCAAGAGTGGGGAGGGGGGCACCAGTGAGGATCGGGGAGGAGGAAAATAAGGGAGGGAGGGTCCTGGGGGCTTCCGGGGCCTGGGGGGGGGCAGGTGGGGGTGGCCTTGCTCAAGGACCAGCTGTGAGGAGGGGCCAGGGAAGGGGAGGAAGCAACAGAGCTCACCATGGGCCCCTGCCACGCTGGGCCCCCAGAACAGAGCCAGCAAGACAACAGGGAGCAGGCCCCAGGATACAACCATCTCTCGGGCAGCTCTGGGCAAGCAGGTGGCCGGCACAAGTGGATCCAGGGCTGGGCAGAGGCTGGGGTCCTCACTGGCCTAGAATCTTGGCTTCTTCCCCGGCTGGAGGCCAGGCCAGACCCATGTCCCCGGCTCTTGCGAATCCTCTCTCTGGGACTCTGCTGGGAGAAGAGACATGAGCTGAGAGCTGGCCCCTCCCATCCTGTAGCCCCGGGACTTGGCCCATGTTACAGGGTGAACCTAGGAGTGATGCGTGGGCTCCAGCACCTCAGCCTGGCCCCCAGGGCTGTCCTTTCTACTTAGCCTCAGTGCCTAGGGCATGACTGTGAGGGAGATGCATTTGATGGCTTCTGCAGAAGTGGATCCCCACCTGGTCGTGCCCCAGGATCTCCCGTGCAACCCCCTCACAACTGGAAGACCTGGGAGGGACCCCTGTTCTGAGGGCCCTCAGGGCCCCCGACCTGATCTGCTCAGAGCAATCACAGAGCACGACGTCACAGTGTCCTCCCCTGGCTGGGATCCCACTTGTGCTCAACACTGGGTGCGCACACTCTCGGGACCTGGTGCTGTCCCGCCCTCCCTCCATTTACTGTCATCCCTCCCACACTACCCTCAGAATGCCTGTTCCCTTTTCTCTGCAGAAGGTTGGGGATTTCCTCTTTTCATTTTGTCTAGCCCTGGGAAGTACCCAGGAGAGGAGAGCAGAGGACAGTGGTTCCTTCTCCCCCTGTAAGACTGTCTGAAACTTCAAGATGCACACACACACACACACACACACACACACACACACACAGCAGTAGCAGCAGCAGCTGTCTTACTGGGAAAAGCACAGCTTTGGATGCAGCCACCTTGACCTTCAGCACAGGCTCTGCCCCTCCCATGCCAGCATCCTGGGTTGACCCACCAATGCACCTGAACCTTATTCTCTGCACCAGTAATGTGGGTACAAATACATGTGTGTCACATGAGAAGAACCCAACGCGGTGATGTTTATAGAGCGGTTAGTCCGATAGAAGGTCAGGAAAGGGGTTTCTGGGTGGCTCAGTTGGTTAAGCATCTGACTTCAGCTTAGGTCATGGTCTCAGGGACTTGGGATTGATCCTGGAGTTGGGCTCATCGGGGAATCTGTTTCTCTCTCCCCCCTCTTCCCCTCCCCTAGCTTGTGTATGGGCTTGCTCTCAAATAAATAAACAAATAAAATCTAACAACAACAAAAAAAGAGGCTCAAGAAAGAAGAGGAGGTTTGTGTGGAGCTGGGGAAAGAGACTGTCCATTTCAGCTCCTTCAGGTGGGGGCAATGCCATGGGGGAGGGGTACAAGTCCTTGTGGCTGGCCCAGTTTGTTCTGTCTACCTGGGACTAGCCTAAAAACCCAGAGCTTCTATTTGGGTCTTACCACAAGTAGAAATACTATATATGTAAAAAGAATGAGTCATCCTAAAATAAGTGAGAGGTTTAATACACTTCCAAACAAAATTTAACATGATGTTTTTTGCAGAACTCAGAAGAAAAAATATACCTGAGGACAGTTAATGAGCTTTTGTAAAAATGAGGAGGTTCTCCCCAATAGCAAAATTTATTTCAAATATCTGGTAAGTAAAGCAGTGTGTTGGACATACACACGATAGATCAATGGACACACTGGCCAGGCAATTCCATTCTCCCCAAGAAGGTACTACATGATGGAGAATTCGTGAATCATTGCAAAGGATGGAATTTAAGAAGTGCTAAGATACTTGAATAACATTGTAAAACCTATCCATCTAAATCTCTACTCCACACCATCCCCCAATACCAGGTTAATTACAAATTTAAATATAAGAAGTTAAATCATATTAAACTTGCAAACCATGTGGCAGACAGTGTCCTCTCCTGGGCTGTTCCCTTCCTCCTTGGTAAAAGAAATTCTGGTTTCAGCTGGGTTTGGTGCTACACGGAATAAAAGATTACATTTCCTATTCTCTTCTATTGCTAGGTGTGTTCACGTCACTAAATATTGTCCAAGGAGGTGTGGGTGGAAAAATTGGTTGTGCCTTCCAGAAAAGTCTTCTTAAAGGGAGTTGGCTTAGGTAGGAGAGTTCACATTTGCCCTCCTGCCTCTCCAGCTTCTTCCCAGCCTACAACTTGGGAGTGATGGCTGCAGCTCCAGAAGCTGTTTGGGACCATAAGGTTACCTTGAGGATGGAGCCCTATGCAACAGAAGGAGCGAAGCCTGGATTCTTCTTGTTACTGTGGAGCAACCACACCAGCCTGAGAGTGCTTAACTTTGGACATCTTTGAGATTTTTTTTTTCTTTGATGTGAGAAAAAAAATAAACTTCCATACTGTTAAGCCACCGCTGTTTGGAGACCAAACAGATGCAAATGGAAACAGAAGAAAACTTCACAGGCTTAAAGGAGACAACAGTGCACTAAGTGAAGGGTAAACTCCATTTTTAATAGTGCCATGTTCAGTCACATGCTGGTAAACTTTTGGCCATCCAAGAAAAAAGGATACTGTGAGAAGTTTCCAGAAGGAAACAAACACTATTTTCAATGGGTCAGGTTGGCCAGATTTTCTCACAAGTGACTCTGAACTCTGAGTAGATAATGATGTCTTGAAAATACTGAGGGGCAATATGTTTAAAATCTAGAATCATTGAAAAAGTCAAGGTTACACTGACGCTCGAGGTCAGAAAAATATATTTTGGAAATGTAAGGACAAGGAAAATTTTCAGATCTTTTCTGAGGAACACAATTACTCTAGGATGCATTTCAGGAAAAAAGAAATTGTCCAAGAAAGTGTATGATACTGAAATTAGTGGTAAGAAAAGAAGGCAGTAAAATTTAAATTAAGTAAAGAATTGTTACTTATAAAGTGAAAATAAGTAAATTCACAATTACAACATTGAAGTAAAACACAGATGATCTTAATGTGGGAGTTGGCTGTCAGATTAGGGGTGGAAAGCAGAGGAGAACTGAAAGTTTGCTAAGCTAAAGATCATGTCTTTTTTGGAAAAGCACAATGTATGTTTATTATACCCAAAAGTTGATGGAAAATATGCATTAAATACATGTGTTAAAAATGTAAGTGTTAAAAGCCACTAAGAGTGAGAGGTAAGCATGGGCGCAAAAGCCTGATAGGGAGAGGGTAGGATAAGGAGGGAGAGGGAGAAAAGAGAAGAGAAAAAGCAAGCACCTTTTCACTCAAAACAAACATGCACACCAAAATTCCCAAACTCGTGAAGAACTTTAATGGTAGGAATAAAAACTGGAAATGAAAAAAAAAAAAAAAAAAAAGCAAAACACAAATTCATTCCAGATGAAAAGAATGTCATAGAAAAATCTGACAAAGACTTTTAAAAGAACACATCATGGCCACATGGGGATTATTCCAGACACAGATGAAGAGCCATTAAGAAATCTCTTCATGATTAAAAGAAACATAACAACAGATTAAAAGGGAAAAAAGGAATATCTTATCTTGACAAATGTTTCTCAATATTCAATAATACAAAAGCCATTCCAGATGAAACAAACAAACAGATGATTCTTGACAAAGAAGGCACTGCAGGGAACACTGGCGTTTCTGGACATCTACTACAAATCTGTAGTGACGTCAGAGTCAAAAGGAAAATGTTCATCTTCTTCTGGTCAAAGGAACAAACAGGGGAAGGCTACCCATTACTGCCATCTCCAGAGGTCAATCCACCCCCCAATAATCTCTAAATTCAATGCAATCTAAATCAAAACTCCAAAACGATTTTTAATGTGCGTGACAAACTGATTCTAGATGATAACAAACCAAACATGAGAGACAGGTTCTATTAGCCAGAAAAATAATGGGAATGTAATCATAGACAGATGGAATGGAAAACAGTAAGGGAAATAACCAAGGAGGAATTTGGGACGTAAGAGCAGCATTTCTAATCATGGAGGAAAGGACAGACTATGTACTCATAATTATGACATTGAGACAGTTAGCTGATAATTTTTTAAAGTCAGATTATTACTTTACATATTACCCACCCCTCCAAATTCCAGGTGGATTAAAGATCTAAAAGTCAGAACTAAAATGATAAAAGCATTATAAGTATTTCCTTAACCTTAGGGGTTGAAGAAGACACCAAATCCAAAAAGCGTAAAGAAAAAACAAAGATAAATATGAGAAGAAACCTGCACGCTTTTATATGAAACAAGATATCTTAAACATGGTGAAGAAAAAAGCCAAGTGATAATCTGGAAACATATTTAAAACATATGTAAATACATTGTTAAGATACCTAATAAATGAGCCACTACAACAGTAAATATGTAAAAGGCAAAGAACCCATAAGAAAACGGACAAAACATCTCCATTCATTTCAGAAAAGGAGCTCAGGGGGCGCCTGGGTGGCTCAGTGGGTTAAAGCCTCTGCCTTGGGCTCAGGTCATGATCTCAGGGTCCTGGGATGGAGCCCCGCATCAGGCTCTCTGCTCAGCAGGGAGCCTGCTTCCCCCTCTCTCTCTGCCTGCCTTTCTGTCTACTTGTGATCTCTCTCCCTCTGTCAAATAAATAAATAAATTAAAAAAAAAAAAAGAAAAGGCGCTCAGATGGCCAAGAATATATATAGCAGAGCCATAACTTCACCCATAATCAGGGAAAGGAAAAATTCAAGCAAGAATCCCGATAATTTGGGGCGCCTGGGTGGCTCAGTGGGTTGGGGCCTCTGCTTTCCCCTAAGGTCATAGTCCCAGGGTCCTGGGATCGAGCCCCGAGGCTGGCTCTCTGCTCAGCAGGGAGCCTGCTTCCCTCTCTTCCTGCCTCTCTGCCTACTTGTGATCTCTGTCTGTCAAATAAATAAAATCTTTAAAATAAAAAAAAGAACCCCAATAATTTTCATCCACCCATTGGATACCGTTTAAAGACTGATCATCTAAAGAGAAACCGACTTTTATGCAAGACTGTGGGAGTATATGTTAATTCAACTACTTTGAGGACGATCTGACAATATTTATTAAATTTTTAAACACAAACTGTTGCCCAGCCATTTTGCGTCTAGGCATGCGGGCTGAGGAAGAAACACTTTTGCAGGTATGGAAAAATTAGAAACAACCTAAATGCCTATCAGTACAGGATGGAGTATCCTGTGGTTTACCCCTACTAGTAAATGCCGCCTATTTCTTAGGGTTAAAAAATGAGTTAAATCTATTTGTGTTATTGAGGAACGTTATCCCAAATGACATATTAGGTGAAAAAATAAGTCATAGAGCGATATGTATATTATAATCCCTTTTATGTACAAAGGAAAACTATATACTTGCAGCGTGCTCAGAAGATGTTTGGACCAGGGGAGAGAGAAAGCTGGCACGTGTTCTCTTTTGTGTTACATGATTTCGGATCATTCTAACTTGATAAAGCAGATCCCCATGTATTCACTTAGTTTGAAACATGCTCATTAACCAACTCAGTAACTATCCTGTAGTATTGGTGGGTATGGCACAGGAGGAGAACGGGTGAACGAGAGAAAGAGAGATCAAAAGCGAACAGGAAAGGTTCCGTCCCTCATAAAACATCAGAGAGCAGGAAAGATGAGAAGTCGAGATCAGAACCCGGTGATCCAAAATTGATACAAGGTCTTTGAAGACTCAAGATTGTACATCTGTAACTTGTCACCGGGACCAGACTGAGGAAGCCCCACAGGCTCGCACCGCCGAGGCGACCAGGGGAACACCTGTGCTCCCATGCACAGGGCAAAGGCACGCAGCTGCGCAGGCCCGGAGGGAGCTGCCCCTAGGCATCTCCGTGCTCCCACCCCCGCACCCCGCCAGCCAGCCAGCACGCATGGGTACAGAACACCCACACCCGGGCCTGAACTCCACGGGGCAGCAGAGGCTCAGGGTAGAGTATGCCAGCCAAAACACTTGCTCCCGGGGGGGAAAAACAGTCCCTCCGCAGGGGACCGGGCCCTTTCTCATCTTCCAAAATGAGCTTCCAAAGCCACACCAAGCTCTGGGTCGCTGCGTGACAAAATTCTGAGTTTCACCCTCTGCCTCCCCGTCTCTTTGCACCCCTGCGTTGCCACGGACACCCACACCCCCAGGCACGCACGCGCCCTCGCTCTCCCACTCTCCCTTTCTAAACCAGGATGTCAGGAACTATGGGGGCTCTTGTCGTTCCAGAGACCAGGAGGCGAAAACGAGGGGCAGGGAGAGGACGTTCTCACCGCCACCAACATCTTAGTGACACTTTAATGGCAAAGCATAGACGCGCACAGGTGTCTGACTCCGAGGTCTGAGCTCTCCACCTCCCTGACACCCCACCCAGCGTCCTCCCTGCTGCCAGGACAGGCGGACCCTTCAGGTGAGCTCCCCCTGCCCCCCCACAACCTTACAGCCCTTCCCACACGACCCTCAGGCACGGTGGCAGCGCTGCCTGTCTCCTCGCCCTCTGGCTCCTGGGCTCCCAGAGCCACACCTGCCCACTCCACACCCCCAGGCTCTCTTTGCCCTTGGTTTCCCGGCCCAGACACCCCCTGCTCCGCCCCTGAAAGCCAGAGTGTACCTCTTCGCGGTGGGACAGCAGAGCCTTCTTCTGCCCGAGTGTCCAGGCGAGGGGGAGCCGCGGGAGCTTCCTATTTATGCTGACGTCGTCGTTAGGAAACAGAGAAGCAGAAAGAGGAAGCGACACCAGGCCAGGCCGGTTTCTGTGACTCCTCACAAGACTGCCCAGCTTCTGAGAACTGTGGACACCGAGATCATTGATTTTTTTTCTTCTAGGCCTTACTGAGTTTGCAAATGTTCCTTCGGCCACAAGGACTGCTCCCTGCTCACGCCTACACATCTCCGTCAGTCAGCTCCCTGCCTAGCTGATTCATGCAGCCCCTGACGCCCCCAGGGGATACAGGGGGAGGTGGGAGGATACCAGAGCCAGAGAGTGCCCCCCCCCAACCCGTTCCCACCTCTACGACTGACCTCACAGGGTGTGACCTTGTGCAAATCACTGGTGACGGTGACGATGTGTCGGGACCCCCACCTGTTCCCCACAGGCAAGCAGCTGTCTGTGGGAGATGCTCAGAGCCCAGGGCTCCGTACCGCCGCACCCCCCCCCGCCCCCCGCCTTTTAGCCCTGTTCCTGTGATTTCCCTGGTGTCCATCTGTCTTGCACCAGCCCCTGCCCCAATACTGTCCCACAGTCCTCAGTGTGGCCAGCTGCCTTTCCCAGCTCGGCCTTGAGTGTGTCTCGTGTTTCTCTGCCCAGCACCCAGCACGTGTCCCGGCGCAAAGGAGGCTCTTAGTGACCCTGTGGGGCATAAATGAATGAATGACTCCTGAGCAGTCCAGGGCTGGGGGCCAAGGCAAAGTGAGTAAGACATGTCCTTGGGCGGAAAATGTAAAGAGGCACCCAAACACCCACTAATTAAGTATTTTAATAATTTAATTAAGATAATTAAAATATAAATTTATATTTATTTATATTTTAATATAATTTTAATTAATTTTTAACTTTAATATAAATTTTAGATATGAGTTACTAAATTAATATTTAATTAAGATAAATTAATTTAATATTTTAATTAAGATTTAAAAAGATAAATAGTATTTTAGTGCAATGTTGTAAAAAATAACGCAAGAAATCCACAAAATTTTAAATAAAGACACTCAGTGCTCCGTGAACTGTATAGGAGTCGGGCAGAAGGAAAAAGCAATGCCATTTCTCCCAAGCAGAGAGCTTGGTGAGCAAAGAGGAGGACACCTCCCAGGCAGAGGGCGCAGTGACAAGGGCGGAGATGAGGGGCTCGGGGCTCGGACCCTGTTCCAAAGCCCCTGGATTCCTGGCCTTCTTCCTGCCAGGAAGGGCTCACCTGGCCAGGATGGCTTGGAAGGCCCCACCGGGGCAGTGGGGAGGGGCGGGAAAAGCCCATGCTGGAGAGCACAGTGACACCCGCAGGACCTGGTGGGGTCCTTCCTGGTGGGGTGAGGTCATGCAGGGGTGTGTCCAGGGCTGGAGAGTTGGGGGTTGAAGTCGTGCCCCAGGCCTTTCTTCCCTCAGGCCTGGTCACTGGGCACCGGGAGCCTGGTTGGGAGGAGACAGGCCCTCCTGGGACCCAGGGTGGGGGCTGAGTGCTCCTTCGGGAGCACTGACGCCTAAGGAGGCCCATGGGGACGCCCGGGGATTTCTGTGGCTTGGGAGCTTGAGACGCTCCGTCTGATCACCTTGAGGGCGGGTCTGACCCCTGCGCCCCCTTGCCCACCAAGAGAGGGCAGGAGACCCACACTGGTGAGGAATCTGGCTTCTGGTTGACAACTTGTGTGTGCCTTCTAGGCCTGGCCGGGGGCGATCACAAAGCCTTCCTGGGCAGGCCTGTCGGGGAAGCTGCCTTCCCACACCAGACTTGGGACATACTGTGCCTTCTCTGAGGGCGCCTCAGAGGGAGTGCGGCCCCCGAGCTGGTCATGTTCTTTTACATATTTGCATCAGAGGCTTCCGGCAGAGGTCTTCTTCTCAAGGGGCATCTGGGGGACACTTTCCCCCGATCTGACTCAGCACCCCGTTCTTTCCACTCCAAACCCTTGCCCTCGCCCCCCCCCCCGAACCCCAGCCTCTGTAAAATGGCCGGAGCCTTCTGTTCTGGCTCCAGGATCCTCTCACCCTGTGCTCCATGCAACGGGGAAGATGGAAAAGGGGAGTCAGCGCTTTCCTCGGGCTTAGAGCCTGGCTTATTCCATCCACAAGGGATCCAGGCTTACTTACCTCTCTCCCTGGGGCTTGTGGCTGTGCTGGCTACTCCCGCACCGGGGCCCAGCTCCTGACAGCAGGTCGTACCCCTTCCTCGGGTGGGCCAAGTGCCCCCCAGCCTCCGGGCTCCCTGTGTGACCAGCACGGCCAGGGAGGTGTGACCAGGACTCAGCAGTGAGGAGGCCTGAATTCAGAACATCAGAATTTTCCAGTGTTCAGCTTTTAAAAAATACAGTTGCTGATGATATAAAAGCAAGCAAGCAACAACAAGACAAGGAAATAGAATAAGAAAAGCTCGATCATGTTCTTGGGGACGGGGGTGCCTCTGATGCGGGGATGAGATCTCACAGGGGAGGTGGGGCGTGTGGTAACTCAGGGGGGTTCGGACAAGAGGGGTGGACAATGCAGGGATCCTGCATAGTTCCCTGGGAGCCTGCCCTTCTCGGCTCTGTGATTCTTGGACAAGTGACTTGCATGCCGTGGAGGCTAGCTCCTCTCCTCCTGGGACTTGGGAATTTTTTATCATACTCTATTGTATTTGCATTCAACATATTTCCACCCCCCCCCCACTGGCACTATCTCTCTCTAAAAACAAAAACAACACACACAAAAAAACCAAAAACTTTAGGGGCACCTGGGTAGCTCAGTCGGTTAAGTGTCTAGCTCTTGATTTTAGCTCAGGTCATGATCTTGGGGTTGTGAGATTGAGCCCCATGTTGGGCTCTACACTGGGCAAGAAGCCTGCTTGAGATTCTCCCCCTCCCCCACTCCTCCCCCCCCAAAATATTTTCAAGTTCTATACACTAAA
Source organism: Martes martes (assembly GCF_963455335.1). Taxonomy (NCBI): domain Eukaryota; kingdom Metazoa; phylum Chordata; class Mammalia; order Carnivora; family Mustelidae; genus Martes; species Martes martes. The sequence goes on from NC_137895.1 coordinate 11,126,754, forward strand.
GTGAACCAATCCTAAGTGTGCAATGCAGGACATATTTATAATTCCATGCACTCCTGTAACCACCACTAGATCAGATACAGAACATACCCCGACGCCAGAGGGTCCCTTTGTGCCCCCTGCCCATCACTGCCTCCCAGAGGTCCCTATTACTCCGATTTCTCTCCCTGTAAATTCGTAGTGTCTATTTCTTCCAGTTGCAAACTACATATCACATAAAATTTGCCATTTACCACTTCTAAGTGCACGGTGCAGTGGCATCAAGTCCATTCACACTGTTGCGCGACCATCACCAACGTCTGCCTCCGGAACTTGTTCATCATCTCAAACTAGAAGTCTGTCCCCATTCAACAATAACTGCCCATCCCCCTCCTTCCCCCTCTCTGGGGACCATCGTTCTACTTTCCACCCTTATGAATGTGACCACCCTACGTGCCTCCCATACCTACCGTCGTACAACATGTGTCCTGTTGTGACTGGCTTGTCGCACTTACTGGCATGGCTTCACGGTTCATTCACATTGTGGCATGAGTCAGAATTTCCTTCTTTTTCAGGCTGAATAGTATTCCACGGTACAGCTAAACCACACTTTGTTTATCCGTTTATGTGTTGACGGCCTTTTGGGTTGCTCGTTTATGGTGAACAGCGCTGCTTGTGAACATGAGTGTACAAACATTTGTTCGGGTCCCTGCTTTCAATTCTTTTGAGAATAGACCCAGCAGTGGAACTGTTAATCAAATTGTACTTCCTTTTTTTTTTTTAGGTAACACTATGAGGAATATCTCAGCATTTCATCCCTAATGAATTTTTGGTGTCACTTTTTTTTTTCCTCAAAGATTTTCTTGCTTTATTTACTTGAGAGAGAGAGGGAGAGCACGCAAGCACACACGCACGCACAAGTGAGGGGAGGGGCAGAAGGAGAAGCAGACTTCCCGTGCGGAGCCTGATGCAGGACTTGATCTCAAGACCCTGAAACCATGACCTGAGCCGAAGGCAGACGCTTAACAGACTGAGCCACCCAGGCACCCTCATATGGTGCTTCTGTTTAAATATATAAAATTGTTCAATCATCAGATTGGATGCCCCCCAAAAATATAACACTGTATGTTAATTATACTGGATTAAAAATTTAAGAAATAAAGCAGCTCTCTCAATAAATATGAAACATTCTAAGTGAGGAATCCTGTTGTCAGTTTAATTGGGCGTGGTTTTACTTTCCCAGGGGCATATAAAACAAAAACTTGTCTTAGACTTACTGACATCTAGATTCTATGAAACACGGTACAATATTGAATATTGAATATTGAAATGAATAATGACCACAGCCTGAGCACTTTCGTGATGTGGCCAGATAGTGGACTCCCCGGGCTTCACTCAACATGATTTCTTCCATTCCTGACAATATCCTTTAAGTAGCCAGGTGACATCAAGTTCCTATTACAGACAAAGAATTTGAGGCATAGAAAGGTAAATAACTTGTCAAAAGTAACATAGACAGTCTACGGTAACACTGCATTATTTTTTCATTTTACTTTAAATCCAAAACAATTCCAAAATACAGGAAGTGTTAAGGACAGCACAGAGAACCTCAATACACCCTTTGCCTGAAAACCCCATTCAAGCCTCACTGTCTTTCATAACAAAGGATCCAGCCCAGGACCACACACCATGTGTAGACATCACGTCTCTCCAGGCTCCTTCAACCTGGGCTGGTTGCCCCTCTTCCCTTGACCTCTGTGAAGTCTGCAGGCCAGGCATTTTGCAGGAGTTCTCCCTGTTTAGGCTGGTCTGGTGTTTCCCCAGGTTATAATTTTTGGTCAGGATAACAAAGCAACGACGCTGGCTTCTTCTCAGGACAGGACATCCTGTCAGGTGTGAAGCTCATTCGTGAGCCTCACTCCGCTCACGTGATTAAGATGGCATTGGCCAAGTCAACTTGCTGTAAAGTCAGTCCCCCACTGACCCTTTAAATCAATAAGTATTATACCTTGAGACTGTGTGAGATCCCATCGTCAGCCTCCTCAACCTGCAGACTTAGTAAGCCATGATGCTCCTTCAGGAAATCAAATACAACCAGAATGGTTGCCCCTGTAGATGGTATCATTCTTCCTTCCACATTTCTTGACATTCCACTAGAAGAAAAAGCTTCTTTGTCTTCCCTTGTTTTTTTTTCACTTGTATAATCCATGCAAGGTTCTGGATTCCTGTTTTGTTGTAGATGGCATGCATCACGATCACTGGTTATTTGTTGGGATGATTTAATCCCTCCAGGTTTGGCCAGTAAGCGCTCCTTCAAAGTGACTCCTGAGTTCCTTTTGACATATCTGCGTCATTCCGTAGGCCTTCCTGAATTCCAGGCACCCTAAGATACTCTCGTCTTATCTTGGACTTCTCCTGCCCCAGCCTTAGGCTCAGACATAGATCCAAGAAATTCTATTTTCTCTTCTTTTCCTTTTGTTTAGTTTTATTAGTGAAGAATGGTAGGGGGCCCCCTGCTGCCTAAGGAGTGGGGCGATCCAGGGAATGAATAAATGCATGAACTCTGCATTTATAGCTATAGTTATTTCTAGATCTAGTATTTTGAAAATCCGAAGTTCACACCGACACTCCTGGTTCCAATCCAATGACACAGTAGTTCATTCTAGCTTTCTCTCACATATGCTGACATCTCTCCTCTTGGCTGTGAGAAACCACTCTCTTGTCCTCAGAATGTTTCCCTGGATGCTTACACACCTGCCTGCAGCTCCCTTCCCTGAAGGGCTGCATACCTGTTCTGACACCCAAACGGTGCTCCCTTTTCCTCCCCAAAAAATATGTTGAAGTCCTAACCCCCAGGACTTTAGAATGTTACTTTACTTGGAAATGGAGTCTTTAGAGGGATAACAAAGTTCAAATGAGCTCAGGAGTGTGGACCTGAATCCAATATGACTAATGTCCTCATAAAAGGGGAATTTGGATACAGAGATGTGTGCAGAGGGGAGAAGATGTGTAGACACACAGGGAGGGTTACAGACACAAGCCAAGCAACACCAAGGACTGGGGCCAACACCAGAACCTCGAGGGGGCAGGCAATGGTCCTCACCCAGGGCAGTCACATCGGAGAACGCATAGCCCTGCTGACACCTTCATTTTGGGCTTCTAGGCTCCTGAACTGGGGGCCCAAGCATTTCTGTAGCTTTGAGCCACCAGACTCTTGGTGTTCTGTTACAATATCCCTAGGAAAGGAACGTCCCCACCTGGGAGTTGTCCTGGAACCTTCCCGCTCAGACCTCCCTAGTGACGGACTTAAAAGGAAGGAAGGGAGGGGCGGGAGTCTGGAATCAGATTTAGGAGATAGGCTCAACTGTCTCCAAGGGCTAGGTTCTTAATTATTCCACTCTTTTCATTTTCCTAGAATAATAGGAGATGCCAAAATAAGCCCATTAGCAAGTAGATCTAAATAATTTCCATAGCAGGTATTAGCATACCATGGCCTGTGGGCCAAATATGGGTTACAGCCTATGTTCGTTTAGCACATGAGCTAAAAATGGCTTTTAAATTTTCTAAACTGTTGGAAAAAAAATTTTTAAAAAGAATAATATTTTGTGATATAGGAAAATTCCATGAAATTAAATTTCAGGGTCCGGAAATAGTGTTATTGGAACACATGCTCATTCATTCATGCTTTGTCTCTGGCTGCACTCTGTTCTTACGCTGCCGTGGTCGCTGGTGGTTGAAACAGAGACCTATAGCCTTCAAAGCCATATTTACTATCTGGTCCTTCATAGAAAGTCTGCTGACTCTTGTAGTAGATATTCAGAGAGCCGGATGAAAGTATGAAAAAGAAGGGCCTAGACTTTTACCTAGAGAAGCAAGGGAAGGCTTCCAGGGACAGTGATATTGGCTCTGGGTAGCGAAGGAGGGTATAACATTTTGACATTCAATCACTTATTTATCCATTCAATAAGCACGAAGCACCTGCTGTGCACTTGGTAAGGGAACAGGAGGAGGAGTAAAACCCAGTGCCTGACCACGTGGAATTCACAATCTAAGGAAGGTGCTATGCAAATGGAGACTCCCCCACCCCCCCACCGTGACCACCACAGTGGAAGCATGTGGAGCAGAGACTCATCTGCTGGGAGGTCAGAGGAGGTTCTGCAGTAGAGTCCTTCCCAGAGCTAGATCTTGGAGTTTATGGAGACTCTTGCCAGCCTGAGAAAAAGGGATATCCAGGCAGCCTTCTTGGAGGTGAGGGCTTTTGCACTAGGACTCATCATCCCTAGGATTTACTCATTGATGTGGTTAGCTACGGTAGGCACCATGCAGTCAATAGAGCTTCCATGTACTTCCAGGCTTATAGGTAGTGAGCGACACCCCAAGGTCACAGCCAGTTAGTGACTGAGTCAAGTCCAATGCTACCTCTATGACTCTGAGCACAGTAAGAGATCTCAGGAACAAACACAAAATCCTGAGCTTCTCATACCCCTTTCTGCCCCTGTATGCCCCGGCTCCTGGGACTTTGGAAAGAAAGATGACCAAGGAAAGCTCAACTGTGTCTCATCTCCATAGGAAACTCATAGAGAGAAGGAGCCTTAATCCTCCCAAACTTCTGCTTCTGGCCTCCCTCAATCTCCTGCAGGTCGATTCAACCCCTTCCACATTCTGTTGTCGTTGCTCTTCTCTCTCTCCTTTTTCAGCCTGACAACCAGTCAGGAACAAAGACCATCCCATTTGTATTCTTATCTTTGATGCTGAGGACTTGTAGATGCTCAGTTAACATCTGTTGAATGGACTGGAGTACAGTTGGATTGAATGGGGTGGACAGAATGTGATTGGATCCAGTAGGAACGGTACAGGCACCAAAGACGACCTCAGTACGACATAGGTGGCCTCCCTGCCTCAAACTCAAAGGTCACAGACTCTTCCAATAGCCCCCCTTTTTAAGAGTAAGTAGTGAATTCCCTTTATGGGTCTTATCTGGTAATTTATCTATAATCATACTTTAAAAAATTTGTGATATCTAAGTGGACTTCCTTCTTCTTTCTTGAGCAACTGCAACTACCATAACCTCAGTTCCTTATCTCCCCAGCACAGTCATCCCACCCTGAAGGTCGTTCCATAAACAAAGGCATATTTGGCATTTCTGACCCTCTTACCTTCCCACCTGCTATTTGATCTGGATTTGTGTTAACTCTGCTCTGGCAAAAACTCAGGCTTCTGTGACATTCAAACTGTCCCTTATGCTGCCCCCTTGTCAGGTCTTATTGTATCTCTAAGAGCTTGCCATCGGACTATCCTGCCTTGCACCACTCTCAGTGCTGGCCTTTTCTCACTGGGCCTCCACGTTGCACAACTTCAGGGGACATCACTTACATGCTCTACAAGGTTGTGAGTGGTGTCTCCTGAGCTCTGCAACATGGTGACCCTGAGAGGTCCCCACAGTGAACTGTCACTACTTTGTTCAAAAAGACCATCAGTCTGGGATTTCCATTCCCCAGGACATTAGCTCTGAGCCTATCAGAGTTGTTGCAGACACTTGATGAACCTACCCTCCCAGCCTTAGGTGTCACCACTCACAACTTGCCCAAACTATACCCTTCTCTCCAAGTGTTCTCTGAAACACATCATTTCCAAGACCTTGAGTCATTAATTCCCACTTCTCTCCCCCGTGTTTTCAAACTGGAGAGTTTGCCTAAGCCATACCCATAATCAGCCTGCAGCTATCTATCTATCTATCTTTCTTTCTTTTTTTTTTTTTAAGATTTTATTTATTTGACAGAGAAAGAGAGAGCACAAGCAGGCAGAGAGTCAGGCAGAGAGAGAGGGGGAAGCAGGCTCCCTGCTGAGCAGAGAGCCCAATGTGGGGCTCGATCCCAGGACCCTGAGACCATGACCTGAGCCAAAGGCAGAGGTTCAACCCACTGAACCACCCAGGCACCCCTAGGCTGCTGCTATCTTTAAAGACAAAACCCTCATTTGCCCGGGCATTCTTCTCAATCCCCATCCTTCTCCTCATTCATTAATTCATTCAACCAAAATTTTTGAACATCTACTGGGTGGCAACCCTTTGTTCTAGGTCCTTAAGATTTTATCAGTAAATAAAACAGATAAGGGTCTCTGCCTTCACGACTTTTACAGTCTCCCAAGGGAGAAGCACAATCAACAAGGAACATTATAAATTAGTAAAGGAGAGAATACATACAGTATTTTGGAAGAAGGTGAGTGCTATGGAAGAAAGAAGTAAATCTGGGCAAGGGACCTGGGTGAGTGTGGGGACAGCAGGTTGCAGTATTAAATGGGACGATCTGGGTACATTTCCTTGGGCAGAGGAAGGAGATACTCACCATTTCTAAAGTGTTCTGTTTACATTCACTGTCACCACTTCTTACCTCCCACTTATTTCTCAGCCCAGGGAAATCTGCCCCTAAACACTCTTTCTAACAAGACCAACAAAGACCTCCATGTTGCCAGATCTGGGGTCACCTTCCAGGACCATGGAAGCCGAGCTTGATGCTATTGAACATTTCATGCTTGACACACATTTGTGCCTTTGCCTCTAGGACACTACACTTTCATCATTCTTCTATTTCTCCTTTATCTTCTCTTCTTTCTCTGCCTGTCCCTTAAATGATGGTATTTCCAAGACCCATCTGTGCCCCTGGCCCACCTCAAGCTGTGTTTCCCCTAGAAAGATTCATCTACACACACATTCTGTGAAGCCCAAATCTGTTTCAGCCCTGACCTCTGGAGAGATTCACAGGCTCCTTTTTGTTTCTGAAAGGTGAGGCCCCTGTGCTCCTACCAGAAATTGGCTCACCATAACTGAGTTTCAGGAACCTGGAGGGTCCCTTGGCAGAACAGGAGGAAGGCAATGGTGGGTTTGGGTTAGGGCGTGAGGTCTGGGGTAAGAGAAGGAACAGGAGGTTTGTGGTGGATGCAGAGACCCTGGAAATATGGCCATAAGCCCAAGGAGAGACACCACCAGTGAAAGCTCCTTGGGGTGGGAATGGTCATTCTTGACAGTGGTAGTCTTTTCTGTATAGACACAACCCTGATATCATGGCAAAGGCAGGATGCCTAGATTGCCTTGAACCCTAGCACAGAGTGTTAGGAGAGAGAATACCCTTCTCTGCCTGTCCTGGGTCCCTGCCTTCCATGATTTCCCTCGGGCAGCCATCTGCTGGAGGGAGCAGGTATGCCAGAGCAGGCATGGAATCACGACATACCAACATGGCCAGTCATCAGGAGGCACAACAAATCAACTCAACCCCAGGTGTCTCTCAGGCACCAAGCTATAGTTAAATGTTTGTAGAAAGCACCAGTTGTTTGTTTTTTGTTTTGTTTTGTTTTGTTTTGTTTTGTTTTTGCCAAACATGTTGACTTTCCATGTATCCTTCATACACAAGCCCATGACTAATAATCACCTAATCCACAAGGAAACAAGCCACTGAGGGGGAGAGCAAGCAGAAACAACAAATAATAGACATAGACCCCCAAGCACCAAAGACAGTAGATTAATCAGGTTTTGCATATAAGATATATTCCTGTCCCCAGTCCCAAGAAGGCAGAATTTGATCAATAAAAACACGTTATGATAATCCTTGTTTCCATTATTGGCTTGGAAAAGGGCATGTGTACTCAGTTTGGCCAATGAGGCATGAGGGTAAACCTTTCCTTGTGAGGAAAAATATCATTCCTGCTTCTGGTCATGCTCCCCAGTCCTTTGCTGGTAACACCCGGAGCCACTCCAGCCTTCATCACCCACATTCTGGGCTGTTAGAGCAGGAGGAGGGGCAGCACATGGGAGCATGATGAGGTTGAGACCCAGAGACCTTTGAGATTCACACAGTGCTGCCCGACCTCCAGCTTTTGTATCATATGGCCCAGCTACTTTCAGTGGTTTTTGGTTGCTTGCAGCTGACAAGGCCTCACCGCTCTACCCCTTTACATTTTATATATTCTTTCCCCGTTGTGATATCTTTGTTTGCTCCACAAACCCTCCCAGATCTTCTCCCAGGGTGATGCTAAGCAGGCCCTTGTTGCTCAAAGCATGGTCACCGGACCACCAGTAGCACCATCACCTGGCATTCGGTCAGAAATGCAGAATCTTACTCCCATGGAGCAGGGTCTTGTCTTATGACCACACTCAGCTTCAAGGAAGACTAGGAAACGCAGCCTCTATTGTGGCAACTACGTGCATTTGTTTCCTAGAATCGCAGTAGCAAATTACCCCCAACGTGATGGTCGGAGAGGACAGAAATCTTTCCTCTCACAGCGCAGAGGCCAAAAGTCCAAAGCTGCCGCATCGGTAGGACTGTGCTCCCTCTGGAGGCTCTAGGCAGGATCCATCCCTGCTTCTCCAGCTCACAGTGGCTCCAGGCATTTCATGGCTTGTGGCTGGGTGACTCCAGTCTCTGTCTGAGTCTTCATATGGTCTTCCCTCTTTCCCCTGTGTCTATCCTTTCCCTTTTTATTATAAGGACACTTGTCATTAGATTTAGGGCCCACTTGGATAAGCCAGGGTGATCTCATCTTGAGATTCTTAATTATATCTGCAAAGACTCTTTTTCCAAATAAGGTCACATTCACATGTTTTGGGGGTTAGGATGTAAACATGTCTTCTGGGGGGGGCACCATTCAACCCACTACACCATGTATCCAGCACAAATTCTTTTATTAAGAATAAGGAAGTACAGACACTGTGTGATAATGATGGGCGTTCCTGGGAACCCACAGAGCCAGGCTTTACAGAATTGGGGAGGTCACTGGGGACTTGCAGGTGGCTGAGAATCTGAAGTAGCTCTAGTTTCACTATCATCTACTCAGCAGCAGCACCTGCCACCACTCCAACCACTCCCCCCATCTCTGTCCCTGTTCCTCCTACCACTCCCACGAGTACCCACTACCTGACTCCCACAACTATTCATGGCTCCCTTGCGCTCTTACATCTCACAGTCTCTTTTAGCTGTCTTCTTTCTTTGTCACAGAATGGGGCTCCTATCAGGCAGACTCTAAGGTGGAGCCTGGTGTTTTGCAGGGTGCTTATGAAGATGTGTCCTTGGGATCAAAACCTATAAGAAGGAAGGAGAAGAAGCAGGGCTGACAGCAGAAGCTGAGCTGTGATGCACGTCCAACCACAGCCTCACCCGTAAGTCTATATTTATTTTATTTTCCATGCAAAGTAAGTGGCCAAATGCTCTGCCTGAAACTCTGCCCATTGGAGGATTTTCCTTGCCACTGTTTTATAAGACCACTCCTACGTGGGGCTGCAGTGCAAACACAATTCTCTTATTCCTGACACCCACATATCCAGCTGACCGATGTATGAATCAAGCTTCGTGTTTTCTTCCTCTATTGGCTTGTCCCAAGGGACCTTCCCATGCTGGGCAATCTAAGCAGGAGCTAAGGAAGAGGCATTGGTGCAGACAGGCAACGTGCTCTTGCAGCTTGCTTATTTTATGCCCCCCAGTCCTATTCATGTTTGATCCCAGGTAGACCACTTCCACCTGACAACATAATGCCCTGGGCCTGCCTCACATCCTGACTTGGTGTGTTTGACAGAACCTAATTCATGAAGGCCAGTTATGGCCACATGGGCATGAGGTGTCCCATAATCAAGCAGTGTTTCTGCTAGGGCCCCATAGTATGCAGAGGATTATTTTCCAAAAGGTATACAATTCTCCACTGCAGATGGCATAACCTTGTCCCAGACCCCAGGGGTCTCCATTATGATTCTCTCATTGGGACTTGCCACATGCACATTTTCCCACTGAGGGCTCCAGTATCATAGATTCTGCTGAACGGTCCCTGAAGGGGCTGCCAGTTGAGCCAACAGCATTTCCTGTCCCTAGGGTACCAGTCCTTCATTGATGGGGCATCTCAGTGTCAACTTCCAATCCCACTACCAGAACCTCACTCTCTCATTAGGCTTCTTTTGTTCAAGTTCACAAAAGAGAATAAAACAGACTGAATGAATCCAAGTATCACAGATAGACAGCCAGCTGTGGGTTAGGATGGCTTCTGAGGGTCAGAAGCTGAGAAGGCATACTGAGGTTTGACTCCCCTCATGCTCTTAACCAGACAATGGAAACATCACCACCTACTTGCTATAGTGCTCTTGGGAAAAGTCCATGAAATTACCTATATAGAATGGCTAGCATATAGCAAGCATGAAATTATTGTCAGATTTCTTAATCTGTTCCTTCTCTTCACCCTGAAAACAGGAACACTTAACTTCAACTCATTTCCTTCCTTTCAGTGCAGTTCAACTCAATAAACACATACTGTGGCAGCCAAGGTCTGCTGTCTACTCTACAGGTTTGTGTTAGTTGCCTCCAGGATCACTGCAATGATTCCTATCTCCTGAACTCACATTCATGTGGTCCCAGCCCACACTGCCCAGGGCTGGTCTGTCTGACTGATGGAAGAGAGCAGGAGATGGTATGTCATTTCTGATATTATAATAAACACTGTGGTTTCCATCTTGGTTCATTCTCTCTCTCACTCTCTCTCTATGTCTTACATGTTTCTCCCTCTCCATATCTCTCTCTTCACAGCCCAAACCCCTAACCAGATAGCTCAGTCTGGAGAATCCAACTGCCATGTCATGAACAGTCCTATGGAGAAGCCCCCATGGCAAGGAACGGAAACCTTTTGCCAGAAAACAGAAGAAGTGACTTGAAGTGGCTTCTCCAGCCCCAGTCCAGTCTTCAGATGACTGCAGCCCCAGCCAAAATCTTAACTGAAACTTCATAAGAGATCCTGAGCCTGAACCACACAACTAAGTTGCTCCCAAATTTCTGACCCACAGAAACTGTGAGATGATGTTTATTGCTTCAAGTCACTAAGCACTGGGGTAATTCAATACATAGCAATAAATCATTTCTATATGCTTTTCACCCTACTTCTTTTCTTCTAACAAAATCAATATTTTTTAGGTCTATAGGAGGACGTCTTGTGCTCCGGGAAGGTAGTTCTTTATTGCAACCCATAAGAAGAACCATGAGTTTAAAAATTATTAAGAAGAAGAAGAAGGAGGAGAAGAATGATTTAATAAAGCAGTTTTGGAAGCCTCCTTCTGTTTGGAAAATGATTAACCTAAGGATGAATATCTGCCTTGTTTTGATGAAAACAAAAAGGATAAGACAACAACAAACAAACAAAAAAACAAAAAGCGTGGTCCACTGGAAAGAGCTCCTCTTCACAAACAAAAAGACATAGAAGTGCAAGGAGATGGTCTTTTGCTCTTCCCTTCTTCTCCCTCCTTCTCTCCTTGAACATAGACTTGAACAATGAAGCATCGCTATCTTCTGACCATGGGGCAACCGAATGAGGGAAAAACCAAGAGAACAATTCACACACAGGCCCCAACATTATCAAGGCACTGAACCAACACTGGTATCTTTCACTTCCATATTTATTCTGTGAAGATAAAATGAAACTGTTGCAGATGAACACAACCCTAACTGAACAATAAATTAAGCGCCTACAATTTTCTGGCCACTATGCAGGACGTGAGGACTGAGCAATGAATAAGACAGCCACGATCCTGCCTTTGCAAAGCCCATAGTTTCATTTAAGACAGAAGCAACAAGCAAAAGTATAGTGAACCTTTCAAAGCTTTGTAAAAAGAAAAGTGTAGCTGCTAGGGGGAGTGAAGAGCAGAGCTGCCTAATCTAGCCTGGAAGGCTTTTTTTTTTAATATTTTATTTATTTGACAGATAGAGATCACAAGTAGGCAGAGAGGCAGGCAGAGAGAGAGGGGGAAGCAGGCTCCCTGCAGAGCAGAAAGCCCGATGCGGGGCTCGATGCGGGGCTCGATCCCAGGGTCCTGGGATCATGACCTGAGCCAAAGGCAGAGGCTTTAACCCACTGAGCCGCCCAGGCACCCCTAGACTGGAGGTTTAGGGAAGGCACCCTGAAGGAAGTTTCATTTAAACTGAGACTGGAAAGGTGGGTAGGCGTTGGTTGGGAGGGAAAAGTGTCAGATAAGAGTCTCTGAGATGAGGTGTTTGGGAACTGGGAGGAGCAGGGGTGAAGTGCAGAGATGGAGGAGGGAAGAGCAGGGATGTCGTGAGATGGAGATATGGTGACAGCTCAGGTTCTGGTGTGCTTTGGGACTTCATCCCACAGGCACTGAGAAGCTATGAGAACCTCAAGCAGGGAAGTAATACAATTAGATTTGTTTTTGGAACAGATGTCTCAGGCTGCCATGCTGAGAATAGACTGGGGACAGGGATGCCACTGAGCAGGCTGTCACCAGGAGGAAGATGATGCTGGTCAGGGCTTTGGTGGTGACAGGGAGGAGAGAAGAGTGAGTAGATTCTGGACATAGTTAAAGGAGAGAATCACCAGGTCTGGTGATGGTAACCCCTCAGACCCGGGAAGGGTGGCCACCAGCTGGGTGGGTGGATGGAGAGAGAGACATGTCCTCTGAGGGGGTTCCTTTCGGCACATGGAAGATACTCTTTCAGGATTTATGGAAGGAATAGGAGGGAAGCTGGTCTGACATCCCAGAGCTGGAGAATTTATTTGGAGACCTGATGATTCCACTTCCTCCTGCCTATGCCTCTCAGTGGACCATCTTAGTGGCTTTGTCCTGGACCACTAGCTCTTCTAAGGCCAGGAAGGCACCCAATACCCAACTCACCAGCAGGGCATGCTGAGCCCAAAAATGGGAACTGCAGCGGAAACACAAATCCCTGCCTTGAAACCACCTGCTGTTTTTCAAGGATGGGCCAAGGTGGTCAAGGAGATACCAGGAACTGAACTGTGTGGTTTGGAGTGATGAGGAAGATAAGAGCCTGTCAGCATTTCATCTGTGCAGAGACAGATAAAACAACTGCCCTCGTGTGAGAAGTTTGCACGAAAATCCCTGCCCGACAAGCAATACTTTCTTCTGAGAGATGGGCCAGTTTCATGAGGTTTCCCAACAGGAGAGTGCAAAGCTAAGGGACTTCAGGTCATCACCAATAGCAGACAGTAGTAGCTGCCCAAGGAGAGGGGTGTCCCCACCCCAGGCTGATGACAGTGACAGAGAAAGCATGTTTGTTCTGAGGGACAAGTTGTCAACAGGGAGCAGGGCCCCATGCCTCAGGGTTGGGGCCTAGGAACCACAGGTACAAGGTTATGAGGCCAGTTGGGGAAGAGAGGGGACGGGACAGGCAGGCCTCCACCTTGAGCTTTAAAAAAATTTTTTAAGACTTAATTTTATTTTTTAAAGATTTTATTTCTTTATTTTATTTATTTTAGAGAGAGAGAGACTGTGCGAGCAGGGGAAAGGGCAGAGGGAGAGGGAGAATATCTTAAGCAGAGTCTATACTGAGTGTGGAGACCGACATGGGGCTCGATCTCACGACCCTGAAATCATGACCTGAGCTGAAACCAAGAGTCGGATGCTTAGCCGAGCCACCTAGGGGCCCCAAGACTTTATTTATTTATTTTTAGAGCAGTTTTAGGTTCACAGAAAGATTGGGCAAGTATAGAGATCTCCCATTTCCCCCAAACCTCATCCCGACTCCCTCTCCCCAGTATCCAACATCCCCCACCAGACTGGTAGGTTTGTTAAAATCAGTGAACCTATACCTGTACATGATTATCACCCAGAGTCCAGAGTTTACATTGGGGTTCACTCTCGGTGTTGTACCTTCTATGGGTTTGGATGAATGTGTAAGGTATGTATCCACCATTATGGTAGCACCAACAATAATCTCCCTGCCTAAAAATCCTCTGTGCACCCCTATTCACCCCTCTCCCAGTGCCTCGCACCCAACTGACCCTTTCCTGTCTCCATAGTTTGATCTTCCCTTCTTTTTTTTTTTTTTTTTTTGGAGAAGTTTTTTTTTTCCCCCTTGTCTTCTTTTAATTTTGCTATAATGTCACACAGTTGAAGTCATACAATATGTAACCTTTCCGACTGTCTTTGTTCACTTAGTAATTTGCATTTAAGTTTTCTCCATGCCTTTTCATGGCCTGATAACTCATTTCTTTTTAGAACTGAAGAATACTCCATTTGTCTGGATGGACTCTTCATTTATCCGTTCCCCTGCTAAAGGACATCTTGGTTGCCTACAAGTTTTGACAATTATGGATAAAGCTGCCTTAAACATCTGTTTGCAGGTTTTGGTGTGAGCATACTTTTTACTCCTTTGGAAGAAACCTTTAGATTATCTTTCAGAGTGGCTATACCATTTTGCATTCCCACCAGCAATGAATGAACATGCCTTCAGCTCCACATCCCTGTCAGCATTTGGTGTTGGCAGTGTTCTGGATCAGGACCATTTTAATAGGTGTGTAGTAATACCTCATTGTCATTTTACTTTGTGTTTCCCAGATGATTTATGATGTGGAGCATCTTTTCATGTGCTTATTTGCTGTATGTACCTCTTAGGTGTCTGTTAAGGACTTTGGTCCATTTTTAAGCGGACTTTGGTCCATTTTTAAATAGAATCATCCACTTCCTTATTGTCGAGTTTTAAGAGTTCTTTGTATGTTTTGGATCATAGTCCTTTACCAGACGTGTCTTTTGTGAGTATTTTCTCCCAGTCTGGGGATTCTCTCTCATTCTTTTGACCTTGTCTTTTGCAGAGCGGTTGTTTTTTATTTTAATGAAATCCAGTTTACCAATTATTTCTTTCATGGATCATGCCTTTGGTATAGTATCTAAAAAGTCTTGACCAAACCCAAGGTCATCCAGATTTCCTCTAACATTATCTTTTAAGACTTTCACAGTTTTGTGTTTTACCCCTTTGACTGGGGTTGAATTGAACTTATAGATCATTTGAAAAGAATTGACATCTTGACAATATTGAATCTTCCTATCCAAGAATGTGAAATAGCACTCCATTTATTTAGTTATTCTTTGATTTTGTTCATCAGAGCTTTGTAATTTTCTTATATAGATTTTATATATGTTTTGTTAGATTTCACCTAAGTATTTCATTGGTATAGGTGCTAATATAAATGATTATATACTGGTTTTAAGAAAATGATTGACTTTTGTATATTAACTTTGTATCCTGAAACCTGTCATAATTACTTATTATTTCCAGGAGATCAAAAAATTCTTTCGGGTTTTCTATATAGATGATCATGCCATCTGCAAGCAAAGCAGTTTTATTTCTTCCCTCCCAATCTGTATACCTTTTATTTACTTTTCTTATCTTATTGCTTTACCTAGAACTTCTAGTACAATGTTGGAAAGGAGTAGTGAGCAGGGACTTCCTTAACTTTGTACCTGGTCTTAATGGAAAAGTTTTGAGTTTCTCATCATTAAGTATTATGTCAATGGTAGGTTTTTGCAGATACTCTTTATCAAGTTGAGGATCATCTTGAGCTTTTTTAGAATAGGACCTCTGGCATGGAGAGGTATATAGAAATTCAGCTGTCAGGCATAAATGGGCCCTGGCTCTCAGAAACAAGGCTAGACCCAGGGGTGAAAACAGAGTCTCAAGGAGGATTGGGGAATAGCCGTGACCCTGTGAATCCCTCTTGTCTTACATCAGCTCCAGTCCTAGGGCTGATGATAGATCTGAGCCTCTAGCTGGGGAGCAAACATGAGCAGTCGCCCATACATGGGAAAGGATGACCTAGGAGCATCACTGAAAACTCTGTCCTAAGGGGTTGAAGGCCATGCCCAAGGCAAGAATGCAGGGATCCCCAGGGGGCATCTTGGAGAGAGGCCCGGACAGACAGATCCTGTGAGTATGACTCAAGGCTTGGGGCTGCCTCTGACTGAGGGCAGAGGTGTGGATATTGGAGAAAGAAGAGGTGGGTGTAGGCTGCTAGGCTCAGAGAAGGCAGGCTGGGCTAGGACCTTGCACAGTCAGGGTGAACCTCCCCCTGGCTGGGGTTGCTGACAGAGAGAAGAGAAGGAGTGCAAGGTCCGCCTGGCCCCTTTCACCATCCCACCTGAACATTGCAGGGACTTGTCTAGAGCTCATGGAGTGCTCAACTTCTGTTCTCAATTTCAAATGCATTTTCCTTGCATGAGATTCTCCTGCTCTCTAGACTGTGGTTTTATTCAGGTCTCTAGACTGCTCTTTCTCTGTTGGGTAACTGTTTCCTTGAATTGACAGAGGAAGTGGTAAGAATGTGTCTTGGGGTGATTAGTATGGAAGTGGGGGTGCTGACTGGACACATGCATTGTCTCACATCAGACAGTCTCAGGTGACGAGGCAGGGAGGGATTGGGATTTGGTGGGGAGGCAGATGAAGACAGCTGAGTAGATTCAGCCTGTGTTGCGTAAATGTGTTGCGTAAACATCCTTGGGGTCCAGGGCGATCCATCAACCCTGGGGTCCAGGGCCATCCATCAGCCCTAGAGGTCAAGGCCATCGGGGCCTCCCCCATCTGGGAGATGCTCCAGAAACTTGATCCCCAGCACTGCTCCTTCCTTCTAGCCCAGTCTTCTCAGCAGGTGGGTCTTTTATAGGCTCCTAAAATTCTCTGCATCTTTTCGAGTGGCCACTCCTTCTGCGGCCTCAGGGATTCCTGTTCCCCCAAAACCCATTAAGGCAGGATGCTTCAAAACTGCCATGTGGGCATTCTGCATTCTTAGGATTTTGTTTTCCTACTGATTACAAAAGAAAAAAAAATGGGTAATAACGCTGGTTAATTGAGGGAAGTCACAAAGTTTCCAGAGCTTCCATAGACCCTGCCCTTATCCTGTACAGAATGGTCAGTGGTGCCCAGTGATGCTAATTTTGCTTTGATGGCCTTGGGGGAGAATTCCTGTTCTTAGGTTTCTAGGAGGAGGAACCCCACTCACCTTTAAAGCTTCTTTTTTTTTTAAAGAAAGTTTTTTAAAAAGATTTTATTTATTTATTTCAGAGAGAGAGAGCAAGCAGGGGGGAGTGGCAGAGGGAGAGGGAGAAGCAGGTTCCCCACTGAGCATTGAGCCCGATGTGGGGCTGCATCCCAGGACCCTGAGATCATGACCTGAGCTGAAGGCAGACACCTAACCGACTGAGGCACTTGGGCACCCCATCCTTTAAGGCTTCTTGAGAGTGTTCTTGGGGAGGTTTCACTCCCCACTTGGCATTGAACCACCAAGAGTGGAAGAGGGGGCAGATGTCAGTGGCAGCCAGAACTGATTACCACCTTTTCCGAGAGACCTTTAGGGCAAGCCCAGCCCATTGACTTCCTGGTTCACCACAGTTGCTGTCAGGAGTCCAGGCCTTCATGTCAGGGGACTCTTCTGTATACCTCCTAATCATACCCTTGTCTGAGCCCTCAGCTTTTCCAAACCCCTCCCTGAACCCATGGGGGACTCATGGTCTAGCTAGGGCCCACTCTCTCTTGGTCTCTTTGATGACTGTTCCCTACATTCTTGTTATGGTTTGGATTGCATCCTGCCAAAATTTGTACGTTGGAGTCCTAACCCCCAGTACCTGAGAATGTGGAGGTAGAGTTCAGACAGAGGTAATCAAGTTCAAATGAGGCCATTATAGGCCAAATGGGTCAAATAGGCCCCAATCCAATGTGACTGGTGTCCTTATCAAAAGAGGAAATTTGGAGACAAACCCGCATACCAAAAGCACCAATGTGAACATGAAACACAGCCATCTACAAGCCAAGGAGAAAAGAGAACAGATGCTTCCCTCACACCCTTTGGAAGGAACCAACCTTGCTGACACCTTGATATTCAACTTCTGGTCTTCAGAACTGAGACAATAAATTTCCGTTGGTTCAGCCCCAGGGAACTACTATGCATACCCTGAGCTCTGACTCCAAGCTGCCCTCCTCTGAAGACATGACAGCTCTCTCCAGTGGAGGATGGTTTCTCTCTGTTCCTTCTACAACCCCAGCTTGTTTGAAGTTCTTGTCACAGAGTCTACTCTGCCTTTTTGTGCTGCTGACACCGCCAGAGCTCCAGTCTACCCCCACCCATCACTGCTGACTTGAGCATCTGGCTCACTCCTGCTCCCACGGCCTCAGGTCATCATTGCACAAGATGGCGCTACCCAGTACTTGGCTTCCTGGCCACTCCTTGCACTGGTGGCAGAGCTGCCACTCAGAGTCTGTTTCTTTCCACAACTCGGCAGCCACTAGGTGAAGCACATGGATTCTGGATCGTCAACTATGGAGCTGATTTCTGGCCCTGTCGTCTAGAGCTCTGAGTCTTTGGGCAAGTCATTTAACCTCTCTGTGAGTGGGTATCAGTATTTATATATAAAGCGAAGATGAAACTAATATCAACTTTATGGGGTCGTTTGGAAAACTAAATTAGAAAATGCAAATAAGGAACTATGGGGTCCATAATAAACTCATCATACATACTATCATCATTATTATTATTTCCTGAAAGTAAGAGCAGTTGAGCAGGTAGAACTTTGTAACCCAAGAGGATGGGAGCAGAGCAAGAGAGGACAATCCATGGGATTGTTTACTTGATTTTATACTAGTGGTAGACTTAGGCCTCGAATACAAACCTTCTAAGAGCCAGACAATGACTTCTAAATTCCAATACAATACATATAATTTAACTTTCATATCTATTGTATAAGGCAGGGTCCTATCCAGAGACAGAGATCACATAATTTATTTGACCCGAGAGATCTGAACATAAACAACAGTTAATTAATCATCTGGCTTCCTCTTTGGGTCACCCCTTCCCTGACAGGGCAGAAGGCTAGCGGTGCGTACCAGATGGCCTCTGCCTTTTACCAGGATATGGGGACAGGTAGCACCACTGACCTGCTATCCCCAGGTGTCCTTCTACTTCAGGCTTCAGAAATGCTTTGTACTTTTGGGCAAGACTTTGATCTATCTATCCTGCTTAGGTTTTGTTTTGGTATTCTCTGCTCTCCCCTCTCTCAACACTCATAAACACACACACACACACACACACACACACACACACACACACACACACTGATCTTCAGGGGTTCTCTGATTCAGTCCCAGGGATTCTAAAATTCCAATTGCCCAAGTGTCTGAGGTTATAAAGCTTAAGGATCTGCAAGAACAAATGCTGCTTCTCAAAGGCTCCACTTTCCAAGCAGGAAACACGTAAGCCCCAGACCAGGACTATTTGGGTCTAGGTGTACATTGTTTAAATGTCCAATGGGTGAACAAATCACTCCTATCCTACAGGAAATGTCCTGATAAGTTCTCGTAAGGCCCGGGAGGAAAAACACACAGTTTCTGAAAGTCCAGTGAAGAGGAACAGCTGAGCCAGAAGCATGGTTCCCAGACGGTTTTGTCTTCCCTTCGCAGGAACTCTTATGGGACAGGTTGGGCAGGGGGTGGGGGGACAACGTGATCCCGTTGGGGTGTCTGCGATTGCTTCCAGCTCCAGCCAGCCCTCCCTGTGCCCCTACTTCCTGCCTTGTGGGTCCGCAGCTCAGATGTTTCAGGACCCTGGGATCATGACCTGAGCCGAAGGCAGAGGCTTTAACCCACTGAGCCACCCAGGTGCCCCAGATGTTTCGGTTTTCCTTAAAGCTTAGGTCAGTTCTTTTTAGGTGGTCTTCCCCTGTGACAAAGAAGATACTCTTTTTTTTTCTTTTAAAGATTTTATTTATTTATTTGACAGAGAGAGATCACAAGTAGGCAGAGATGCAGGCAGCGAGAGAGGGGGAAGCAGGCTCCCTGCTGAGCAGAGAGCCTGATGGCGGGGCTCGATCCCAGGACCCTGAGATCATGACCCAAGCCGAAGGCGGAGGCTTTAACCCACTGAGCCACCCAGGCGCCCCAAAGAAGATACTCTTATTAGCCCATTTCACACACAAGGAAACTGAGTCTCTTACCCAAGCTACCCAGCTAGGAGGTGATAGTGACAGGACCCATGTTTTCACCCACAGGCACAGGGCGTCCCTTGCTTCCCTGCTGGTCACAGCAGCCTCCAGGTGGAGAGCTGCCTCTTTTTCCTTTTTAGCATGGACTTCCCTTCCCGCACCCTGCGCCCAGCCACACCCACCCTTCCTTCCTCTACTCCCATTCCCCTTTGACCCTAAAGTCAAACCTCTAAACCGAGGCTACTTGTCAGGGTTTACTGCTCTTAGGGAAATGGAACATTGACCACATCTGCAAAGGTGGAAAGTCCCAAAGTTTTCAGCCTGGGAAGAGCTTTGAATCCCTTTCCCGACAGAGTGCTGGCTTGGACTCCTGCCCCAGACTTTCTTCTCTGAGGCCAGCCTCCCCAGTCCACAGCCTCCTCCTGCCTTATCTTTCAGGAAAGCCCCACCTCCATCACATCTGTCTGCCAGAATGTCAGAAAACATACTGAAGTTCAGTAAGTTCATGGATTGCCTATTGGAGCCTTGGGCACTACAAACAATAGAAGCCATTCCCGCTAGGAAATACTGGCACCATCCAATCACCACAGAGAAGGGTGATTGTCATCCTTACTCCTGCCATGCTCCATCCAGAGCAGGAAAGAAAGAATGGATCAGTGTCACATAATATCAAAAAGGTACCAAGCAACCCAAGGCAGGGAGGGAGCAAAAGCTCTTAGCATAGTAGATCAAAATAATTTCATTCACACAAAATGAAGCCAAAGTTCTGAAAATTGGAGAATGTGAACTTCCCATGGAAACCAGTTTTAAACTTTTAATCTAAATTATACCTTTAATGTCATACTTGAAGCATAGACAAGAATATGTGTCACATGTATGTAAGCTATAAAGTATAATGAAACAAATCACAGTAAACCTGTCACTCAAACCCAAGTGCTAGAACACAAGACGAGACATTTATATCTGTCTTCCTCCCTATGCATTCCTTACCTCCCTCTCAGAAGTAACCACTTTCCTGAATTTTGTTTGCTATTTTTTGTTCTAGTTTCTACCTTTATCAAAATAGGAGCATGTGTTTGGAGACTTGATTTCTTCATTCAGTTATGTTTCTGAAAATCATTCATGTCTTCATGTGTGTTTCACCAACGTGTTGTAATTAATGGATGAAACTACTGTTCTCTGGATGGGTGTTTGGGTTGTTTACATTTGTGGGGGGGGGGTTTGCAAAGAGACCTGCCACCAAATATTCTTGCTTATGTCTCCTGGCCACATGTAAGAGTTCTTTGTTGGGTCATAAAATACATGAATGTTCAACTTTACAAACTACTGGCAAGAAGTTTTCCTAAGTAATTGAATTAATTTACATTCCTCTTATTTCTACTTAGCATATTTTCATATTTTACTGACTATTTTCTCTGTAGTGAAATTCTTATTTATGTTTTTTGCACATTTAAAAATATATTTGTCTGCATTTTTCTTATCAATATATAGGAATTCTTTATATATTCTGAATACTAGTCTTTTGTTAGTTATATTTCTTGCAACTGTTCTCTAGATTTTGGCTTATGTTTTCCCTTGTGTCTTTGATGAACAGAACATCCTAAGTTTAATGTAGTCAAATGTATTAATATTTATTTATTTTTGTTTTGTTTAAGAAATCCTTCCCTAGCCCAAGATTAGGTAAATAATAACCTACATATCTTCTCAAAGTGTTGTTTTTCCTTCTTATGACTCAATACATCTAGAATTGCCTTTGGGGATAGTTTGAATTAGGAATTTAATCTCCTTTATTTTGTGTTCCATACAGTTGAGCAATTTGTCCATGCACCATTTTTAAATTTTGTTCCTGTTTTCCCCCATTGATTTGCAAAGGCATCTCTTTCATATATCAAATACCATGTGTGTATGTATTTCTGGGCTCTTTATTTTGTTCCACTGCAGAACTGTAAATTCCCGCACGAGTATCACACTGTTTTCCATTTCCATTGCTTAAAAGAAGTCTTGCTTTCTGGAAGGCATGTCTCATCACTTTATTCTTCTTCAGAAGTATATTGGCTCTTCTGAGTCTTTTATTCTTCTATATAAATTTTAGAAAAATTTATTAAACTTTAAACAAACCAACAAAAACAAACAATAAACACTGGAGTATTTTTTTCTAATTGCATTCAACCTATGGATATCTGTGGTCAATGGGAGGAAACAAAATCTTTAAATGATATTAGCTTCGTATCCATGAACATGGGTTGTCTTTCCATTTATTTTGGTCTTTAATCTTCCAGTTGAGTTTTGTAATCTTATAGCTATATATCTTGTATACCTTTAGGTTTATTTCCAAGTAGCTTAAAAATTTTATTGATGTTGTGAAATTTTTGTCAAATTGTTTATTGTTGGTATATAAAAAGGCAATCAAGTTTTAGTATTAATATCATCTGCCACATAACTAAACTCTATTATCAGATCTAATGATTTGCCTGTACATTCTATTGGGTTGTCTATATAGACAATTATATCAAATTTGAATAATGATAGCTATGCTTTTGCTTTGCAATCCTTATACTTAAATTTCTTTTTGTTGCCCTACTGAGCTGGCTAGGACCTCTAGTGTTGCATAGATAGGCAGTACAGAAACTGCTGCTAATATTCCAGTATTTTTATATTACAAATGATGTTTGCTGTAGGTGTTTTTTTTTTTTTCAGGCTTTTATTTATTTATGAAAGAGAGAGAGAGCATGGGGAGGAGCAGAGGAAGAGGGACAAGCAGACTCTATGCTGAGCAGGGAGCTTGACATAGGGCTTCACCTCAAGATCCTGAGATCAACACCTGAGCTAAAACCAAGAGTTGGATGCTTAACTGACTGAGCTACCCAGGTGTTCCTGTAGGTTTTCTTGAAGACAGTCTTTATCAGCTTAAGCAAGTCTCCTTATTCCCAGTATAATAAGAGTTGTGTGTGTGTGTATGTGCATATTCGTGTGACTTAAATCAGGAATGGATCTCTAAATAGTACCAATTTCCTTTTCCCACATCTGTTGGGATGACCTATAGTTTTTCTCTTTTAATGTCTTAGGCAGTGGTGAACATTTGTAGATGTTTAAATGCAAGACCTCCCTTATATGCCTGGCTTAAACTTAATGTAGTCATTTATATTACCTTTTTTTTTTTTTACTCTACTGCATTTTATTTGCTAAAATGTTTTATCCATATTCATATATGCAATTGGCTTATTCTTTTTACTATTCGAACTATCTTTGTTTAGGCATCAAGAGAATTCTGACTGCATAGATGAGTGGGGAAGAATTTTGGCTTCTATTTTCTGGAAGCTTTTTGTCATATTAGCATGATTTGTTCCTTGAATTTTTGGTAGAATTCACCCATAAACTATTTAATAGTTTTTTAAAGGAAAATTCAGGCTTCTAGTTCTCTTGATAAAATTTGTTTACCAAGGGGCACCTGAGTGGCTCAGTCAGTTAAATATCTGCCTTCAGCTCAGGTCATATACCAGAGTCCTGGGATCGAGTCCTGAGTTGGGCTCCCTGCTCTGCTTCTGCCCTTCCCCCAACTTGTTCTCTCTCTCTCTCTCTCTCAAGTAAACAAATAAATAAGACAAAAAAATTTGTTTAGCAAGATATAGTATTCTAAGTATTTGTTTTGTATAAAATTTAAAATTAGGATCTATGGCTTTTGACGGATTTCTGCAAGTTTCTTTTAAGTCTCTGTTTTATCTGTCATTATGGTCATTTTTCATTCCTAACACTGTTTTCTTTTATCCCCCCTGCCTTTTTTTTTTTTCTCTTCATTACTCCTGCCAGAGTCTTTCCAAAGAACCCATTTGGGGCTTTATTTATCGTTTTCTATTGTATTTGTTGTTGCTGTTGACGTTGACTTCTGTGCTTATCTTTGTTATTTCTTCTGTATCTCCCTGTCTAGTTCTATTGTTCCTTTTTTAACTTCTGCTATTGTAAGCTTAGCCTGTAAACTTCCAGCTATTTTTCTTTTTGTGTACTTTCTGTATTGTTATATTTGACCATTAAAACTAAAAAAAATTCTCACACATTTAGAAATTTAAAAACACACTAAGTAACTGATAGCTTAAAGAATATAATCACGGGGTACCTGGGTGGTGCAGATGGCTGGGCGTCTGACTTTTGGTTTTGATTCCGGTCATGATCTCAGGGTTGTGAGAACAAGCCCCTGTCGGGCTCTGTGATCAGCACAGAGTCTGCTTGCGTTTCTCTCCCTTTCCCTTTGCCCCTCCCCCCACTGCACACGTTCGAGCACTCTCTCTCTCTCTCTCAAATAAATAAATAAATCTTTTAAAAAAAAGAATATAAGCATGATTGAATTAAAAGAACACTTATAATTGAGTAACATGGAGATATCAAAATTTGTGGGATATGGTAAAGTCATATTTTTAAAAACTAGAGCCATTTGGGGTCCTTGTGCCACGGAGCCAACAGGCAGAGAAAGGAGTCACTGAACTAGCTGGAACTATTGATGCTTATTACCAGAGGGGAGATTAAGTTGTTTCTACACAAGGGAGGTGATGTCTGGAACCACAGCAATTCATGTGTATGCCTGACAGTAATTTCTTATCCTCTAGTCTTGGTCAGTGGCAAACTGAGGCAACTCAAAAAAGATAAGACTTCCAAGAATTCAGATCCCGTAGAATGAAGTGCTGGGTCATCCCACCAAATAAAGGCCCTATTTGGTCAATGTGTTAGAAGAGAGTAAGGGAACAATAAAAAGAATGGTGGGAAGTAGTTGGAACACCAATTTAGGACCTATGACCAGCTGGGGAGGCAGTGACTATAATAACCATATTATTTAATCCACCAACCCTCCCCCTATTTTATATACAGAATACCTGTGGCAACAAATGTTTTAGGTTTCAGTTGGGAATACGTGTGTGTTGATATTGCCCTACAATGATATTGTAGCTGATGGGACTTTCCACGTTCCCCGTCCAAGGCGTGTGGTATTTTCACTTGGATGAAGGACAAGAGTGGATGGTGGGGTCAAAATGGGTAGATTATGCCAGATATCCTCACTTGCTCATTCCTATCTACTACTCTACACTCTTCTCCACCCTGCTTTCTGCCCTAGGAACATGACTCTATGTGGATTAGAAGAGCCAAGTCCTCTGGCTTCCAGGTAGTTCTGGCCATGGGGAAATGCTGTCTCTGGGGAAAATCAGAGGGAGGGAGGGAGGGAGGAAGAGGACGACGGAGTCTTTATTTCTCTGATTCTTTCCCTGCAGAGTTATTTTGGGTAGACTATGTCCACCAAGTAAAGGTCACTGGCCCTCTCACAGTGGCCCTCTACACACAACTTTCTGCTTCCAGGTTTCATAAACTTTTCTTCTCTTTAGTTCTATAGACCCAGGAATGCAATAGGTCTGTAGTCCTATCTCTGGGATATGGAGCCATTCTTTCTGGTTCCCCACCTGCTGCCTCTATCTCTATAAGTAGTTCCTTTATTAAACACCCCTTGAATCATCCCAATTTCAGGATGCCGTAGTTTTCCTATTGGATATTTGATGGTGAGTCAGGAATAGGAGTCTCAAATGAAGAAGAAGCATTGCAATGAAATCTTCTTTTAATGACTTTTTCCAGAGGTATTCCATTGACTTAGATTTCTTCTTAAGAAGTCTGTTTCTGACTGGTGATTTGTCATTACCTTCCGCGTTATTAGTTGTAAACTGTTCAAGGCTATTACCTGATCACAGATATTCACCACTTTGGCAAGGGGAATGTTTTCATCTGTGTTCATCATGTCGTCAGCACCATCATGATTATCAGTCAACTCTTATCTCTATTTAACACGGCTTCGGGAATTTCCCCATCACACAAGGAGTGAACAACAGATGAATCATAGTTTACCATTTCTTTGCTTATCAGCTGCTCTAACTTATTTACATTTTAGGCTGATAAATTTCTTGGGCAAGCATGAAGTTTTCCATCACCATCACCATCACTGACTCTTCTCAGTAGTCACAAAAAAGTCTTCAAAGCCCTTATGGACAGGTTCATTTTTCAAATATCACCATGGACAGAGGCTGTCAAGTCTCTGGGAATGCTGATTTGTCAGCATTATTCGAAGCGTTGGTCATTGTGTAAATAACATTCTGAAGAGTAAACTCTTTGGGGGAGTCATGGAGTCTTGGGCTTCCATGATGATAGCAAGTGCATAGTCCAAAAAGAAGTGTTTATCTTTGTTCTAAAATTCTTTGTGCTCAGGCTATAATACACCCATCTCACTGGGGAGACCTAAATGCTGAAACACTGGTGTTCGTGAGAAATTCAGGAAGGAGGTGTGCATGGCAGTTTTCCAGCAATGACGATAACATTTCATAAGTCTTTTTTTTCTATCCTAAATGCCTACAGTGAGTTTGCAACTGGCACGAAGTAGTTCTTAGTTGGTCAGAAAACATAGTCTACCCAAAGTAACTCTGCAACAAAACAACCCATGTTGTCTTGTTGGCATGATAACAGACAGTAAGTTGCATCCATCTTTCAAAGATGGCACATGTTGGTTTCTTTCCAGTAAGTTCCACACGTATCCTGTAGGTACCTGCAGCACTTGGCAGACCAAGAGGAGCCCACAGGGTAGAGCCAATTGGTGGCTCCTCATCGGCCTTTCTAGAGAGAAGTTTTCTCCCCACCACCAACTGATCTATGTCAAAGTTCCAATCAGTTAATATCATAGCAAACCCACTGATGCCATTTTCAGCAGTTTCATTATCAGCAAAAGCTTTTTCACCTCAATTTTGACATTTTCATACTTCGGTTATATGTAGAGTCAAAAATAAAGTAAAAAAAAAAAAAATCACAAACACCCCCGAGAAAACAAAGTATAAGGGAACAATGGAGGCAAGTGTGGCCGGTAAGCATAATTATTTAGCTAGGGGTCAGAAACTGTCACTAAATCTGTGCCAAGTTTACACAAAAATAGACCATGGGTCTCTAGAGACACCCCCACCCCTGCCGCCAGGCTGTCTTTTGCTTAATAGTTGTCAGGAATATCTTCTTGTACGCTTTTACTTTCAATGTTTCCCTGTCCTTAGATTTTATGTGAGTCTCTCGTGTGTATGACACTCACATGGACTTAGTTTTTTTTTTTTTAATCTAACCTGGAAATCTTTTTTTAAAAATATTTTATTTATTTATTTGACACAGAGAGAGAGATCACAAGCAGGCAGAGAGAGAGGGGGAAGCAGGCTCTCCACTGAGCAGAGAATCCAATGTGGGGCTCGATCCCAGGACCCTGAGATCATGACCCAAGCAGAAGGCAGAGGCTTAACCCACTGAGCCACCCAGGTGCCCCTAACCTGGCAATTTTTTAATTGGTGCATGGAATCCATATATTGTTCAAAGTATCAAAATTATTGATGTATTTGATCTTCTTTTTTATTTTTAGCAAGTAACTTTTTGTATCCTACTTCTTTTTTCTTCTCTCTTACCTCTTTTTTTCCCCCTGAAGATTTTATTTTTAAGTAATGTCTACACCCAACGTGGGACTTGAACTTACAACCCTAAGATCAAGAGTCATATGCTTTTCTGACTGCACCAGCCAGGCACCCAATTTCTTGCCCCCTTTTAATTGGTCTCCTTTCTTTGTATTCATTTTGACATAAATATTAGTAAATACATATGTTCTTTTCCTATTTGTTGGATGATTTTCATCAAAATTTTACTAGGCACATTTAATGTGCCTAATGTTAAATGATTTTTAACACTGGTTATGCATAGCATAAGCAGCTCAGAATGTTTTAATTCCACCTCTCCCAATGCACATGTGGTTGTTATCATCCAACACATTAATTTGTCCTTTTTAAAACCCTAGACATTAGACATTATTATTAACTTACATTGAGACTGTTTCTTTGCATTTACATGCACGTGTATGAGTCAGGATTCCGTCAGAGAAGTAGGGTCACTAGAAAAGATGTGACAAAGAGTTTTGCCTTGAGGATTCAATCTTCCTCCGCTATGGGAGCTGGTTAAATCTTTCATATGATGCCGTTGCATCTGTGTCAGGTCTGCTAGGCAGGCTGTCAAAAAAAGAAGATGCATGTGGCTTGAGGGAAGCCAGGACAAGCAGAAACCCCCAGGTGCGAGCTGAACCATGAGGACGGGCTGTCACACCAGCCTCTCACCACCACCAAGGCTCCAGTGAGGGTGACCTGCAGAGGAAACCTGTGCTCTTTGGCACAGAGCTAACCACACCTCCAGCAATGGAGCTGGGACCTGACATTGAAGGCATTACTAAGAAGCCTGCCATCATTTGAAGTGCTATTCTTTATTGTGGCAATTTCAACTTTGTCTCGATGCTTTGAAGATCTTCTTTTTGACTTTGGTGTTCTGAAGTTCCAAACTATGACCCCACAGATAAGCAACAATGGGCACGAACTACAGTAGCATCTTTTTACTAAGAAGAAGCTTGCTGCTTCTTAATCTGAATTTCTGGCAAATGTCTCTAATGGCCCACACCAGTTGGGATCCACGTAGGGACGGAAGTTCTTGGAAATATCATTTCAGCTTAGCAAGTCAACATAAGACAAATCCACCGCAATGCTTAACATTACTTTTGCTTATCATATGTTCTTGCATCTCAGAGTGTCCCTCCTGGATCTTTTTCTTCTTCTTGAAGAATGTATTTTAAAGTTACTTTTGGTTCAAGGATCTTGGTGACAAACTCTCAGTTTTTATCTGTACATGTCTTCATTTCACCATCACTATTGAAAGATGGCTTTACTGAGCATGTAATTCTTTTTTTTTTTAAGATTTTTTATTTATTTGAGAGAGAGAATGAGAGAGAGAGAGAGAGAGAGAGAGAGAGAGCATGAGAAGGGGGAGGGTCAGAGGGAGAAACAGACTCCCCGCTGAGCAGGGATCCCAATGAGGGACTCAATCCTGGGATTCCAGAATCACGACCTGAGCCAAAGGCAGTCACTTAACCAACTGAGCTACCCAGGCGCTCCTGAGCATACAATTTTTGATAGAAAGTTATTTTGTCTCTAAAATTTCGGTGTCATACTATTGACTTTGATTTCCATTGATACTGTTGAGAAGTCTGCTTGTCATGCTAATTGTTATTTTGTAGCGACCTCAACCTTCTCCACTTTTAAAATCTTCTCCTTGGCTGCAGTGTTTCGGCAGTTTCAAAATGTTGTGGCCAGGGACAGACCACTTTTTATTTATCCTGCTTGTCCAGACAAGTTCCTTAGACCCACAGCTCTGAGTTTCTGATCAGTTTTGAAGTGCTCCAACTGCCATCTCTTTAAACGTTGCCTCTCCATTCTCTGTATTTTCTCTTTCTGAGAGTTTGACTTTTTAAAAACCACATTCTGTTGTTTCTATCTCTTAACTTCGTTTTCATATTGTCCAACCACTTGTCTCTCTGTGTCATATTCTGGGTAATTTCTTTGATTTTTCTCTTTCCCAATGCACTGGTTTTCTCCTCTCTAATATACAGTCTAGCCCACCCTCTGGGTTTTCTGATTCAGCAGGTGCACACACACACACACCACACACACACACACAGACACCTGCTCGTGGGTACACACATAGCATGCATGTACATTCCAGCTCTCTTTTGCAAGTCTGCCTGGTTATTCTCTTCCGTTTTTTCATTTTTATGCTTTGATTCTTTATTTCTTTAAACATTTTAGTCACATAGCTCAAAACCTTGTGGTCCCTGGGACTTTAAAGCTGTTGCTTACTAGCACTGCCTATTCTCGTTCATGGAGAATTAGTGACCTTTGACATACACCTTTGCTTCATCTGAATCCCTCAGCCCAAACTGAGGATGCTTCACTCCAGAGGGGACTTTCTTCTATTTCTGCTTGGAGGCACGGACGCCGATCTGTCAGGACCACTTCAGCCCTCACTCCCAGGGGCCTTGACCCATCACAAGAATCCCTGGTCCAACCTCCTGCAATATGGCCTCCCTGTGGCTCAAGCAGTCTGACAGCAGTGCTGTCTCCATGATTCAGAACAATTTCCCCCTCCATGCTGTGGGTTCTGGCCCCAGTTCTGACATGGGGGGCTTGGAGGGAAAGAGGAGGGAGGGTCATTAAAGGACCCCACTACTTCTTGTGAGGCTGTGATTCTTTGAAGAGAGTGTCCCATCTAGGGCCCCTCAATCAGTCAGGTCAGGCAACATGTTAGAAGCCAGCAACTGGATTTGTTACAATGGAGTTTTCAAGGTCTGCTGAATTTTTGTCAAGTGGCTATTTTCTAGTGTGCCATTATGGGTTGTATTTTATCCCCCACCCTCTAGGATATGTTGGAGTCCTATCCCCCACTACCTCAGAAGGTGACCCTTCGTGGTGATGGGGTCTATAGAGGTGAGGGTCTGTAGCGTGAGGTCAAAACAAAATGCTTCAGGTGGTCCTAATCCAATATGGCGGTGTCCTTTCTAAAAGGGGGAAATTTGGATGCAGAGACAGACAAGGACAGAGAGAAGCTGCAAAGAGACAAAGGAAAGACACTATGTGAATATGGAGGATGGGAATAACACAGCCATAAATCAAGGAATGCCAGAGAATGCCAGAAAACAACCAGATGCTAGGAAGAGGCAAGGAAGGATACCCTAATGGGTTTCTTGGGAGCATGGCCCTGCCGACATCTTGATGTTGGTGGATGGGGCAAGGGAACGGGGCAGCTGGAATATAGGACCAATGCCAGGGCCCCCTTCTGTATATAAATGACCCCTAACTGACCCTCACTAATGGGGATTTCACTCCCTCTCCTTTTGTTCCTCAAAAGATACCGTCTTTCACAGTCTGAACCTTTGAGATGAAAGGGTTTATTTAATTCCAAGACCAAGTGTGCAGACAGACGGAATACAAGTCCATGGATTCGAACCAGCAGGTCTGTCCCACGCTCCCAGGTTTTCCTGGTCCTGTTCTCCTCCAAGAGCTTCTTACAGAGCATCCCTCCCTGCCCCAGGCACACCATCGGCTCAGGGGACAGTGTTGTAGACCGCGTAGTCATCCTTCTGGGTGACATGCAGCTTCCAGGGGAAGAGGCGTTTCTGGGAGGGGAGACCTTGGGCCTGCCTCACCATGAGCACAACATCCTCGTCTGAGAGCAGCCGCACCAGATCGCCCTCGGTGTCCCGGTAATTTAGGGCGATGTCCTCCCTCTGGAACTCCCGCCTAGGTGGGAAAGATCAGGGTTAACAGAAGGTCCGGGGGCCTTAGGACTAAGCCTCAGGGAGACAAGGAGTGGGGGCTAAGGGAACTTTAGAGCCAGGGTCTAAGAATCAGAAGAGGTCAGAGCATGACACAGGCCTTATCCCTCGTGTGGTCCCATTGCACAGATGGAGAAACAGACCTACAGGGGAGAAGGGGATCTTACAGTAAGTTACTGGCACAGCCTGAAATGCCTTATGTGTACACGTGCAAAGTTAAGAACGTCCTGGGGAAGGGGAGTGAGTTTGGCCAGGCAGAGAGCAGAGACCATCAAGCCTCCGAGGGCTACCTGTGTGCAGTTATGAGAATTCCTACAACTAGGACCATCTCATGTGGGGTACACATGGCTGGTGACAGTAAACACTGATACAACCTCCCTATAGGTAACTCAGCAAATGGGGTTGGAAGCCTAACAGACTTGCAAACACCTTGACTCCAAAATTCCACTTCTAGAAACTCATCGTGAAGGGAACAATCACGCAAATCACCACATATGAGGATCCCAGTGTTCTTTCTGGTTGTGAGAAAGGGGAGGGTGATCCCAATGGCCAAGAAGGGGTGGTGACTCCAGAGCCTCCCCAGAATGACGTCATGCAGCCAGCTGATGTCATAGGTATGCAGTGGGGGTGGGGGTATGCACGTAGGCCATCTCCAGGTACATCTGATCATGAGAGGAGGGATATCTGTATTTCACTTCTTTCTACCTTTCTGTGTTTTTTGCTTTTTTTGTTTTTTAAAGATTTCATTTATTTTTTTAACACAGATCGAGAGAGAAAGAGCAAGCACAAGTAGGCAGAGAGGCAGACAGACGGAGAGGGAGAAGCAGGCTCCCCGCCAAGCAGGGAGCCTGATGCGGGGCTGGATCCCAGGACCCCAGGATCATCACCTGAACCAAACGCAAGACACTTAACCAACTGAGCCACCCAAGCGCCCAACCTTCTCATGTTTTTTTAAGAATGAATAGGAATTATTTTCATCGTCAGTGGAACAAGGTTATTTCCATTCTGAGGCTGGCTGTCAGGAGGTAGAGTTTCTCTGATAGCAGAGGACCCAAGTCCAAGGCCAGGAAGACTCCAGCTTGAGCGGCAAAGCCACACTCACGAACTGTGTGACCTCCTCTGAGCCCCCTTGTATGTCTCTCTGCAGACCCCCACCCATCTCCGACACGGGGGGCTGATGTCTGCCTGGTGGGGCCGGGCTGGGGATAAAACAGGAGGCAAAACACCTGCGGCCGACTGGCGTTGTGTTCCTCCTGCTGTTGGCTTCTCCGGGGTGTCTGACCCCCGCCCTCTGCCCTTTGCCCTCCCACCTCTCACCTCATGAGCTGCAGCAGGTCCTTGAACAGTGGAGTGCTGCTGAGGTCCTCGTCCACCGCGATGTCCCTAAGGGGGGTGACAGGCAGCGGTGAGGCCAAAGGGGGACATGGGGACAAGGCCGGCAGGACCACGCTGGAGCCTGGTGTCTTGTTACCCGGGTATGGCTTATCTGGAGGGCAGGGTGAGCCACCACAGGCTTTTATTTAGGCGAGGGGAGATCCGCTTTGGGTCTCAGAGTCAGGAGTGTGATGCAGGGGGTGGGGACGGGCAGGGAGGGCAGCCGGGCCACGAACTTGGTGGTGCTGATGGTGTCCTCATAGTAGTAGCAGCGCAGCCAGTTGGTAGGGTCTTCTTCCTCCGGGAAGTCCTTGAGGATTTTCACGAACGACTGTGGGAAGATGCCCGTGGCTCCCCTGACAGTGCCCTGAGGAGGAAAGGAGGGGTTGCCCTGTCGGCAGGAGGAGAGGCGCCAGGACCAGACGTTGCTCCCCCCTCCCCCATGTCCCCCAACCCCGCTCCCTTATAATGATGCAGACGAGGTCGTATGCAGATGCAGAAGTAGTGACCGAGATCACTATGCTGTTCACAAATTTCTGTTCTAGAATATGTCGAGATCTCACTTTATCTGAAAGGCTGCTTTCATTTCATTCAGTCATTCCTGAGTGAGCACCCGCCACGTGGCAGGCTCTGGGTTCGGGGAGGACGACATCCTTGCCCTCCTGTGGGGAGCACGTGCCATGATGGGTGACGGTGGATGCACAGGGAAGTGGGTGAGCTTCACGCTGAGCCAGTGGCCAGGGAACACAGAACGGGGGAGGGGAGGTGGCTCCCTTCACTCCCTCACTCACTCATTCATTCATTCATTCACTCATTGACTCTGCAGACAGCACAGAGCAGTTGCTCTAGAGCCAACGGCCCAACAGCTCTCTCCAGCCCCAGCCACGGACGACCCAGCTACAGCCTGTGCTTTGCCCACATGTTCTCCAAACTTCCCAACTCTAGAGAAGACGTTATTATCCCCATCCCATTTCACAGACACAGAAACTGAGGCTCAAATTCATCTCCTCCCTCCTCCCCGGGCCCTCCCCTTAACCTGAGGCCAGAAATCGGCCATCCCACTAACATAGAGAACTTTCCAGAAAACAGGAAGGTAACAAACATTTCCCGTTTCTGGAGAGTGTCCCAGCAATACCCCACACCTGTAAGAGCCATAGGGTCCCAAGACAGGGCTCCAGGATGGGGGTACGATCAAAGCTGCCAAGTCCGAGAGACCAACAGACCTCGCACCTCTCTATGCCAAGGGCTCTCCCCTCCCTGGAGTCTCCGCGGGGCCCATCCCACCATCTCCTTTAGACACCCCCTGCCTCAGGAGCCTCGACAAAAGGGAATCTTGTTTAAGAACCCCAGGACCCAATCCAAACAGCTGGAACAGGGGCCCGGGCCTCCCATCTCCCTTCACTGAGTCAGTAGGGGCCACGGATGCCGTGCGTGGGAACGAAGCGAAGATTGAGACCTTCACCTTCCCAGCAGCCCCGGCACCGGCCAGATGGACGTATCTAGGCCCTCTGTGGGCCAAGCCCCAAACAGCTGCACCTCGGCGAGCCCTCCCGGGACTGCGATGAAGAAACGGTCTGACAGCTATCTCCATTTACAGAAAAGGAAACCACAGGGTTGAGCAAAGTTCCCAGGAAGCTCGTTAAATACAACTAGGAAATGACACCAGACAGTCCGACTCCAGAGCTCAAGGTCCGCATCACTACGTTTTCTCGCTGCCCGCAAGGTAAGGGAAATCATCCCGGATGACACACCAGTGAGTCTCAGCTGCCGGTGATTTTGTCCCCCAGAGCCAAATGTCTGGGACCCTAGATTGTCAACTGCAGGGCCGCTCCTGGGGTCTAGTGAGCAGAGACCAGGGAGGCGGCTAAACCCCCCCAACCAATGATGCCCGGGGATGGCCACTCACTACCCCCGCCCCCGCCGACAACTATCTGGCCCCGAACGTCAGCAGTGCCGTGGTGAGAAGCCCCGTGACAGACCAAGATATCAAACTCAGTAGATTAACAGACTTGCCCGAAGCCACTGTTTGCTGGCCTCCGAACCAAAGGCAAGTGTGGTCTCCGAATCTTCTGTTCCAGGCACACACTTGCCTCCCCTGTGGCTGTAGTTCTCAGGCTGCCTCACGCAGCTGCTCTGATTTCCAGAACTATCCTCAGAGGACCGCTCTTCCCTGGGGCATTCCCTGCACCTGCCCCTTCTGATTTCCCCCCACAAGCAGACCCAAAACAACCTCCCCTCCAATCTCACCTCCAACCTCACCCCCAGCCTCACCTCCAGCCAGTCTTTATTGATCCGACTGAGAAGGATGATCACATCTCCAACTTTGAAATTCAGTTCCAGTTTGCTGTTGCCCGTGAAGTCGAACAGGGCCTGGGAGAAGAGAGGAGGAGGAGGGCAGGAGGAAGGGAGCATGCACCGAGTTCCTGCCACACTGCTTTGCGTACTTCAGCGTCTCAGTTAACCGATGAGGGGACTGGCCCCGGGGAGCACGACTGGCTTGTCTGAGGCCACTCCATTTGTGGGCGGAGGAGGCAGAATTAGAACCCAGGTCTCTCTGACTCCAGAATCGTGCTCCTTGCAGAGCTGGTGGGAGGAGCACAGAGAGCCAAGGAGCCAAACTCCGGGGCCGAGCACCTTCCTCAGCCCCCTGGGCCTCAGTGTGGGCTCCAGGGCTCCCATAAGCCCAGAGCACTGACCACACTGTTTCTCCATGTGTGTCCCCAGGGAGCCGGGGGCTCCTTGAGGACCGGGCCTGGTTTGAGTCATCTCTGTCTGACACTTCAGTCGCTACGGCGGGGCTGGCCTGGAGGAGGCCAGGAGAGCTTGCTGAGCGGATGATGGTTGGCTGCGTTCCCCTCGACCTGAGTGCTCCCCATATCACCTCCTGTCAGCTGGGTTGGGTGCCCCGAGGGCCAAGGCTGAGGCCCCTGCTCCCCGCAGCACCCAGCCCCCGTCGTGGACACACAGAGGGTGTCCAGCAGGAGGGGCGCAGTGGCGAAGGGCGGAGCCCAGAGGTGAGGTGGGAGGCCTGGCCCCGCGGGGGTTACCTCGGCTCGCGGAGCTGCCATGCGGTCAAAGATGGCGCCTTGTGGGGACTCGCTCTTGCTGCGGAGAGAAAAGGGAGGCCTGTCAGCCCTCCCGGTTCCCTCAGGGCCTGGCTCCCTGCTTCTGTCCCCAAAGGAGCCCCTCATCAGGGGCAGGAAAGGCGGGGGAGGGAGAGGATGTTAAAAATGCAGCTACAATTGTTCCTCTGGGCCATCACACGCACACACGCACGCACGGGTTCCTACTGCCCACGGGGGAGGGATTCTATCCTCCTTCGTGGACCAGGAAATGGAGACTCAACAAGGAGGCGGGGAGGAAGATACACATTTGCTCAGCACCTTAGCTTACCAACGCTCCCACACCTCTTCCTCCTTCTACTCCCCACACCCACCATCTAATTTTTCAGCCGGGGAAACGGGTTGGAGAGGCACTCTGCACCAGGGCTCAGGGCATGGGCCTGCCAGTGGCTCAGCTGAGATTGAGACCATGCCTGCCCGCGTGCCCCGGAGAGATGGCCAGGAGCCGAGAGGACACTCAGAGACACTAGACTGAGGAAGGAGAGAGGCCCTGAGAGGGAGGCCCGGGCTCAGGAGCACTGTTCCTGGAATTCTTAGCAGCAGTAGCCTGGCCTTTGGAAGCCCAGCCCTATTACAGTAGCTCGGGTTTTCCATGATTACTTTCTGCTCAGGAGGGAGCGGGAGTGTCCCCTGGGGGCCAGTGTGATACACCAGAAGCCATAGCCGGCCCCATGGAACCACACAATGGGGGGACAGGGCATCCCAGGATCTGGGAATGTCTGTAGAGAGAGCAACTCCTCTCCTCCCTCCCTCTCACCTCTCTCTCCAGGCACCATGAGTTCTGAGGCATCCCCAATGGGGACTGTGGCACCCAGCTCTCCCCATCAGTGACCCAGCCTCTGTCCTCTGGTCGTCACTGTCACACACAACAAAATGCACCCACCTTCTATCCCTCCACCCTGTGCGTGGTTTTCAGAGCTTAGCTAACAAGATGAACATCCTGGGGTTGTCCCAGGATAGAACCAATATCTAGCTCTTCCCTTCCTCCGGGGAAAAGAAATGCCTTTTGTTGGGGGGCATCTGGGCCGGAGTGCCTGGTTGGGGGCACCTGATGAGGGGCCTGGGGCCTCACCCATGGGAGCACAGGGGCTGGTCACTTACATTTTCCGGGTGCGTGGCCGGAGCCGGCGCAGGGCCTGGGGCACCTGCTCTGAATCATAGGGTGACTGGTAGAAGAAGATCCGGACATCCTCGTCCATCAGCACCCAGATGGGTAGGCTGAGGAGGCTCTGTGTTTGGGAGAGAAGCCCAGATGGGGATGGGGGGGGCGCAGTCAACAGAAACAGCTTTCAACAGAAAGCTCTGGACATCCCAGCCCCTCGCTCCTATCCCCATCCCCCGCACTGGTCCCTCCCTCTCTAGTGATGCTTTCTCTGTCTGAGCACAGCAACAAGACATATAATGTTTCATAAGCTTTCCTCCTGTGTTCAAGTTCGGGAGGGGGCCCGCTGGCTCAAGGAGAGTCCATTTGGAGAAAACCTAAAGGCCTCCAGACACAACAATAACGATGACAGCAGGTGAAAGGACATGGTGGTGACTGTCCAGACACTGAACTGAGTGCCACACCAGGTGGTCTCACTCTGTCTCTCAACAACCTGCAAGTTAGTGCCAGAGAGGTTAGGGGACCTGCCCCAAGCCACCTGGTCCAGCGAGTGACAGAGCTGGGCTGCCCAGAGACGTCTGCTTCCAAGGCCCAGCCCCGAGATAAAAAATGAGATAATAGTGGGAGGAAGGAGGTCTCAGGTGACACAGACCAACAACAGTTGGTGGATTACAGCCTAAAAAGTGCTTTCTGACACTTGATCTCATATCACAGTTGGGGAAACTGAGGCTCAGAGAAGCAAAGGACCTGACCCAGTTGGCAGAGCGAGGAGTTGGGACCCTCACTCAATCTCATGCTGGTTACACCCACCACGAGGCTGTCTGAGGATGCAGAGTACCCGGACACCGGCAGGGTCACCCCCCAAGCTGTTCAATGCACAGGTCCCCAGGAGTATTCCAGAGGCACCCGGATCCCCTTGGAGAATCCTATGGAGTCAGCAGGAGCGGGGGTGGGGGGACCCAGAGGTCCATCCCAGAGGAACTGGGAAGGCGGAGCCCGAAAAGAACAAGGCTGTCATATAGGGAGGGCTGGAAGGCAGCCCAGACATGGGTTTAAGGGCACAGCCATGCAGCCAGGCTGCGCCTGGGATCAAAGCCCCCTCCCTAGCTGGGTGACCTTGGGCCAGCGTGCCTCTGTGTGCTCATTAATAAAATGGGGATGATACCAGGGTCTGCCTTGGGGGATGGAGTAAGGGTTAAATGAGTGTTGTGTGCACAACACTTAGAGAACTCTACCGGCCATCTGATCTAGCAAGTGCACCGTCCGAGTTGGAGATGATCGTTGTCACTGTCGCTTTCATTACAACATAGCACGGTGGGTACACAGAGTCGCGATTTCGAATCCCAGCCCTCCTATCCAGCTGCTCTCCGACACGGTGTGAGTGGGTCCACTTCCTCATTTGTGAATAGGGAGGATAGCATCGAACCCACCAGTTATTGAGGGAAATAAATAAGCCTATTTGTTTATCCTACAGATTTGTTTATCCCGACCCACCAGTCAAAGCACCCCACATCGTTCCAAGCAGGTGTCACTATCACATGACCCATATTCTCCATGAGGACAGTGGTGAGACCGGTGGGTGGAAGTGACAGGGAATCAGATTTTTCTAGCAGCTGTCCAACGGGGGCTGAGCAAGGAAGCATAGTAGTGAGCTCCCCGTCCCTGAATTTCAAGCATAGACTGGGGTTATGCATAGCAGAAATTCCTGCACCGGTTGCCTCCTGGGCTTGGAGGAACCAAATGAGACAAAAAGGCAGAGATGGGATCCTCCAGGCTGCTGGTAGCTAAGCCCAAGTGTGGGAGGAAGAGCCCCAGCGCCATGGCCACACCCCTCCCTCCACAGCTCACCCCTCTTCCAGCCCTGCAGGGGGAGACAGGAGCCTCCAGCCACCTTGAAGGAGCAGCTGCCACAGCGCCCCCTTGAGGGGAGATGTCTCCAGGGCTGCGTCCCAGGAGCTTCCCACCAACCCTCTTCTCTGCTCAAAGCCCAGAATTCCTGCAGCCACTGGAGAGGGCCGGGGTCTTCTCCTCCTGCCTCCCACCTCCTTTGCCCTCCTCCTGCAGCTCACTCCACTAGGAGTTCTGATCCCGTACGGTCTGGAAGCTCCTGAGACCGGTGAGCTGGAGGCACTGCCCCAGTTCACAGGTGAGGAAACCAAAGCCTAGAGAGAATGAGCAATTCACCCCAAATCACCCGAACAGTCAAGGTCAAAGCAAAGACTGAAGACTCCTAGCTCTGTGCCCTTCTGCCATGAGAGTAGAAGGGGAGGGGAAGCTCTCGCTGACTATGAGGGTGCCTCTGTGCTAGGAGGAGGGCTTCCCTCTCCGGTTTCTTAAGGTTGCCATCAAGCCATGGCTTGGATGCCTCTAGTGATGGGGTGCTCACTACTTCATGAGGAACGCTGTCCCTTTTTTGCACAGTCCTGAATGGTAGAAGGCCTTTCCTGAACAGCATGGTCTCTGCTTTCAAGATGCTTCTTTCTCTGTGCTCCCATCTCCTAGGGATGCAGACAGTTTACGGGCTGGGAAATACCCAAGAGCCTTTCTCTGGTTTGTGCAAAGTCACTTTGTGAGAGAGCTGAGGCCCTGGCCTGTCCTGCCTCTGTTATAGAGGCCACGGACAGGCCCCTGTCCCCACTGGGCAGCAGGTACCTTGAGGACACATACTTGGTCCTATTCACCCTGGTATCCGAACACCTGACACAGACACCTGCGCACACCTGGCACAGACTTCTCGATCCCAAGTGTCGTTCCTTGTTCCCTCTCCATCGCTCCTGCTGCACCCTCTGGAACCCTGGAAACACATCCTGTTTCTCTCCCCAGGTCCAGCCTCTGAGGATTGCCAAGGGCCCCATCGGAGCAGGAGAGCAGCCCCCAGGCCCCGTTCAGGGACGCTACCCTCCTAGGGTAGGTAGCCTGCAGGGGCCAAGGTAAGGGCCCCACCATTACCTTCATGTAGGCGTTGAGGGCAGGAATCCGCATCTCCGCGATCTCCTGTTTCACACCCATGTAGACTTTGGCTGCGGAAATGCAAAGAGCTCTCCTGGGAGCCTGGCCCACGACCACGGTCTCTGGGCTCAGAGTTGCCCACCCAGGCTCAGCCTCCAGGCCACCCCCCTTTCAGCTTGCATTCTCTAGCATGTATTGTCGCCAGATGATATTATTCTTGTTTTACTTCTTTATTGCTTCTTCCTACAAACGCACATGAGTGCACGCGCATGCGCGCGCACGCGCGCGCGCGCACACACACGCACACACACTCACGATTCTTGGCTCCAAGATAAGAAGAGCTTTGCTTTGCCCCAGCTGGAGCCTATCCCCTAGGACAGGGGTCTTCAACCCCAGCTGCATATTTAAGTCACCCGCAGAGCATTTAAAAACCTCATCGTGTAGGACTTGCCCCAGGATAACTACATCAGAATCTGGGCGGGGGGGGGGGTGCCTTGGGCATCAGAATTCTTTAAATCTCAAGGTACTTCGAATACCCGCCCCAGGTAAGGAACCAAGGGTCTAGAACAGTGCCCCCATCGATCAATATTTGTGGAGTAGATGAGTGAATCATTCCTCAAAAGCAAGGCAGTGTGTTTAGGGAGAAAGGGAAAGAGATGATGGCTGACCCAAGACAAATGTCCTCTCCAGGAGCCTTAGGTGGGGGCCCTGGTAGAACTGTCCCCCCAAGAACCCCCAGCAGAAGGCAAACATCTAGCTCCTGTTGCCTGCGAGATGGGCAGGGGCTGGCGGTGGGCGGTGGCAGGAGCGCAGGATCTGAGGTCTGGGGTGGGGAAACCTTTGAGACTTAGTAGCGACAGGAGAGCAGCTAAGGTCAGAGGTCAGATCACCTGGTCGCGGGGTGGGTTTGGGGAGGAAGAAGAAAGCTAGAGATGGCGTGGCAGAGAACGCCCAAGAACCTTCCAAGGAGCAGCAGAAGGGGCAGATTCCTCCAGGAACTGGAGGAGCAGTGATGAGGTAGGAAGAGACCTGGGAGGAGGTCAGGGAGGGCTTCCCGGAGGAGGAAGCAGGAGCGTGATGGTGAGGCCGGGATAGGCCCACAGAAGTCCAATGTAACAGGTCACGGGCCACCGTCCCAAAGGGAATTTGGTGGGACAGTGAGAGCAGAAGCCAAGCCGTTAGATGAGGAGGGGATGGAAGGAGAAAAGGGGGACTGTGAGCGACTCCGAAAAGAATGGAGATTTTGAGGGCTGTCGGGGCTCAGGGGGGCTTATGGCCAGAAAGCTTCCTCATGGCGCAGGCTTGTCTAAAGACAGGAAAACTGAGGCTGTGGGAGAGCTTTGCAGAGGCCACAAGTAAGGAGAAGGCAAGTGTACAAAGACCCACAAGCTGTCTGGAGAAAGCCGCAGAGAGAAGGGAGGGGGTCCCTGGAGTCCCACGGGGAGGCGGGCTCAGGGCAGGAGGGTCTCCCTTCCCCTGCAGCCCAGAGACAGGGGAGGGGCCGGTGTGAGTCGAAGTGGCTCCAGAAGGAGGAGAAGGGAAGCCAGGAGCCCCTGGGGGCAACTACAGCTCCTCTGGGACCTCCCCGGGATAGAGAGAAAGCGAGAGCAAGCCGGAGGCAGTGTGGAGCCCGAATAAGGAAAGGCCAGGAAGTATCTTTGCTGTTTGTGGGAAGGGTGCTTGTATGTGGCCTGCAGAGCATAGGGGACACCCCGAGACCACCCCGCGGACCCAGCATCCCACACCCTCGCAGGGCTCAGAGGGCAGGTGCTGAGCCGCTGGAGATTTGGGTCTATCCGAGCTGCATGTGTGGACCAAGCTGGGGAGAGAGGCCAGGGGGCAAGGAGTGAGGAGGCTGTCCAGAAGCAAAGATGGGGTGCCCACGGGGTCCCAGCGGAGCAGGGAAGCAGGGGGCGCCCCCGGGGGCAGCGGTCAAAGGGCAGCTCTCAGTCAGGGCTGCAGGGGCGCTGAAGGTGAGTCCGCCCCGTGAGCAAGGGAGGGATAGCCCGGAGGTCAAGGGCAACACGGCTAGAGGAAGCAGCCCATGATGAAATATTTGGCCTGGGGCCACGGACGAAATATTTGGCCTGGAGGCAAACCTGGAGTGACCACCAGGGGCGGCAGAGCTAGAAGGAGAGGCCGAGGGCCGCAGCTCTGTCGTGGGCCAGGCTGCCCAGCTCCCCGGGGCCCCAGGACTGGGACAGGCCGCGGGGCTGGGATGGGCCACCCACCTGGGAGCGTAGGCAAGCTGCAGGTGAACGGGCTGGTCTTGTTCTCCGGCCCAAACCGCTCCTCCAGCTTGCTCTGCAGGGCGTAGAACTGGCGGTAGCGACGGTAGATGAGGTATTTTGAGCCCCCTTTTGTCTTCACCTCAATGACGAACACCTGGGGAGGACACAGGCCAGGGTGTAGGGATGTCAGGGGCAGAGGAGAGCGGGGCGGGGCGGGGGTCGAAGGCCCTAGGACTAGAGCAGCATTTCTCAGCCTCGGTATTCGCGGGGTGGGGGTGGGGGCATCTCCTTCTTTGGGGTGGGAGGGCTGTGCTGTGCGCGGGGCGGTGCCGAGCCGCCTCTCTGGGCTCCGTCCACCGGAGGCCAGCAGCAGCCCCCGCCCCAATCTGGAATGGTCAAAAAGGTCTCAAGATATTTATTACCAAATGCCCCCTGGAGGAGGAAACTGCCCTGTTGCGAACCACCAGGAGAGAAGTTAAGGGGATGAGAGGGTTGGAGGTTCAGCGGGCAGAAGCTGCAGGTCAGGGGTCTGTCTTACAAAGTAGCTGGTGAAGCCCCTTTTCTCCTCGATGTCAGCGATGTTGGCCGAGATGGCGACGTCGTCGGGAAGCTGCTCAAAGTCACTGAGGAAGACGGGAGAGAAAGACAGCTCAGTTACCACCAGACTGACGGGCTCGCCGAGCCCAAGTGTGCAGAGGTGAACCAAGGGTGTGTCCCGCATTCCTCCGTCAACACCCCTCCGAGTGCCGGGCAGGGACGTGGGCCAGACCTTGACAGCGAAGGCGCTTGGAGATGGGACCATGTGTCACTAGTCACACTAGCAAACTGCTCCCCGGCTGCGTTATTCATCTGGGAGCAGCACATCGGCAGCCTCCTCCGTGTCAGACCCTGGGGGAGGCCCTGGGTCACGGTGGGAAACAAAGTGAACACACGTCCCACAGACAGAATGGGTCATCATACCCGAGCTGGGGAAGTCCTCACAGAGGTGGACGAGGCATTTGAACGGGGTCTAGAAGGTCACACAGAAGGTCGGAAGGTCAGGGGAGGGCCTTCCAGGCAGTGGGAACAGCATATGCTAAGACTTCGAGGCGCGAGGAGTAGGCTCGGGTCTGGTGTGACTGGAGTTTGCTGTGATCAGAGGCTGGACGGGCAGGTGAAGCCAGGCTGAGGAGGGTCTCCGGTATTGAGCCGGGTAACTTCTTTAGGAAATAGGGAGCCATGCAAGGCTTCAGAAGAGGATAAAAACAGTAGGATCCCTGTTGTGGGAAGCCAACTCAGGCAGCTGTGTGCAGAGGAAAGGGAGCACAGAGACGAAAGGGGCAGAGCAGCCCTTCAAGGCCCCAAAGCGGTGCAGCTCAGAGATGGTGGGGGCCCGAGCCAGACAGCATGAACAGGAGGAACGAACAGACACAGAGACACAACCCTTGGTGGGCACTGCTTCACTATTGTGTCCCCTGCTTCTTCCTGCCAATCAAGCTCCAATTTTTTAAGGTGCCAGTGTGCCTAGCCTCAAGGTGCTAGGCCATGACTGATCAGAACCAAACCCAATAATCTCATTCCTATTTCCCAGCCTCCCTGCAGCTAGGACCAGCCACGTGACCAGTTCTGGCCAGGGAGACCTACGAGGAAATCTCCATCGGGGCCTCTCCACGAGTGTTTGCTTTCCTGATCCAGGGGGAGGGACAGGCTAGCATGGTTTCCTCTCCTTCTCCCTTCTTCCTATCTTGAAAGCAGATGTGCCGTCTGGACCCACAGCAGCTATATTGCGTCCATGAGGCAAAGACAGGAGGCAGACCAAAGGAATCTCCGGGATCCCGGTCCTGAGGGCACTGAGCTGCTGGAGCAGCTGTGGCCTCCCTCTGGACTTCTTGTCATGTGAAAAAATTAGCCCCTATTTGTTTAAGCTCCCATGCGTTTCTTGGTGCCCTGCTGCAGACTTTCACATTTCCAGCAGACATGCCACCAATCTGTGAGTCATTCCTGACTAATGGCCAGCAGGGTTTGGGGACTGTTTGGATTTGGAGGTGAAAGAAAGGGCAGTGTCAAGAGTGACACCTACATGTCACCCATATGCTGAGCAGGGTGGGTGGGAGGGGAGCGGTGCTGATGGACTGAATTTCAGGCATGCTAATGTGAGGCCCTTGGGCCCCCAGGTCTGGGTCTGGCAAGAGCTGGCGTGGCTCTAGAGTTCAGTGAAGGCAGCTGGGGGATGGGGGTGGAGGTGGGTCTCTGCTGGAGTCGGGGAGGTACCCGTGTGCCCTTGACTAGTGGTAATGACCCCCGGAAGAGCAATCTTTGAGCAGAGGGGGCTGAGAGGAACAGATGGAGGATGAGAAAACACCAGCCAAGGGGACAGAGAAAGAGTAGCCAGGGGTCACTGAGTCCTGAGCAACTGGGAGACAGGGTGGGAGTGGGCGCGGGGCTGCCACCTCCCCAAACTGGGCAGGCCCTCAGGGGAGATCGGTTTCCCAGTCTGCACACCCAGTCCCAGCTGCTGTTGGTCCCCATG
This sequence comes from Martes martes, assembly GCF_963455335.1. Lineage (NCBI taxonomy): Eukaryota > Metazoa > Chordata > Mammalia > Carnivora > Mustelidae > Martes > Martes martes. The sequence continues at coordinate 11,170,949 of NC_137895.1, forward strand.
TGGCCTGGGCTGCGTGGGACCTCTGGCTCCCTCAGGACACTGGCCACTGCCGCTGGGCAGGGGGTGACTCAGGGTGGCAGTGGGCAGGCAGAGGAAATCCCCACCACTTCCCAGGCGACTTAGTGGCCACTGGCAACCTCCCCACTCGCTTTCCACACAGGCCCCCATGGCAACACCCCTGGGAGAAGCTTCCTCCTTCACTTTCTCCCCAGAGGCTGTGTATTTCATGTTTATTTCATCCGCAACAGGATGGGGGCCTGGCCGGACAGGAAGGAAGGAACCGGAGCATAGAAATGGCCCTGGGCAGGGAATCGGCCACGTTGGGTCATAGCCTCGCTTAACAGTTTCCTGAGCGTGTGCTATGCGCCAGATGCCCTTCTGGCACCTTTTTTTACAGACAGGGAAACTGAGGCACAGAGTGGTTACAGAACCTGCCCAAGTAAATCGAGAAGCTGGGATTCGAGCCTAAGCAGAATTTTGGTCCCAAACACCTCCACACTGCTCCTAGTTTGCTGCCCCAATAGCTTGCTGCACGAACATAGATAAACCCCAGGTTCCCCCAGCCTCAGTTTCCCCATATGAGGTAATAATAATAACAATAATAGCAAACCCTTGTTAGCACCTAGCGAAGCTCACACACTGTTCTGAGCACATTTGGACACGGCCTCTGCCCTCCTGGGTATCATGGCTGAGGGAAGGAGTTTAACACTAAACAAATAACATCCTTTCCATGGTCGGGGAGGCTGTGAAGGAAAAGCACATGGTGTTTTGAGCCATCCCAGAGCCTGGCCATTATTATATCCCCTCCCACCCCTGAGGACTAGTAGTGCAGTGGGCAGGAGCGCTTAGCAAGCAGGCACTTCGAAGACGGGGCTTATGTCCATCAGAGAGAAAAGCAGGGTGCTATGTATGTCCGAGGTTCATGGCTCACTCAGATGGAGAGTGGTCAGGGAGGGCTTCCTGGAAGAAGTGGGGCTGGAGTTGGCCGCAGGACAGCAGGCAAGGGAAACCAAGTGCAAAGGCTCTAGCCATGCCGGGGTTGGGTGGGGGAGAGGCACAAGTGCAAGGAACTTTGGGGCGGGGGCAGTCTGGGAGGGGGAAAGTAACGTGAGACACAGGCAGGGCCCATCAAGAAGGCCCTGCTGGGGGTGCCTGCATGGCTCAGTGGGTTAAGCTTCTGCCTTCAGCTCAGGTCATGATCTCAGGGTCCTGGGATGGAGTCCCGCATCAGGCTCTCTGCTAGGCAGGGAGCCTGCTTCCCCCTCTCTCTCTGCCTGCCTCTCTGCCTACTTGTGACATCTCTCTGCCAAATAAATAAAATCCTTTTAAAAAAAAAAAAAAAAAGAAGGCCTTGCTCCTTGCCCTGGGGTGCTGGGCAAGGGAGACTTACTCTGGGAAGATGCTGGGATAGCACGGGTCAGGAGGTCTCATCCGTAGCAAGGCCAGCCCCAGAATCCCCTTGAAAGCAGGGACCTTCTCGCCGCTATACCCCCGGGGCCCAGAACAGCTCCAGACACATAGTAGGGGCTTCTGGTGGGACCACCCCGTGTCTTAGCGAGTCCTCTGGTGGTCAGCTTGGGAATGGCCGCGCTGCCTGCCACACCAGGAGGGAGGCAGGGGCGCAACAAACCTGACTAGAAATCCCCCCAGGAGAGCCACTGCCCTGCAGAGCTCAGCCAAGACCCCTCAGAGCTGTAGTCAACTCAGGGTCCTCCGGGGCCCCGCTGCTCAGGGTTCCCACGCACCAGCGTCATTCAAGCAAAGTCCACCGTGGAGCCTAGACAGGAGGGGCTGATGAAGACCTGGAGAGGCCCTCAGGGGACAGCTAGGTCACATTTGGTGACTCCTGCACACAGTAGGTGCTGAAAACATGTTTGTTGGAACCAAACTCACTACCCCAAGGCAATCCTTTCGAACTCTGGACGGCTGGGGTCTGGGGTCTCTGAAAGTCCTGCTGGATCCTCGCCCTTCCTTTCCGTTCTCCACTCTGACCTCAAGCAGAGCACAGGGCCCCCGAGAGGCAGGGAGGTCGGTGACTCCGGGACCTGGCTCCGTGCCCTATGAAGGGAGGCAGGAGGGCACCCCTTCCGCCTTCTCTGAGGGCCAAGGGTGGCTGCAAAGAACCAGGGAGCGGGAGGGAGGGAGCACCCCCGGCTCTCGCTGGTGTCCTGTCTCCGACACATTCCCTGAGAAACAGGAAGTGCCATGAGCTTTGCGTGGGGGACACTTCCCGTGTGTTCGCGGGTTTGACTTGGTCTCTGGGGAGAACCGGCGGGGAGGAGAACCTGGTGGGGCAGCCCCAGCCCCAGGTACGCCCACCGACTCATCAAGGCCCTTCTGGACCCCCACTCCAGGCATCTGCGTCTGTGGCTCCTCCCTCCTTCCCTGACAAGCTTTCTTCTGACCTTCAGCCTTTGGAAATTCCACCTCCAGCCCCCAGACTCCACCGAGGACCCTTTGCCGCCCGCTTTGACCTAAACCGGCCTGACGCCTCTGCGGCGACCCTTGGAATCGCCTCCACACAGTGGGCACGCTCTCGGATGCCACCTGCCGCTCCAGTCCAGGGCAGGAGCCAAGCCCCGTGTCCTCAGGTCCCCCACGGCTCAGGGCACAGTCTTGCTGAGAGATGGGGGTAGGCCCTGGCGGGGCTGTGCTGCAGGGGGACCCTGTGGGAGAACTTTATCCGCTTCGGTCCTCATTTTTCTCATGGGCACCGAGACGGGATTGGACTGGAAGCATCCAAGGACACTCTCCCATCCAAAGATCCACTCACTGAGTCACTCACTGGGCAGGATTTCTGGAGCACGTAGTCACTCCTGGGGTTGTTCTACATACTAGGGATACAGCAGCGGCTGGGGGGCACGTACCCTCCTGGGGCCTGTTGATGGGGGAGTCGGCGATACAGAAAAAGAAAGAGCCAGTATAGACTATTATGCCAGTGGTCTAAGGACTCTGCAGGAAAAAGAAACAGGGGGAGCGGTCAGAGAGCAATGCAGGGGCTGGGAAGGAAGACTTTTGACACTTGAGGCAGGCCCTGGATAAAGAGGAAGAAGCCAGGTCCCGTGGTTCTCTTTGAACAGAAGATGGACATCCATTGCTGACCACGGGGGCAGCGAACCCGGCCTGGGACCCGGGCCCCTGTCCAGACGCTACACCCACTCCTGTGTGACCCTGGGAAAGTCACTTCCCCTCTCTGAGCCTCGGGTGCCTTCATCTGGGCCTGTGGGAAGTGAGCCACAGCTGGAGGCTTCCTTGAAACACTTCTAAGAATCTACATTTCTGAGCATTCGGGTTCTGACTCAGCTCTGGCCTCTTAGCTTTTGACTTTGGTAAGTGGCGGCAGGAGGGTGGGCCTCTGTCCCCCAAGGCCTGCCGGGAACAGGGACGAGGCCCCGGGAGAGCACTGTGCCCTGCACTCACCTCTCGGCTCGCAGCTGCTGGGCCAGGGCCATGTTCAACGGTGCTCCCGGGGAGAGGGTGGTGAGTCTCACCTGGCCAGGCCCCAGCTGAGTTCAACTCTCACTCACCTCTAGCCACCCTGCGTCTCTGCCGTGGTCCCGGGAGTCCCCAAGAGCCACCCCTGGGGAGGCTCCACCCCTGTCTCTTTCATTTAGAAGAGGCTCCTCCTCTGGGCTCTCTAGGTCTACCCTTGGCCCACACTTCCTCTTCCCCACCTCCCAGCTGCACTGCATTTTGAGGAAGTGCCCAACCTTGGATGTTGGGTTTGCAGGAATCCACTGATTCGGGGGCTTTGAGGACTTCCTCGATGTGATTTCTTGGTGCCAGGCCGCCATTGGGCATCAGAGAGCTCCATTCCATCAGAGACAGGGTCCCTGGGCTGGCTCAGCCACCAAGGGTCCTCGTGAACTTGGAGAGTGACTTCTCATCCTCCGGGTCATCACGCCCTACCCTCTCACCCTCAGCGTCAAGCCTTTGCCTAAACTATTCCCTAGGCTTGGAGTGCTGGCTTCCACCTTGCCTGCCATCCCTCAGGCTCTGGGCAAATGCCACCTCCCCCGGGAAGCCTCCCTGGTTTCCCCAACAGAGTTAGCACTCAGTCGCCTCTGCCATATAGAGTGTAAATTTCAGTCGGTTTATGCTTTTGTCTTCCCCTTACCCCAGGAGCTCTGGGCTATCCTCTCCTTGTCCCTAGATCCCCAGGCCTGGCACAGCCCGCCGGTCCTTGCTGGATCTGCCAACCACCATGAGCTTCATGCTACAAACCTGATCACATCTTTTCCTGCCTAAATTCTTCAACTGCTTCGCCTTGCACTTAAGGAGAAAGTCCAAACTCCTGGTCCTGCCTACCTCCGGGACCCAGTGATTCTGGTGATTCTGTGATTCTGTGATTCTGTGGCTCCTCTCACTGGTATGGCTACTGGATTCTGAAGGGAGCTCTCTGAGAAGTCCACAGCCACACCCAGTAACCCCCAACCCATCACACACACACTCACACACTCTCGTTCACGCTCAACACTCACTCAGGCATTGCAGATGCAAAGCAGAGGAACAGCAGAGAGAGGGTACAGACAGGAAGCAGCCATGCCTCACCATTCATGAGCATCACAGAATGAGACCTTCTGACTCCATCTGTCCCAAACCCATGCCATAGCAGTGCCTCTAGGACTGGGACAGGAGTCTGGGGGGTACCACGCCAGCTGCATGGAGATCAGAGCCTCCTACAACAGTCCCTTTGTTACCTCCCAGATGAAGGGACTGGGGACAGAAACCATTCTCAGAATCTCAGCTGGCTGTAAGAATGGAGGGCAACTGGCAGCCTCAAGCCCTTCCTCTGAACCTCATCCCTGCTCCAGCCAGCCACCTCAAGGAACACTCTGCCCCAAAGAGAGTTCAGAGTGGAGCCAGAGTCCCCAGGAGGGAACATGCTCTGGGCCCAGCTCCACATTCCTGACTCAGAGAGGATCTCCCTCTCTTCACCCAGCCAAGGGCTCTTCTGAAACCTTTATGGACTCGGGGAGGCAAGAACAGTTGGAGAAAGACAGAGGGGAGGACGTGAATAAGAAAAATAGAGGCGATCAACAACTATTTACTGAGCAAGGCATTTGGAAGACAGAGATAAGATGGCAGGATGAACTCCAGCTGAAATTCCCCATCCTACTCCAGACATACTCCAGACATATTATCCAGCTGGATAATACATTTTTTTTAAGTATTTTAAACATATAGAACCTAGCTCACAAGCAAGAACGTGTAGTGTTTGGGTTCTAAGAGAGGAAGAACCTAGACCAGAGAGAGGGCCTGGTGCCTCACACTCCATGGGAAAACCGAGGGTGGATATGGGTTATTGGGGCTGAGATTTTAATTCCTAATCTGGGACTAGGTAGGTCCAGGCTATGTGTCCTGATGTTGCCAAGATGTCAAATCTGAGTTCCCAATGTGAAGCCAGTGGTCAGAACTGAGTAGAGGACCAGCCCTTCCCAGCTATCAGCCTGGGGTTCCTGCAGGAATAGAGATACTCTCCCAGGCCTGGGGTAGAACAAAGGGTACAGACACCAGATCAGAGCCTCAAGCCCGAAACATGCACTAGCATGAGGCCCGGATCCAAGCTACCCACACGGTGTGGAAATCCCAAGCTGAGGCATTATATCGAAGAAGTTTGGAATCCGCGAGCCTATAAGAGACAATAAAACCACACTGTGAACTCACAAATCAAAATGATGCATTATGTAAAGAACACCTACCCTATGAAAGACAGCTTATAGACTCAACATACGGAAGAGCTCACACCCGGAGAACTAGAGATAACATCAATAATGACTCCAACTCAGCTCCTGGTGTCTCAGGGCTCCCGGTCTACAGGATAAAGCAGCTACATGGGGAGTCACAGGACAGGGTGAAGCAGCAGATGGGGTGGGCTTCTGTAAGCACCAAGGGCTGCGAGCTCCCAGCCACAGTTGCCCTAGAGTTGGTCAGGAAAGACAGGAAGTGACAATTTTAGCCTGAAGTGTGACCCAGCCCTGGCATGTGATTGTGGGTATCATCATGTGTGTATGATTGGTAACACGTAGAATTGCCCATTAATGTGTATGTAAACACATACAACTCTGTGTAGGGACGTGGGAGCGTGTTTAGGTCACATCCACACAAGGGCACACAGCAGAGTGCATAGTAGTGAGACTGTGAGTATGAGAGGCTGGGTTTACGTGCTGGGATCTATGTGGGCCTGTCATGAGCATGAATGTGAATGCATTTATAACATACCAACTCAGTCAACCAGCATGTTCTCTTTGATCCTTTCTTTACCCATCTGTAAAATGGCCTTACTGAATAGTATTGGGCATTAATGAGAAAAATGTATGAAGTGCCTAGACACGTGGGGATTTCTTATTCTTGTTCCTAGTTTTCAGTGTGTGTGTGTGTGTGTGTGTGTGTGTGTGTGTGTGCATGCTTCAGGGATGACAAGCCCTCAAGTTCACCCTCCCAGATTTCTCAAGGTCTTGCCTTCCCATCCCTCACTGCCCCCACCCCAGAAGAAGTCTGGAGTGTGTGGCCCTGACTCAGCCACTGGGCAGCCATCTCCACCTCCGCAGTGGTACAGGGATGGGAAGATTGTCCAGGAAAGTGCCCCAGGGCCCGTGGGGGGCCAGCTCTCCCCTCCCAGGCTCCTTCCCTGCCTGCCCGTGGTTCTGCTGAATATGGGTATTTCTCTGGCTCCTTATACACAGAACATTGCTGCTAATTTTATGCCCGAGCTCTGATACAGTGTAATTTGAGGCCAGACACTCTGTCAGCAGTAGGCACCCATCCCGGGGCTGCTGCAGGAGTGGAGAACGAGGCAGAAGACTAGCCAGCAAGAGGAGCCAAACTTCGCACACATTCCATTAAGCCGGTATTTATCGAGCCTTTCTGGGGAGGTACAAAGAAATGCCTGAAGTGACCTCCGGTGTATCAAGAGCTGATTCTGATAACCACCACTGGCCACAGCCTTGGTGTGAACGAGAATCATCAAGCAGTGGGATCGGTAGCTCCCACCCAGGCCCTGGAGCTCCGATATTTTATTCCTAGAAGAAAGCGTCCCTGGCCTTCTCTTCCCCAGGTTACGTTGAGAGCACACCCAAACCCGACAACCTGGAGATTTGAATCTGGAGGAAAATTGCTGGGGGAGGAGGTGGGAAGAGGGGGCAAGCAAATGACAGTTGAGTGACAGCCTGACAGTGACGAGGAGGATGGAATGCTGAAAGAAAGCAGGTGTAAGAAGTCAACAACAAAGAGCCGGGCTGCTCCAAGAAGGGGCATCGCTGCATGATGGCCGATGTCCTTTTGTAACCCCATCTCCAAGGCAGGGCTCCATATGTTCAGGACACACCCAAGGGATTCCCAGAGGACCGGATGGGACTGAGGCCTGGCTCTAAAACTCAGAACCTGCACAGCACTCTTCAACCCTGACTCATTCGGATGCTGGCAGGTCCGAGCTAGAGCACTGCCCTCCGTCACGGCCTCCGAGGACCTGATGGTCAGTCCGGAGAGCTCCTCCAGCCCTGCGGAAATGGGGCACAGTGACAGGCGGGGGCCGGGGAGGAGGCAGGACCAGGCAGTGCCCCAGGAGCTCCTTTTGGGAGCTCAGCACATGCCTGCTGCCTGAGTCAGCGGCTCTCCTAGGGAAGAAAAGGAAAATCTCAGATTAGGCTGAGCAAGATTCCTGGGGATCCCTCACGCACTGAATTCCCCAATCTTGACCCACATGTGTCTCTCCTTGTAATTTATGAGGGGAGCTTCACTGGACCTCCTCCCTGAGCCATAAATAGCCACCCCTGGCAATCCCCAGGGAGTGGTATTTGAAGACAGAGGGTGTGGATGAAGCCAATGGGACAGCAAGCTCTGTGAAGGCAGAGGGCTCTGCGTTCTCTCTGGTGCCCCGGCTTGCAGCAGGGCTGGGTGCGGAACTCAGGTGCCCTGGCTCTGGCATGTGCCTTACCGGAAGTTCATTTCTCTTGTTCATTTTTCTAAGTGAAGATGATAATATTTGTTTCCTAGGATGAGTGCATCACTCATTGTTTCAAAATGTATTGAGCACCTACTATGTGCCAGACACCCAGCGTGTGCCCGGCTCCAGATAAAGATAATTGTCTTTGGGATGCATACTTTTCTGGAAATGTGTTCAATGGGAGGATGAAGACCAAGTGCTTAGTGCGGCACCCACACACACAGAAGGTCGTCAGTAAATTACAAATGTTAATGTTTTTATTATTGAGGATAATTCTCTTGGTATGGATTGGACCCCTTCTGGTCTATCTCCCCACGCGCACTCTGGTCCTCTGGATCTTAAAACTGCTCGCATCAGATTCTAATTTTTCCCCACATTCCTCTAACCCACTCTCCCTGCACTTGACTTGATGGAAACGGCTTTGCACTGCATCGATGTGTTAAAGGAACAGACCACCAGGAGGCGCCGCGAATCAACATCCCGGTTGCCGCTCTGCAGCGCCACCTAGAGGAGAAATGCCATGAACCGCGGTAGAAGGAACAGCCCCATTTAGAGGGTCAAGCAAGCTGTGAGCTAGCCCGGGGGAGCCCTGAGTGCTGCAACCCACGGTCCTCCCCAGGAGGGCCCGACGGTGGGAATCTGAGCAGGACTCGTGAGAAGATGCCCCCAGAGGCTAAGGATCCTGAACCTCCCCTCCACTGCTCAGAAACAGGCACCGAGACGCACCGGGTTTATGGTTTCACCATCCCTTCACCAGAAAATTGCATGAATATGAGTTAGCACTTGGCAAAATCTAGGAACAGTGCCTGGCCCACAGTCCAGCCCAGTACATGTCGGCTCCAATTATTGCTACTTAATCCTCACACCTACCCCTAGAAAAGAGGTCATGTTTTTATCCCTGGTCTGGAGATGAGGAAACGGTTTCTACAAGATCAGGAGCCTGAACCACAGTGACTTAGGGAGTGAGCGGCAAGGTACGATTTTGACCTCAAATCCGGATGGCTCCAAAACACACTCAGTCACTGCGTCGGACTGGCCCCCATTCTCCCATGTGTTCATTCCACAGGCACGCACTTAACATCCACCCCGCCCAGGTGTGAAGGAAACAGAGAGGAATCCCGCACGGTTGCCGCCCTCACCGAGCTCCCCCCTGCAGTCGAATTACACACATAAACACGGGGGCATGCATACACGCACGCGCACACCCACGCACGGACATCGAACACATGCAGGTGTATACACAGAAGCATGTGTGTACACGCACGCCCACACCGGCACGCACACACACATGTGCACAGAACAAGGTACGATTTCAGGAGAAGCCGGGAGATACAGAGAATCCAGTCTCCCCGGGTTCACACCCAGCGCTGTTGTCAGCCCCCAGGGGGTCACAAACACAGATGTCTCCAGAGGCCTAGCAGGTGTCCTCACAGGTTCAGACGGAGCCAGGGTGGAAAGGCAAGGGGCGGGGAGGCTGTGGCTTAGCGTCTGCCTCTGCACGCCATCACCTTCCCGCACAGAACTCCAGGGACTCCCAGAATTCTCAGTTTGAACCTGACCTTCCGGCTTTTCACGGAGGTCTGCCTGACAGGGTGCTATGGAACTTGTTTTAGTAGCCGTCTGTTGGCTTGATTTACAGCTTCATGGGTGTCGATACCTGGTGCCTGGGTCCCCATTGGTACTATGGCTCCTGTCCCTGCAAGTGCTGGGGTCAGTAAGCAGTACCGAAGGACTCGTAGACCGTAGTTTTCCTCTGGAATTCATTCATAGAGGAAAGAGAATCCATCACGGTCTTTAAATAAAGAGGGATGTAATCTAATGAACTTTTGTTTTAAAGATTTTATTTATTTGACAGAGAGAGATCACAAGTAGGCAGAGAGGCAGGCAGAGAGAGAGGGAGAAGCAGGCTCCCCACTGAGCAGAGAGCCTGATGCGGGGCTCGATCCCAGGACCCTGAGATCATGACCTGAGCCGAAGGCAGAGGCTTACCCACTAAGCCGCCCAAGTGCCCCTGATGAACTTTTTTTTTTTTTCTGATGAACATTTTTTAAAGATCCCTTTGTCACGAGGACAGTAGCTCACAGGAGGTGGCTTTGGAAGTAAGTAGACTAAGTGCCCCCTGCTAACAGCTTTTGGATTTGATTTTTAAAAATCAGTTTTATCAAGTGTCATTGGCATAGGGTAAAACTCAACCACCTTAACGCGCACAGGTCAATGCGTCTCGATAATCACGTAACCAACCACAACACAATAGAGGTCATTTCCATGATCCCCAAAAGATCCCTCGAGCCCTTGCCGCCGACCTCCCTGCCCTGCTTTCTATTATTCTACTTGCCATTTCTGAAATTTCATACAAATGGAATCACAGAGTATGTGGTCTTTTGTGTCTGGCTTTTTCCCCCAGAGTACCAGGCTATTGGAATTCACTGATGTTGATGTGTACATCACGGCTTTGTCCCTTTATGACCGAGTGGTCGTCTCTTCTATGGCTAGACCACAGTTGTTGATCTTTTCACAAACCGATGGACATTAGGGCTGCTCCGGGTTTAGAGTTATTAAAACAAAGCTGTGACAGACATTCCAGCATTAAGGCTCACGTGAACCTGTGTTTCATTGCTCATGGGCAAAGAGTAGAGGGCTGAATCCTATGGTGTTTAACTTTAGGAGGAAACTGTTTTCCGAAGTGGTTGTACCCTTTTACCTCCCCACCAGCCACTGTATCAGGAAGTTGATGGGCGAAGGTTCTGGGTCCACGCTGGCTCCAAGACTCCAAGTCTGTGAACGCGAGGGTGAGGGTGGGAGGGGGATCTAAATCTCTGGGCTGGTTCTTAAAGTGTTTCCTCTCCACTTCAGACCTACCCTTCTATGCTCAGCTTTTGGGAGCCGGTGTTGGGTCTCTAAACCACATTTGCTGCTTGGCAGACTGATTCCCATTTGTTCCTGCCGATAGTAGCTCCTCCCAGGAGGCCAGAAGGATGGAGAGGAGGAAGGCATTTACTCCTTGCTGTTTACTCCCTGTACCCAACAGCACTGCCCTGGAGGTCAGTTCTAGTTTTTTCCCACATACCCAGCATGAGCCTCACCCAGTCGCCTCTTCGGAGGTCTGAATTTCTGAATCCCAGCTCCCTGAGGGAACTTTTCCAAGTTTCTGAGTCACCAACATCAGCTGAGCACCCCCCCCCCCACCGTTCCTCCTCCAAGCTTCTAGGTTGTGCTAACCCCTCTCTCTTCCTTCTGTTCCCTCCGCCAGTGGAAGCAGGTGCACTATCTGCTTACTGCAATACCGCAATGTCCCTTTTGCTTTTCAGTCCTCCAAGATCTGTTCAACCAATCCCCTGTATTACATGCTCACTGCTAAAATAATTTGAGCTCTTTCTGTTTTCCCAACACGCAGCCAGCTCCCTAGGACACAAGTCCAGCCCCTGGGTAGGGCGTCCCCAGGGAAGCAGGACCATCAGGCAGGAGGAGCCTGTGCTGGGAGCAGAAGCTCGTCAATGACTCTTTGAAGGCTGGGGGTGGCCTCTAGTTCTAGCTCTCACGGATTGGGGGTCCCTACCCATAAGAGCTAGGCTTCTAGACTTTCCAGCCCTTCCTGCTGAGGCTCGTGTGCCAGGACTGCCTGTGGGTCAAGGACTACCACATTCATCTGTGAATCTCCGGTGTCCCAAATGGGCTCAACGAGGGTGTGTGGCGGGTGGAGGAAGGACGCGAGGAAGGGGGCAAAGCAGGTGGGTGGGCTCACGGGCCGCATCTCCTCCTCTGGGCTCTGGCCTCCAGGTTCAGGGAAAAGCTTCCTCTGTCCCAGCCCACAAGGAGCACTTAACTGCCCAGCGGGCCCCGGAGCCCGGAACCGCACACCCGGGAACCGGAGAGCTTTGCAACAGGAGGTCCTGGAAATTCTGTAACTGCCCTTCATGTCCTCACCCTTTGGCCATCTGCTCCCACCCCCGCACCCCACCCCCAAGGCCCTGAGGACTCCTGCCCTCTGCGCACCCCACCCTTGCCCCGGCGCCCTTCCCCGGCCCTGGTCTCCGCCGATTGCTTCAGTTTCCCAGTTCCTCCTCCACGTCCGGTGGCCCCTTGCTGGGCTCCTCTTGCATCTACTTCCTCAGTCCCCTCCCCGCACACCCGTGCTCTCACTGGCTACAGGCTTCATCTACTCCTGCGCCCCTTTTACCAGCCGCTTCCCAGCGGTGCCCCAGGCCCCTGCGTCCAACTGCCTCCGGGCCCCCACCACCCACAGATGCCCCCCAGCTCTGCAGAGCACCCCTTCCTCCTGCGACCTCTGTCTCTGCCGTTCAGCCAAGGCAGAGACCTGGAGGTCACGTGGCCTCCTCGTCCTCCCTTGACCGCTATAGCCAATCCCCAGGAATGTGTTTCACCTCCAGATGTGCTCCAGCTGCCCCCTCGCTCCGTCCCTACAGCCTCCTGTCTGGCCTGAGCTGCTCCCCCAATCTTCCCGTCCCACCTCAGCCCTGCATCTCCCTTCCCACTGGCTGCAGGAGGCCCTTCCTGGAAAGAACGGACTGAGGTTTCCAGCCCTCCAGCCCTCCGGAGAACCGGTCCAGCTTGCTGTCATCCAAGCCTGACTCTGGCCTCGTCCCTCTCCTCTTCCAGCTCGAGTCCGTGTTTGTGGTTTGCTGATGCCCCATGAGGCCCACACCCTGTCTGCTCGGCCAGCCCCTGTTTCTCCCGAAAGACTATATGCCATCCCCTGGATGCCTTCTCTCCTCTGCGGCCAAACCCGGCCTCCCTGAGTCCGGCAGCGTCCCACGTGGGGCATGCCCTCCTCCCCTCACTCCCCTTGGACCACATTTATAGACCTTTCGGGAAGAGTGGAAGGTGGAGGGGTGACCAGAAGGGAGATGGGCTCTGCACACTCTCGCGGCAAGAAACCCCTCGCCAGCTGTCTCTGTCTTTGGGCCCCAAGCGTCGCCTGTTATGTGAGCCTTCCCTCCCAACTCTCCCCCTACCCAGCAGCCCTGACTACACCTGTTACTTCTGTTCCTCGAGTTGTCAGTGTTGGATTAAAAGGCACAGGCACCACAACAAGGAAGAGGAGGACTGAAAAGCTCCCGCCCTCATTCCCACCCCAAGGGAACTACTGAAAGCCTTCCGTGATTCCCTCTAAATTCCCCTGTATTTCTGAACAAACGCCTTATAGTGCTGTTTTTGACTGATTGATTGACTGTTAGATATGATCCCTCAGTTTCTTCTTATAGTAAATGAGGCTTCAGTGTTCTTTTTTCTGCTGCATTGTATTCAGTCTTTTTTTTTCCTCTTTAGAAGCTTTTGGAAACTCCTCTTTATCTGTGATCTTCTGGGTTAACATGATGATGTGCGGATTGTTTCTTGCTCATTTTACTACTTCTATAACTCAATTTGGACACTCAGGATCTTCTGTTTGGCGAAGTTTCCTTGGACTGTTTTTTTTTTTTTTGTAATTTTCTCTGCTCTCTCTCTCTCTCTCTCCCTTTTTAAAAAAATTTCTAAGTAGATGGTAGACCTCCTGATTGCTTCTCCAAGCCTGTTCCTTCCCTTCCTCATTTCCATCTTCGTTTCTTCCTGTTGTATCCCAGGAACTAGTTCTGTGACCTACTTTTTAAACCTGCCACTGAAATCCCTATTTTGGCTGCCTTATATTAAATTTCCAAGACCTCTCCCTTGCTTTCTGATTATTCGGTTGTCATAGGGTCCTCTTCTCATTTATGGATTGTATCAGTCAGCTTTTGCTATGTAACAAACAAGCTCAGAAATCTCCAGTGGGATACAATGATAAGCACTTCTTTTTTTTTTTTCTTTCTTTCTTTTCTTTTTTTTCCTTTCCTCCTGCCTCTGTGGTTTGACTGGAGTCATTCTGATCCAGGTGATTCATTCTTGAGTCCAATCTAGAGGGACAGGGTTTTTTCCCAGGCACTTCTTTTAACTTTTTCACTTGGTGTCTCCGTTGCACATCCACAGCTCTCTTGATGTGTCTAATACTCTTGGGTTGTTCCCTAACACTTAAGACAAATGTACTAAAAAGGCTGATCAGAAGCTCTCCAAGTGCAAGGGAGGGTTTATGGACTGACAGATGTCTGTTTTGTTTTTGTGTCAGGACAGAAAAGCCGCTACATTGTTGGGAACTCTGATTATGATGGCACCCATGAGTCTTTTTCTCTAGAAAATTCTCCAGTAACTTGTCTGGCATCTGCCAGTCTCTGCTTAGGATGTAGGAACAGGCTCGGGTTCCTTGGGAGCAAGAGGACCAGGAAGATATTCTGACCACTTGGGATGCAGACTTCCAATTAGCATCCTATTTTCAGCCCCATGGTTCATCCCCGCCCTCTGTCATGCCGGTGACCTTGGTGTCGTGAGAGTTTCCTCTCTACCATCTTCAGAGAGCGAACCTTTTGCAGGAGGCTCACCGGTAAGCCCTTGGCCGTCAGCTCTCATCTCACACCATAACCATCATCCCCTCCACCAGCTCCCCTTGATTCTGGACCTCACTGGGGTTCAAGGCTCACTCTGTTTCCTTCTCACCAGTGTGCCCCTTGCCTGCTTAGTTCCTCTGGCCTTTCTAAATACAGCACCATCATTCCAAACAAAGCCCCCTCCAAAAGTGTGTTGCAATCTCTCATCTCGTGATACCTCCTTTCTATTCCCCACTTTTGTGGGATCATGATTTTTCTACTTTTCCTCTATAATGTCAGCAAGGGCTCAGAAGGGAGAAGACACCAACGCCTACCTTCCCTCTGCAGAGGGTTTCTATCTTCGCATGTGCATAAACGTCTTCCATCCAGACTCTGTCCAGGAGACTGCCCCTTTTTAATGACTCCAAAATTAACCAAGGCCTTTTCCTGAACTAGGAAGTCGTCGTTACCACCTCCTCCAGGAGTGAAGCATGACCGACATTCCATTTTTCAACTGGCCATGTGATTTTTAAAAGAATTTTTCTTTGTATTTTGCCTCTCTTTACAGGTGAGGAACTTGTCTCTTGGATTGGAGAATGAATTGCCCGGGGCCCAGCCTGCCACCTGTTGGAGAGCGGCCCGCCACCATGAACAGGAAGATACAGAGCAGAAGAGACAGGCATCCTGCCTGACCCGTGGACACACCCAGAGGCCGGTGCAAGGTCACCCAGGTCCTGGCCAGTCCAAGAACCCTCCATCCTTGCCACACAAGGAGCAAACAACACCCTTCGCTTTTTGATGTGATTACTGAACTCTTGTCTCAAAGGTTAATGCAATTTGCAAACCTATTTGGATGAAGGTCTTGGGTGTCAGATCATGACTTTTCATGCCACCCCCTGCTGTCTGCGTTCTGTAAGCTGGGAGAGATGAGAGGAATGGGCTGAAAGCCCCCTGTCCTCATCCCGAGTGGGCAGCCCCGGGCTGAGGGAACTTTAAGCTAAAGAACCGGGCCAGATGGGTGTCCACAGCGCCATGTGGGGAGGGAGACTTTCCAAGCCCTGTGGACAAATTCTGGGAAAAAAACGGGTCACCCGGACCCGGAGCAGGCTTCAAAATAAAAGCCTCCAAAGAGTGATGGGCTGGAGGTGGGACAGAGCCGGGGGGAGCCAGGGAGAGGGAAGTAAATGGGGCCCAGGGATGGGGAGGGAGCTTTCTGGGGAAACAGGCACTGCTGTACCATTGCTAAAATACTGCAATGCTTCCAAACCACTGTGTTAAAAAGCCCTGCTCCTTGGAGCCTGTGCCCCACCCCTACTATCTCCCTGGACCCCCCAAACCTCTTCACGATCTGTCAACTAAAGGGTTAATGCCTGGTCCATCAGGAGGCCTGCAGACCAAATGATTGTGGTTACAGATTTTGAATATGACCCCTGGAAAAAATAATGCCATGAACTGACATGGAGGCCACGCTGGTTTATGGACCCCTTACCTTATGCACCATCCCACCGGCCCAGACGTCAGCCAGGGTCTATCCGTCTCTCTTCTGCACACCTGGCCCCCTCTGCTAGGCCCTGCGGAATCAGGCCCCAAGCAGGTAGGCTCAAAATCAGGGGAGGCTCAGAGACCTGAGAGATGGTTCATTTCGCCAAAAATGGAGCAGGAAGGGAGAGAGGGGAGGAGAGGCAGATAGGTCAGCAGGGGACAAACCAAGGAGAAACTTGCAAGTCAAAGTAAAGAGTCTGAGCTTTATCCAGCAGCCCAGGAGCAGTCACGGAGGAGCTGAGCAGGACTGGTGCCAGAGCCGATTTGTGTTTCTCTGAGAACACCATGGAAGTCCAGGGGAAGGTGGGTTGAAACAGGGCAAGACTAGAAGCCGGCAAATTGGGTATCTGGCTGAGTATGTATCCAGGGGAGGGTTGAGAGATTCTAAGGAGAGGGGCAGTGGAAAGGACAGACAGAGGTCAGGGTCACAAAATGTGCGGCTGGTTCCATAGAACCACACTGTGTACCGTGCAAGTTCACGATCATCCCCGTCGGAAAGACTGGGGGTGTTAAGTCTACAGAACGGAACCAGGAGCCCACCTTTACCCAAGTGTGCTCAGCGCTGCTCCAGCGGCTTCCCGTGTAAAGGACCCAGTGGATGTACATTCCCGTGATTCCCATTTCACAGACGAGGATACAGAGGCAAAGAGGGTTATGTAACCAGCCCAAGGTCAGCTACGTGGAGGCGGTGGGTCAGGATGATCTCAGACCATGTGAGAAGAGAAAACTCAGACAGGGACTCAGGCTGGTTTTAAAGACACATAGATTCATTCATTGTATGCATCTTTAAAAGGAAATCCCAAGAACCCGAGGGGGAAGAGACTAGAAGGAAATGCCAGCCCGATACAAGGAGTTTTCCAAAAATCTAGGCTGCCTTGTGAAGAAGTAAGCCCTTAGTCGATGGCAGTTTGCAAGAGTGACACCATGGAGGGTGACCCGCCCGGAAAAGAGGGACATCCCGGAGAAAAGAACCGGAAGTTTGGCTAGGAGGGGAGCTCTGGATCCAGATTCACTGGGTCCACACCCCCGATTGCTACCTACCAGCAGAGTGACATGGGGAAAGTTACTTAGCCTCTCTGTGACTCAGTTTTGTCATCTATAAGATGGGGCTAGGAACAGTGTCTCTCTCATAGGGTGGTTAAGTGACTTAATATAAGAACTTACCATTATCAGCACCATCACACCCCCTGGACATGGGTGGCAAATGACTCTGGCTCTGGGGACACCATCCAAGAGCTCGTTAACGAGGAAGAACAACCTTCCTCTGGATTCTTTTGAGGGTCAGGCTGCAAGCAAGTTCCAAACTCTAGATGGTGAGCTGTGCCAGGATTGCTTTAACTCATGCCCTCTTTGTGTTTGTTTCTTAGCTGTCCTCTCTTAGGGTTTAAAAGTTAAAAGTCTTTTGACAGTTTCAGGTTGATGCCACCACTCTAAGGATAAATGCAGGAAGGAGTTCGGAGCCTCAACTGGGAACATTAAAAGGATGTCAGTGACCCCTTCCCAGCCCTTGAGGCCAGAGTGGAGGTGGTGCTGGGAGGGGTCAAGTCCAGACTCGAGAGAAAGTCTGTCCATTGCCTTCTGGACACTGGGCCTTCCAGGCTCATTATGCTCACACCCTTGCCCGTCAAGGTGGTAAAAATAGAAAACCAAAACCAAGAGGTGGGAAATAGCTCAGTAAGTCATATGAGAACATCCGTCTCATTTCTTCACGGTGAAGCCTTATTTCTGATGTAAAATGCAAAAACCAGACAATCTGATTCTTCTTCTTCTTCTTCTTCTTTTTTTTTTTTCTAAGACCTAGGTCCAAAGAACAGTTACTGCCCCAAATCAAATTCATCTTGTACACCAGCCAGGGTCCAGTACCACATAAGAAAGCACACTAGTTATTTTAACAGAGAGAATTTGCTTTGGGGAATTGTTTGGACAGGTGTTAGAACCTAAAAGGTCAGAGAGGGGACCTCACAGAGCTGGGATCTGGACCTCTTGAGGAGGGGACACTACCCAGCTGGCTCTGGGGCATTGAGGGAATGCAATGGGGTTTGGGGAGTGCTGGAAAAAATTGAAGATGGTTACCAAGTGCTGCCACGAAGATGAAGGGCCATTGTTAAGGTGAAAAAGTGAGACTTGTTCCCCCTCAGGAGGACTGCAAGCAGAAGGAAAATAACTAGGCCTGTCTCCCCCATTCCAACCCTGCAGCCTCCCTCTAGCGCCCACTAGTGGCAGAGCCTAAGACACAACAGTTGGCTGCCTAGAAACCGGTTTGCAAAGGTCCCAGGCGCTGTGCCACAGGGTGAATCTCAGAAAAGTGTGGGTTTGGGGTTGAGGAGAGCATAATAACCAGCACACTCCGGAAGGAAGACTGTCTTCACCACTGGGACTGGCAAAGAAATGACGACCCACAGGCTTTGGAACAACTCCGAAAGCATAACCTGGAGGGATGACAATTCTTTGAGAAATAAATTCTGATTTATATAACATTTGTTGATCACCTCCTTATGTGCCAAGCACTGTGCTGGATGCTAGGGAGAGGTTTGGAACCAAAAAGATCTTCAAGGTTGCATGTTCAAATGTTGGCTTTTTCTCACAAAAAAAATTACAAGGCAAATGCTGGCTTGATTATTGCCTAGAGGGTGACCTCAGATGAGTCATAATTCTGACTTTGTTCTCCTTGATCATAAAATTCACAAGTGGTCACCTTATGTGTAGACCTCAGAGCATACCTAGAACAACTGCATGAGTTAAGGAATGTACAGTACCCACACATACTGGCCTCCAGCTGCTCCTTCCTTTCCTCCTCCTTTTCATTCTCCCCATCTTGGTCCCTCCTCTGCTCCTGGTCTTCCTTCTTTTCCTCCTCTTCCACCACCACCATCATCACCATCATCATCACCACCAAAACCACCATCACCATCATCACCATCATGATCATCACCATCATCACCACCATCCTCACCATCACCATCATCACCACCATTACCATCACCATAATGATCATCATGATTATTACCATCACCATCATCATCACCATCACCACTACCACCAACACCATCACGATCATTACCATCATCACCATCATCAACATCACCATCATCACTGTCATCACCACCACCATCACCATAATGATCATCATGATCATCACCATCACCGTCATCACCATCTCCACTATCACCATCGTCATCATTACCATTATCATCATCATCATCATCATCACTGTCATCTTAGGCACCTGCTACTTAGATGCTGTATTAAATGCTTTACATGCATTACTTTATGTACTCATAACAATCCTATAAAATGATTGAATTATTACCCATATTTTATAGACAAAAAGCCCAAGTCTCAGAGAGTAAAATGACTCACTCAAAATCACAGTACAGAATGGGAATATTCCCTCCATTTTACAAATGAAAACACTGAGGTCCAAAGAAATGGTATGTCTTGTCCCAAATCATCACACAGTTTAGCAGATGACAAAATCATTCAGATGCAATTCTCAGACTGCATGTCTGGAACTTGGCTTGCCCAAAACCAGTTGCAAGTATTTCTATTTTGTTTTATATCATTCATAATACTATATATACATATTATATTATACATATTATACATAATATACATTTATATTATACATCATATATATAATACATTATTTTTTAAGCCAGAAAATAAAAATGGGTTACTCACCTTGTGACCTAGCTTAACCTCGTAAACATTTTTTCAATAAAAATAAATTATATATATGGGAAACAAAAAAAAAAGAAACAACTTTTAAATTTCCAACGATGGAAATTTAAACTGTTTGTAGCTTATTTTGCTGTTACTAAAATGCTCAGAAGAAATATTCCTTTGGGATCATATGTATATTTTTAAAGATTTATTTATTTATTTGAGAGAGGGAGTACGCATGCACGGGTGGAGAGAGTAGCAGAGAGAGAGACCCTCTGAGTAGACTCCCCACTGAGTGCAAAGCCTGACTCCACTTGGCGCTCAATCCCATGACCAACGAGATTGTGACCTGAGCCAAAACCAAGAGTCTGACCCTTAACCAACTGAGCCACCCAGGCATGCCAAGGGAGCATTTTTATAAATATCCATAGATAACTACCTTGTGGTAGAATTTCTGGGTCAAAGGGCACGCACATTTCTAATTTGGAAAGAAATCACCTTTTAGAAGGGAAACTTGTGTTTCCTCTTCTCATTGCCATCACCGGCTAGGATCACACTTTACAGTTTTTGCCAAGTTGATGAGTAAAAAAAAAGTATTTCATTTTGATTTGTGTTTCCTTACTGCTGGATGAGGCCGAGCATACTTTTATACATTTGTTGAACCCGCGTCTTTCTTTTCCTTTCCCCCTCCTGTTATATCCTGGGTCCTTTTTTCTTGTATTGGATTGTCCATCATTTTCTCATGGATTGTGAGCATTCTGCAAACCAGAGATAACCGGTCCTTTTCTACTGTGCGGGTGGCAAATAAGTGTCTTTCCATTTTGTTGTTTGCTTTGGACTCTGTCGATGGCATTTTTTTTTTTCCCCAGCATGAGTTCCACATTTTCAAAGAGTCACATTTGGTGATCTATTTCTTTATGGTTTCTGCACAGCCTCGTGGTTTTCACGCTGCCCCTCTCCTTGTCAGCAGGTTGAAGGGATTGCTCTGGGTTTCTGGGTGACTGACTCAGGGATAGGCAGTGTCCCTGGGCTCGCCCTCTGTCACTCCCACGTGGAGATGCTGTCCCTGCAGAGGCTTCAGCACACGTGACCGTGCGGTCTGCTCTGCAAGGCTGCTGCCTCCCCTTTCACGGCCAACCTCGGGATGCACTTGGCTTTGCTTCTCCCCTGACATCCAGTTCCTTTTAAGGAGCTATGCGTCTTATACGTTCCCTAATCCTCCAACTAAATTTACCAGCTCTCGCTTGCAGCCAAGACATCAGCTAAATTAAACTTTGGAGTCGCGGACACAGTGTATCAGATGCACCTCAATGAGGAGCGTTGGGAGTGGTCACACCCCGTCTGTCCCGAGGACTGGGGGTCAAACTCGCCCTGTCCTTCCCAGCATCTTCCTTGACTCAGAGACGCCATCATCCCACCACTAGGAAGCCATTTACAACTAGTCACTCCCACCAGCTCAAGGATTCATCCATCCAACAAATAAGGACTGAGTGCTTCATTTTGCTGGGCACTGTTCTGGGGAAAACTTTGGGCTTTCTTTCCGAGAGGGGAGGCAAATGATGCACAAATACATATGTGATCCCCGGTCAAGCAGGAGAAGGGCCTTGAAGAAAGTAAACGAAGGAAAGAGAAAGCGAGACATGGATGGGAGGCCTGGATGCACCGGAGGCACCGTGGCCAGGGAAGGCCTCTCCCACAAGGAAACACTTGTGCAGAGATCCAAATGAAGCATTACAGAGAGAGCCACGAGTCTAGATATTTGAGGCAAGAAGGTTCCAGAAGGAGCACAGAGCTAGAGCAAAGACCCAGAGGCCAGAACGCATGTGTGGTGAGACAAGCAGGGCTGCCAGGCCCTCTGCAGTGCAGGGTGAAGGAGGGAGACAGGGTGGGAGGTGAGGTCAGAGAGAGTCTCAGACGCTGGTAGATGTAGGTCCTTGGAAAGAACCGTGATCTCCAGGCGCCTGGGAGGCTCAGTTGGTGAAGTGTGTGCCTTCGGCTCCAGTCATGATCCCGGGGTCTTGGAGTCGTGTCCCACATCGGGCTCCCTGCTCGGTGGGGAGCCTGGGAGTCTGCCTCTCCCTCTTCCTCTACCCCTCCCCCCTCACTCATGCTCTCTCTTTCTCTCAAATAAATAAATGAAATATTTATTTTAAAAAAGAACTGTGATTTCCTTCCGCGAGGGACAGGGAGTCATGGTGGGTTGAGAACTGGGAGCGAAGTGGTCTAATTTCCATCTTTATGGGGTTTGGTTTGCATTTTCCCCCAAGACAGCCTACACTGCAAGAAAGGCAGGACATGGATTCTTTCTTTTCTTTTTTTTTTTTTTTAAGATTTTATTTATTTATTTGACAGAGAGAGATACAGTGAGAGAGGGAACACAAGCAGGGGGAGTGGGAGAAGGAGAAGCAGGCTTTCCGCAGAGCAAGGAGCCCGATGCGGGGCTCGATCCCAGGACCCTGGGATCATGACCTGAGCCGAAGGCAGATTCTTGCTTATGGGAATCTTCTAGTTCAGTGTCGCAGGCCCCTACCACCCACCCTGTTCCGAGGTGGGCACGTGCACGAGGCCAGCCCGTGCACCCTCTCCCCTGTGGGGTGGAAGCTCCTCCGTCCCACCTGGAGACTCGGGCCCAGCAACTCCTGGTGTGGGCCCAGACTCACCCCTGCGGCCCAGGACTAGGCTCCAGCTGTTCCTCCTTGCTTCCAAGGACGGAGTGAGAGTGGCGGGAGACAACCTTCCCATGCAGACCCACAGGCCGGGTCTGGCTCTTGGGGCTGAAGGCTCCAGAGTTGGGATGGCCAGCACACCCAGAGCTGAGCCAAATGTGTCAGCTTGTTAGGCTCACAGGAGGAGCAATATATACGTATGTACACTCCCTCTTCCATCATGGCAGGCAACAAGCACAGACACCCCTAGGGGCAGCTGAGACAGGCGTGTCAGGACCAGTCCAGGAACCCCACTATCGTTTGCTGACTTCACAACCACATGCACACAGAGGCCACTCCATAGAAACAGGTCCCATCATTCATTTCCCCAGAGTGAGGGCCCCCAGACCTAGGGCCCATTGGGAAGCCCCAAATTGCACCATTAAACCCCACCTGCACCACCAAACTGTGCACAGTTTGACTTGCACTGAACGTACAGAGAGAATAGGTCATTAAAAATGCCACTGAGTCATCCACAGTGTCCCAATAACTTAGAGTTGGAAATTTTACGCCGGTTGCAGAAAATACCGCCTCTTGGGGGCAAAAATCTTGAACGTCTGACACGTCTAGGTCCTCCTTTTTTGGAGCATCTGGAAATGCCGTGTGTGCAAAGGCACTTCATGCCCAATTCCAATAGGAACACAACCGCGGCTCTTTTCCTGCACAAATCCTCCTCCACACAAAATTAGCTTTGCAAATAGAGCCGAGCATCCGTCTACCATTTCCATGGCAAATACATTCTTTGTATTGATGGGGAGGGCGTTCGACAGGAGAGAGTTCTCGGGAGCTGAAACGGTGACTCAGCATGGCCGGGGCCTTCCGAATGTCATCAAAGGAAGAAGCTGGAAATGAAAACCACCATAGACAGAGCAGACTGTCATGTCAGGGGAATATGCAACAAGTCTGAGCAGATCAATTACCTCCCGGAATTAAATATTCCTCTGATCACAAAGGAATCTGCTTGGAAGTAACTCCAGACAATCACAGAGCACTTACAGGGCAGGTGCTGAGGGACAAACTGCAACTTTGATGGTGACGAGAAAGAGAAAAAGTGAGCATCTCTGGATTCAACTCTGCCCTTCCCTGATGTCCTTCGAAAGCTAAGTCCCCCACCCCCTCACCTCTGCCAGAGAACTGGCAGTCTCTCACAGCCTAGTATGAATTAAACTGTGCATGACCAGAAATCGTCCCATAAGACTCTTCTAGAAGAGCCCCCAATGCTGTTGGAAACCAAAAGGCTTGCTAAACTATTTATGACCAGATGTCCAACCAGCCAGAGCACCCTAAGGAGAAAAGAGGGCAGAAGGTCAAGAGCAAGAGCTAGGATTGAGAATTCATCCTGGCTCTGTGGCATTTTTCTGTATGTCCCCCATAGTTTGTATCAGGAAATAGGATTTCCCCAAGTGTGTCAAATCACAGAAAGATGCCCCAGCAAAAGCGTTCCGGAACATTCAGGAAAGCAGGGTATTGCAGGCGTCTTCTTGCCTTCTTGGAGAGAAGTGATTTTCCACTGCGTATTTCTCTCATCTGGCCATGGAAGGCTGTGCTCATGAAACATCTAAAACAGAAAGTAAAACGGAGGTATTTTCATCTAAGTTTTGCTGAGGGTCCCAGACAGGAGTTGTCCACTGTCACATTCCAGTGTGGGATTCTAGATTAGCAATTTTTTTTCTTCAAGGGCCAGACAGCAAATACTTGAAGCTTTGTGAACCATAGCTCACAATCTTTTTTTTTTTTTTTTAAGAGGTGGTTGGCTGGGTTGAGGTTATAGTTTGCCAACCCCCGTACTTGACCCCTTATGCTGACCTTACAGAAATGAGAGGCCAAAAAAAAAACAGTTTTGTGACTCTTGGCTTATCCTCTTGAAAGCTATAAAGGGGTTAAAGTCAGAAAAACGGAGAGGTCGAAGGTTGTAGATTTTTCTTTAGAGGAAGTCGTTGGAGGCCCACGTGTCCCAACCGCAAACAGGAATTGTTGAAGTGTGTGTTGACTATTATTCTGGAAAAGACCATCTGAAAACTTAACTTTCAATGATCTACTATTTCTCACTTGCTGTGATGAGCATGGGGTATTATATATAATTGATGAATCACTGAATTCTACTCCCAGAAACCAACATTGCCCTGTGTGTTCACTAACTAAAATTCAAATTTAAAAAAATGATCTATTATTCCTAATGATTCTCTGGGTTCGGTCGTTGGGTTGTTCTTTTTGCTCCATGTGGTGTCATCTGGGGCTACTCACATGGCCACATTCAACCGGGAATCTAGCTGCAACTACAGGGCCAAGGTGGCTTCTCCCCACAAGTCTGGCCCATCAGCTGGGGCGGGAGGAGGGACTGGGCCTCCCTCCCACTTGCTCTCCATATGGGCTCTCATCATTCATTGGTTTAACTTAAGCTCCATTACATGGTGGCTGGATCCTAGGAAAGCAAAGGTGGAAACTGCAAGATATCTTGTTGCCTCAGCTCTGAAACTCACACAGCGTGACCTCTGCCCATTCTGTTGGTCGCTGCAAGTTGCAAGGACATCCCAGAGTCAAGGGGATGGAGAAATAGATTCCTTCTGATGAGAGGAGTGGCATGCACGTGCAAGGATGGCAGAAATTGTTGGCGGCCATCTTTGGAGATAATCTACCAGTCTTCCCTCGGGAAGTTGACAATATACCCACTCCCTTCCGAGACCCCTCAAAGTGTCACCCAATCTGGGGACCCAGTCAAGGTCCAGATGCAGATAATTCTCCTCAGATGGATCTCTTCTTGATCTGGTGACTGAAGGATGAACAGGATCATTTACTGGCCCCCGTCTTCTCTTCACACACACCCAACACAGAATGGGGATAAGATGGGGGTAGGATCATTGCAGTGGACACGTTCATTAATGAGAAGAGAGAAAACAGAAGGTGCACGGCAGTCCAGGGGCCACAGCAGTTTGAAAGCCAGTAGAACTGATTCTCTCATGAGTTCAAATCCTGCTTCCGGTACCAACGTCTGTGTCACCTTTTTATTGCCAAATAAGTGTTCAGACCAACATCTAGGGCCTTAAAACAACAGCAACTATTCATGTGTACATGATTCTGCAACTGGGCAAGGTTGGGCAGGAACAGCTCATCCCTGCCCCACGGGGTGCTAGCTGGCTGAGTCACTTCAGCAAGGCCTCTAGGTCCCGGGGTGGTTTTGCTTGCACGTCTGACACCAGACGTGTGAGGGCTGGAAGGCAGGTTGGGCTTCTCTCTCCCCCTTTTGATGTGTCTCATCCTCCAGGGCCTGTCACTCCATCCAGCAGGGTCATCAGATCCTACACATGGTGACTGGCATTCGGCTGCCTTGTGTTGGTCAAAGCAAGTCACAGAACAGCCCAGGTTCGAAGAGACGGGAGATAGACTCTGCTTCTTAGTGAGAGGGGACACAAAGAATTCTCAGCTATCCTTAATCCACCCCAGTCTGCCCTCTGGCCAGAAATACCCCACATGTAATCTACGCTCCCTCCCTCCCTGGACCCCCAATTCTCATCTCACTTTGACATCAGGCTCTGGTGGTCTCGAGGTCTTTCTCGTGGTCTCGAGCAGATCCCAGGTGCAGAGGGAGACCCTCAGAGGCAGCTCCTCAAGTTCAGTTTCTTCTTGATTCAGAGGCTTGTGAACCAAAAAGACAACTTCCTCGCCACCCCCTCCCCCCACCATCCCACACACCCAGCATACAATAGTGAGACAGCAAGGAAGGAACCATAATAGACAGCCCCACCCAAAATGGGGGAAAGGGAAACACACAGCAATCACTGGTTCAGAGAAAATCTAGAAATGCAGCTGGGTGCATGCTACCACTGTCTGCTAACCTAGGGCAGGAAAGGCTACCTCACTAGGGAGTCATTCCCTAATCCACATTTTCCTTGGCCCTTGGTCTTT
This sequence comes from Martes martes, assembly GCF_963455335.1. Classification (NCBI taxonomy): domain Eukaryota; kingdom Metazoa; phylum Chordata; class Mammalia; order Carnivora; family Mustelidae; genus Martes; species Martes martes. The sequence continues at coordinate 11,197,099 of NC_137895.1, forward strand.
CCTTGGGGCTCTTCGCTCTAGACTCTCTGAGCCACCTTTCCTTTTCTAGAAGTGGCCCACACCTGCAACAGACAAATTTTCTCAGCTTGCTTCCCAACTCTAGAAAGCTGAGACTCCCGAACACCTCTTTTCAGCTTGAACTGTTTCTGAGTCCAGGCTGATGGTTCTTTCGCCAACCTCCTTCCTGGAAAACTTCACATGTTTCCCATGAATCTTATTGGGATTTACTCTATACCCATAAGAGACCCAGCCAAAGCTCCTTCCAAGGCAGATTTCTCCTACATAGAGCATGGAGGGCCACACGGGGAAAACTCCCTTAAGATTTGTAAAACCCTTTGACTATTTGGGAGGGTCTATGAAGAACAACTTAAATGTTTCAAAAGTCTTAAAAGAGGTCCTACAGCCTTCATAGGATCTTTATCCCGAGGCCATATTTTAATGGCAACAACCTCCTGTGTTTTATCTTTGTCCTGAGACTATTTTTAAGTTGAAAATTTTTTGCAGATTGCAGAGACTATCCTGGGTCCTCAGTTTCCTCAAAATTCTACTTGAAAAGTGAACAGTTCTTTCTTTCACTTATTTCTCTCTTGAAATACCGTTTTTTTTTGTTTTGTTTTTTTTTTTTTATTGCTAAAAGAAGCCAATTGCCCTTTATTTCGTTCTGCCTGAAACCTCCTTAGAGGATCCACAAACTCAGGAGCTATGTTTTCATCATCCCTATCACTGGAGACAACGTTGCTAAAAGTTTTGCTGCTACATACAAGTGCCTCCTTTCTGCAACCCTCCAGGAGCAAGCTTCTGGCTCATCTTGTAGCCTCCACCCATCTCCTCCCTCCCCTCCCAGCTCCACCTGCCTCCAAGGCGCAAAGCCAATGCCATGTCTTTTGGGGGTTTGTTCCAGCAACGCCCCCTTCTAGGTACCAATTTCTATGTCAGTTTCCTACTGTTGTAATCAGGGGCTTCGAACTGCAATGTATGATGTCCTGTGATTCTGTGGCTCAGCTGGCTTTGCTGGGCAGTTCTGTCCCACAGGGGGTCCCTCATTTGGCTGCATTCAGCTGAAATACTTGGAATGCTGGGGGGCCAGCCCAGCCTCTCTCTTTTCCTGTGGTTTCTAATCACTCAGTAGTCTTGTCTGAGCTTCTTTTTCCCCCCTTCTTTTATGATACTGTTATTTCTTTTTTTTAATTAACATATAATGTATTATTTGTTTCAGAGGTACAGGTCTGTGATTCATCAGTCTTACACAATTCACAGGACTCACCATAGCAATACCCCTCCCAGTGTCCATCACCCAGTCACCCCATACCTCCCACCTTCCTCCACCCCAGCAACCCTCAGTTTGTTTCCTGAGACCCAGAGTCCCTTAAATTTGGTCTCCCTATCTGGCTTTGTCTTGTTTCATTTTCCCTCCCTCCCCCCTATGATCCTCTGTCTTGTTTCTCAAATTCCTCAAGTCAGAGAGATCATATGATAGTTGTCCCCTCTGATCGACCTATTTTGCTTAGTATAATACCCTCTAGTTCCATCCACGTCATTGCAAATGGCAAGATTTGGGAGTTTTGATAGCTGTATAATATTCCATTTTGTATATATACACCACATCTTCTTTATCCACTCATCTGTTGATGAGTATCTAGGCTCTTTCCATAGTTTGGCTATTGTGGACATTGCTGCTATAAACAGTCGGTTGCACGTGCCCCTTCAGATCATTACATTTGTATCTTTAGGGTAAATACCCATTAGTGCGGTTGCTGGGTCATAGTGTAGCTCTATTTTCAACTTTCTGAGGAACCTCCATGCTGTTTTCCAGAGTGGTTGCACCGGCTTGCATTCCCACCAACAGTGTAGGAAGGTTCCCCTTTCTCTGCATCCTCACCAACATCTGTCGTTTCCTGACTTGTTCATTTTAGCCATTCTGACTGGTGTGAGGTGGTATCTCATTGTGGTTTTGATTTGTATTTCCCTGATGACAAGTGATGTTGAGCACTTTTTCACGTGTCTGTTGGCCATTTGGCCATTTGGATGTCCTCTTTGCAGAAATATTGTTCATATCTTCTGCCCATTTCTTGATTGGATTATTTGTTCTTTGGGTGTTGAGTTTGGTAAATTTCTTTATAGATTTTGGATACTAGCCAGCCCTTTGTCTGTAGTGTCATTTGCAAATATCTTCTCCCATTCTGTCAGTTGTCTTTTAATTTTTTTGACTGTTTCTTCTGCTGTGCAAAAGCTTTTGATCTTAATGAAGTCCCAGTAGTTCATTTTTTCCCTTGCTTCCCTTGCCTTTCTAGCCTGATCTTCTGTACATGGGTTGGCTCCCAAAAGAACAAAGGTGAAGCCACACAGTCTTCGGGTCCAGGCTCCAACACTTGCACAGTTCCTCTGAACCCTTTTGACTCATCAAAGGGAGTCACATGCTCATCTCCATTCATCAAAGGAGGAGAGGACTAGGACTAGTTTAATAAGGTAATATGGTAATATGGTCCTCTTGCTGAGGTCAACGGTGTGCCCATCCAGATGGGAGGAATTACTGGTGGTTATCTTTGCAGAGCAATTCACCATGGAGTGCTTGAGAAGCTCCCAGCCAACCAATGGGAAAGGTTGACCCAAGATTCCTGATACTCATGGCCCCGTGGATGGCCGTCTGATGTCTTGAAATGGCCAGCAACAACAGTGTACAGGACTCTGATGGACAAGGAACTATAATCCCTGCTGCTGAAAGTCTTGGGCTCTCAGGGGAGTTTATCTTCTACAGAAGTGTTCACGCAGGAGAACGAGCCAGCATGAGCTCATTTGAGATCCTGCCGTTGGCTACAGCCCTGAGGGGTGACAGGGCTTCAGTAGAACCCTGCTGGAGGGATCCCCAACACCAAGGGGACTCTTCAGCATCTTTCCTGAGAGGCACCACCCGCACTGGAGTGAGCATCTCCAAAAAACCCACATAAAGGTCTCCCGAAAGACTCAGCTTTGAACACCTGCCCAACCTGGAAAGCGCCAACACCAGTTCCCAAGAGTGCCAGAGTGGTAAGAAGTTCCCTGCCCCTCCACCTTCAATTCTTAGCAAGTGGTGGATGAGTGGTAAAAGCAAAAAGCAGGGAGCCAGAGGAAGGGTGGGTCCTATCCCCCTTTCCCATAGCACACTCTAGCTAGAGAAGGGATGGAATTTCAGCTCAGCGTGAAGCTTGTTGTTTTGATTATTAAATAAAACAGGACATGCTAGTTGTTGAGTTGACAGATTCAGGGTGGCTACCAGCTGGAGAGAGGTTTTTTTTTTTTTATTATCTCTGAGTGAGAAGATTTCCTCTAGGGACAGAGCAGGAACGAGCCCCACAACATTGGGCTGGGGCAGGGGAGGAAAAATTGCTTCTTGTTATACCTGCTCAGTCGGACGTGACAGTTACACATCTATTTCCATTCCAGGAGACACTGCCTGGGAAGGATTCTTAATGAAAATTAGCAGAATGCCCTGGAGCCTCCTAACACCAGCAGGTCCCGGGTCACAGGGTGAGGGACGTGCTCATTGGTGGCTTCACTGAGGAGACTATCCCGCTCCTTCCCGTGGACAAGACACTAGAACACCTCATAAGTGCCACAGGGCTCTGTCACCACGTGGTATCTCATAGCATAGGATTTGGGGTCAGAAAGACCCAGGTTTAAATCCTAATGCTGCCTCCTTATTAGTCATGGGATCTAGAACAGTTCACTTAAATTCTCCGGACATCAGTTTCCTCATCCATTAAATGGGGATTGTAATGCCTCCTCTACAAGGTTGTTTATGAGGATTTAATAAGGTCATATGGTCCAAGCATTTAGCTGGCCTAGAAGAAGTCCCCGATGCGTGTTCCTGTGTACAGTGACCTGCCCAAGAACAGAAATGAGGACAGCCTGTATCTGTCGATACCGCTGTTGCATAGACACAGAATATCTCTTGAAAGACATGTAAGAAGGTGAGAAGACTGGTTGGTCAGGGAGGGAACTGGGTGCTTGGGGCAGGGAAGAAGGGAGAGGTACGTGGTTAAAGCTTCTGTACCTTCTGAAGTTTGAAGTGTGTAAGTGCATTAACCATTCCAAGAGTGAATTTAAGTTCAAAATTTTCCAACATCTTATTGTGAAGGTTTGCAAACATACAGACAAGTGGAAAGAACTATATGGTGACGCCACACACCCACTGCTGAGAAGCAACCCTTACCATCTTGCTATACTAGCTTTGTCTCTTACCTGTTAATTTTTTATTTATTATTATTGTTATTATTATTATTATTTTACTAAAAATGAACCCATCTCTGAGGACTGGGCAGGTCACTTCACTGGAGTCTTAATTTTCTCTCTTTTTACAATGAGAATCATGGGGTATCCTCTCCGTTATTTGCTCTACCTCTCACAAATAACGTGAGAGGTACGGCTGTTGGCGCCCTGCCCGTCTGTCATAAGCGTCTAGTGCGGTGGCCCCCTGACCTTGAAAACAGCCCCCTTCCGCCCATCACACATGTGTGAGCCTCTGGTGGCCATATGGGAACACGGCCTTGCCCCTCTGGGAGGAGTACCCCAGGGATGAAAGAGTAGATTTCTTTACTGCTCACTGGTACTTCTTCTTCTTCTTTTTTTTTTTTTTCTAAGATTGTTTATTTATTTGAGAGAGAGCATGAACGCGGGGAGGGGCAGGGGGACAAGCAGGCTCCCCGCTGAGCAGGGAGCCCGATGTGGAGCTCGATTCCAGGACCCCGAAATCATGACCTGAGCCAAAGGCAGATGCTCAACATCACCCTCACTCGTTATTTCTGATTCTCCTCCCCTTCAGGCCACGGGGGAGGACTGCATTTCCTGCTTCTTGAAGCTACAGCCACATAACTGGCTTTGGCCAATGAAATGTAAGTGGAAACAAGATGTGTCCCTTCCATGGAAAAGAATGAATTTAAGAGCCATGGATTAGCTTGTCTGGAGCTCCATGCCCATGTTTAAACCAATCACTGTGACCCGGGGATAGAGCACTTCTATGGACCAGGTCTGGAACACAGGTGCCTTGCTGTAGTCCTATCAAACTCCACGGAATGGATGCCTTATCTTAAAACCAGGGGAGGGAAGGAAGGAAAGGAGGAAGGGAGGGAGAGAGGGAGGGAAGGAAAGGGAAATGGAAGAAAGGAAGGAGGGGGGAAGGGAGGAAGAAAGGAAGGAAGGAAGGAAGGAAGGAAGGGGAGAGAGGGAGGGAGAAAGAAGAGGGAAGCTCTGTTACCAAAAGAGTTAGGTAATGCTGGGAAGACAGGTGGCATGAGCATTCTGATATTCAAAAATAGTAAGGGGATTTGTCCAAATTCACAAAGCTAGAAGATGCTACGGCCAAGAGAGGAATCTGGGTCTTACAGATGCCAAAGCTCTGGGGCTCTGTGGCCAAATTCCACAATACTGTTTGCAAGCAAACAATGACAAGACAGTGTAACATGACCAATGATAGCAAATCAGTCCTGGTGCAGAATCGATGGAACAGAGCTATTTGCTGGGCAGTGGTGGGGTGATGAATCAGGGAGGACTTCCTAGAGGAAGCAACGCTTGAGCTGGGTCCTTAGGACAAGTCACTCCAGGACAAGGGATCAGCATGTTCCAACACGCCTCAGGAACCTGCAAGATCTTGGAAGAGTGGGAGAAAAAGTGGTTTCTAGGCTGAAGGCTAAGGATCTTTGAGTCCAAGGATTTATTATAAAAGTCTGACAATTTATGTCTGAGTCCAACCTGGTTTACAAAGTGAAATATATATATATCACATATAACAATTTCTTAACTATATTTTTTATTTTATTTTTAAAGATTTTATTTATTTATTTGACAGACAGAGATCACAAGTAGGCAGAGAGGCAGGCAGAGGGTGGGGGGGGAGCAGGCTTCCCGCTGAGCAGAGAGCACGATGCAGGGCTTGATCCCAGGACTCTGGGATCATGACCTGAGCTGAAGGCGGAGGCTTAACCCACTGAGCCACCCAGGTGCCCCATCTTAAATATATTTAAAAGTACTGTTGAATTCGTGGTAGTTTTTTGTTGGTAGATGTTTTCTCAATTAGTGGGGACTAAAAGTAGAATGGTCACCATGCTTGGCTTGGGAATGATTCTGATGTTATAAAGGAGGTTTTATACCAAAAAAGACAGACATTGATTTCAAATGCATGTTTCTAAAAATGAGGCCGGGGAGGACAACACAACCTGCCCGGGGGGGCTTCACTGCCACCCCAGAGGCAACTGGAGATGCCTGGAGGGTTTTAAGCAGGGGAAGAAGGGTCGATTCAGAGTGGGTGGCGGGTGGCTGGAGGGGCTGATTCTGCAGGCAGATTTGATTCTGCAAATCAGAGGCTGCTGAGGTAAGTGTCAAGAAAGTAGAGGTTGAAGAGCACAGGCTCTGGGGCCAGCTGCCTGGGTTCAAATCCCGGCTCTGCCACTCAACTGCTGTGTGACGTTGGGCAAGACGCTTCACCTCTCTGATGCCTTTGCACGTCTAGCTATACAAGGGAAACAGTGATAACTCCGGAGGCTAAATGAGTTGAAAAATGCAAAGTGGTTGGAATTACATCCATGTTTAGCACCACGTATGAATACTACCACCTCGCCTGTGTGTGTGTGACTCGGTGACTATTTACCATTATGGTCTAACAAAGACGTGGCAGTGACCTGGACTATAGAACATGCAGACTTGGTAAAGAAACACTGGAAGGTATACACGTATTGACATATATGTACAAAGTTATGGGCATCCATATCTATTCCCAACAGCACACACAGTATCTGCATTGTAACTCGTCTGTACATTCCCCGAAGGCAGAAACATTCTCCTAGGTGTTTTGCTCGGTGAATGCCTCCTGGAGACCTTCAGATGGCTCTCCCCTCATGGAGAGAAAAGCTCCGGGGTCTGTCTTGTCTAATGCAGCAGATGTGGTCCTGGGGAAGCAGAAGGAGAAGACTCCTTCCTTAAGTCCGGCATGGGTGGTCGGCTCGCAGACCTCTGCAGGAGCCTCACAGGAGATGCGTGAGATCTGAGCCGAGCTTGGAGCTCCCATTTTTGTCCGAGAACGGGGAACAGACCGGGAGGACTGCCGAGGGAGGAGTAAATATCCCCCAGGGCAGGGGCAGTTCCTCTCAGCCCCCAACTGAGCACTTCGGGAGCTCGGGGGACTGAGGGGTCCCACCTCTGTCTTTACAGCTTCCCGAAGCAGGATGCCTCCCTGGTTTCCCGAATAAGGAAACTGAGGTCTGGAGGGGTAAGCGATTACCAGGGAGCGAGAGAGAAGTGAGGGGAACAGCGCTGACAAAGCGTGTGCAAATCACCTGTGCGAGGGACCAAACCGAGACTCTCAGACAGGAGTCTGCTCGAGCGGCTGGACTGTACCCATTTGACAGATGCGGAAACCGAGCTCAAATGGCTGGAGCATTTCCTTGGGTTCTGAGGTAGACCTAAGACTTTAATTCCACTCCTGCCCTGGAATTCAGAGTCCTTGGGGAGCCTTTTTCTCTGGCCTCCATAGCGGGAGAGGGGGGTCCCTGTCTACCCTCTTGCTCCAAGACCACTCAACTATAACATCTGACTCTCACTTGGCCCTGGACACTAATCCTGGTCACATCCCGACCTCTTACCCTCGGCAATCAGAGGGAACTGGGCCCACACCTGTGGTCTGACCGAATTCAAGGAGGGGCATCTCGTCCTGCCTCCAGCCTCCCCTGGCTCCTTGCTCACTCACCCCTCCGCCGACAAGACCAGGCACCAGCCACACCAACAGAAGACTCCTTATTTGCTTGTCTGCAACTCATTTTAAGAATTTGGGTAGGAGGCTGGGGTCTTCGAAAGCTCTCTTACTGAAGAATCTCTTCCAAATTCGGGGCTCAGAGAGGGCGAGTCTCTAGTCAGATCACAGAGCTAGAGCCAGCCGCTCAGCCAAGATATCCTCTCCCGTCCACCAGGTGACAGCAGCGGGTATCACTGTCCCTACACCCTTGGGGGCCCAGGATGCCCCCCCTCGCTGCCTCACCCCTCCTGCACCACCACCACCCTCCCTCCTGGACACTATTCTGCCCCTTCTATAGTCCATATGGTCAGTGAGTAGTTTGGAAATAGGGCTGAAACTATGGGAAAATCAAAAACAACATCATAATAATAAGGAGAGGGGTGCGGGGGGGGAAGAGGAGGGGGAAGTTAAAAGTCATAGAGAATGAGAGAATGAGAGGACATACCAGACTCCTTGGCACAGCCCCATAAAGGAAATATGATCCTCGTCGTTTGGGTTGTGAAACTAACATTCCTGAAGGTTAAGCACGGTCCCTCAAGGTCACCCAGCCACTAAGTTGGCCAAGGAGGGTTTGGAACCCAGGTCGACATGACTCCAAGCTGTACGACATAGTTTTCTTTTCACTCTGCCTCTACAAGGTCCCTGACCTCAACAGGCTCATAGACAGGATGGGAGCAGACAAGTCAAGGGCAATCCCAGCATGGTAGTGACCATAGTAACTATAGGGGGACATGTAGGTGGCAGGTAATGGGCGGGGGGGGGGGGGGGGCGGGAATCAAAGAGGGCTTCTGGAAAGAGGCGATGCCTGAACTAAACCATGAGGGCTGAGCAGCAGGTGAGCAGTGAGCCTACAAGAGAGGAAAAAACAAGAAAATGTCCAGAGAAGAAAACTGTCCCTTCTAGCGCTTTCTACCAGCCATCGGGACTGTGGTCCGGGTGATCCTTCAAGGGGGACTGAAGGTAATGTCTCCCTTGCGTGTGCCTTCCATGACTGTATCAGCAAAAACAATCATCGTCTGCTATCTTGCCATCTACAAGACTTGCTAATAATCTTGTGGGGAAAAAAATGTTTTTAACTGAGGTGACGTTCGCATAACAGAAATTAACTACTTTAAAGTGAACCATCGAGCCACATTTATAATTTCACAGTGTTACACCACCACGCCCTCTAGCTGTCCCCCAACCATTTCCGTCACCCTCTATTAAAACCCCGAGCCCCCTCTATTAAAACCCCGAGCCCCCTACGCAGGCACCCCCCAGCCCTGCCTCTCACCAGCCCCTGGCCACCGACAACCAGATCTCGGTCCCTGTGGATTTACCCCTTCTGGATGTTTTATATAAATGGAATCACACACCATGTGACCTTTCGTGCCTGCCGTCCTCACTTAACGTCATGTCTTCAGGCTTCATTTCCTATTTTATAACTTTTCTAGGTGAGGAGGAAGAGCAGAGCTCTGACCGCGGTTTAAATATGAGCCAGCATCTCCCCCCGGAGCCTGGGCTCTTCCCTTCCACAAGCCCTACCCTCCTGCAGGGGCCCAGAGGCAAAGCACAGGCCGGGGGGTGAGTCCTCACTCAGCTTTCCCCTGACTGTAGGCTGGAAAATGGTCAAGAGGGCAGATTTTGTTATGTGTTCTTTTCACAATTGGGAAAAAAAAAAAAAGGCAATATAAGGGGGGAAAAAAACCCAAATCCGTCCATTGGTCACTAAGCACTCCCCGCTTCCCACTCCCACTCCCGCCATAGCCCAACAGGACCAAGGACTCAAGATTGAGAGTCCCGGAGAAGAAAGTCCAGCCAAGGACGGAGAAAGGAAAGGAGCAATCCAGCCAAGAAAGAGGGAGGGGCGGGAAAGGGTTAGGGAGGGGGAAGGAGAGATAGAGTGAGGAGGAGGAAGGAGTGAGGGGGGAGGGAAGAGAGATGGAGAGGGGGAGGGGAAGAGAGAAGAGAGGGGAAGGACAGAGGGAGGAGGAGAGGGAAAGAGGACAGGTACAGGGAGGGGAGAGGGAGGGGAGAGGAGGAGGGAAGGGGAGAGGGAGGACCCTCCCTCCTGTATTTCCAACCCATAGTCCTTCCCCGCCTCCCTTTGCCCACCTGTTTATTTCCCGAGTCCCATCACTGTCATTCTTCAAACCTAAGTTCTCCTCTCCATCCCCGTCTACGGATTCGTCTGGAGTCCTGGAGCAAGATGGGAACCATCGTGTTTCCAAACTGATTCAGCTTCTGTGATTTAATTTTTTTTTTTTTTCCAAAAGAACCTGACCCAGAATCAGGATGGAAGAAATAAATATTTGATAAGAAAAAGCAAGCAAGGGTTCAGCCATGTCCTTAAAACACACAGGTCGTGTCACCAAGGACTTTCGCACTAGGTGCCACCAATGTCAAGCCTCCCTCCCAGAGTCTGAAGGGATGCCAAGACATATGGGGACCACACACTCTAGGTTTGCTTAGCCTGGTTTCAAATATCCAGTTCCTGCTCCCCAGAGCACCTGCTCTTACCAGAATGTGAGCCGCAGTTTCAGGTCAGGAGGAAGGGAGAGCGCCGGGGATGAGACTGGAACCCCAAGGGGAGGCCGAAGTTCCTGAAAGACTAATTATACACCAGCAGGTGCCCCTAAGTGCAGGTGAACAAAAGGGTGTAGACAGCATTATGGGTACCAGCCCAAGAATGTTGTCGAGAACAACCACTGCCCACATACAACCAAAAATAAAAACGTCAGTTCGATTTATTCTCCCCAGAGGTTCTCCGAGAGAAAAGCTGGACACTGATGTTCATGCCTCCAAGGCCCGGCTGGAAAGGCAGCTGGAAACAGAGAGCACGTGGAATAATGGGGCCATTGCTGAGGTCGCGGTGGAGGTAAATGCAGGTGCTAGGAGGGCTATGGGGTCGGAGGAAGAAACCCAGGAGGGCTTCCAGGAAGCAGTGGCACCCAAGCTAAGTCACTGAGGGTGAGCCCCAGGCAGATGGTCCACAGGAGCAAGAAGGCACAAGCCTCCAGAAATGATGGCATGGCTGTACTCGGGTAGTGATGGATTACTGGGGACTCGCCCTCCCCCTTAGCCCCTCTGTTTCCCTTGCTTCTCTAAAGAGTCTACGTCACTTTTTAAATAAAACCTTTTTATTTTATTTTTTTTTAATTTTTAATTTTAATAAACATATAATGTATTTTTATCCCCAGGGGTACAGGTCTGTGAATCATCTGGTTTACACATTTCACAGCACTCATCATAGCCCATACCCTCCCCAATGTCCATTTCCCCACAAATAAAACCTTTTTAAAAGAAAGGAAAGCTAGCCATTTCAAAGGACGCCGAGAGCTGTCACAAGAATGTGGTCCAGCTTCTGGGTCATGCTCATAGAAAGGGAGACCCTTTCCCCCCTTACGCCCGGGGGGCCTCCAGCTGGGGCTGCCACAGCAAAGGACCACAGACTCTGTGGGGGGCGGGCGCGGGTGTAGACCACAGACTTCTCTCCTCACAGCTCTGGAGGCTGCAGGTTCGAGATTGCCTCTGAGGTCTGGCTCCCGAGCTAGCAGATGGCCGTCCTCGGCTGTGTCTTCACGTGGCCTCCCTTGGTGCTGTGCACACCCATGTCCTCTTCTAGAAGGACACTGTCACGTTGGATTAGGCCCACCCTACTGATTACACGTTAACTCCTTCACCTCCACGAGGACGCTGTCTCCAAATACAGTCACGTTCTGAGGTCCTGCGGGTTAAGACTTCAACAGGTAGATGTGGGGCGGGGGGCACACTCAGCCCACAATACTGGGGTCCAGATAAATGTCTCCAGATGAGTTCTTCATCTTTCCCGTTGGCTGTGGGAGAGTTTAGAACATTAGAACTTGCCTGATTTGGGCACAAAGATGTGGGATGCCAGAAAGCACACGTGAGCACAGTTAGAGACCCTGGGGTTCCCCAGGGGAGTGCTGGCCTTTGGCCATCCCAAGTCAGAAGGGCTGGCCCGGAGTCTCACACAAACCCGAGGGGGTTCAGCATCTGCCCCCACAGCTACCTATGTGCCTGAGGAAGAGACGATAACGTGAGAAAGCCCGTTGCCTTTCTAACCTCAGATGGCCGTGTGGATCCGAGCTGGGCTTGAGACTTGATGTCATCTGCTCTCCTGATGTCAGCAGGTGCCTGGGAGCCAAGAGAGCTCTTAAAACTCTGCAGACCGTCCTCTGTCTGCTTCTGCACAAGCATCACCCAGCATAACGCGAGAAGGAAGAATCCCAGAGGCTGCCCGTTCCAGATGCCACCAAGTTTTCCAACGACCACAGCCATGGCCATGGGGTGCCCTGCTCCCCTGAATTACTCCAGCCTTGGCCATGGGGTACCGTGCTCCCGTGAATTGCTCCAGCCCACACAGGGACCTAACTCTTCCCTCGTTTCCCCTGAGCACCACTAAGACGGGATGGGGTCTTCAAGGGAAGGACACATACCTGGGTGGCCAAGGGCCACAGTCTCCGTGGCCCACAGGCTCACCCCTGGCTCACTTTCCAGATCCCAGCCCAATCCAGGAGGGCACTAGAGGTGGGGAAGTGGGGGACACCCCACTTGCAGTACCTCCCACCCTCCCACGCTGCAGTTCCTCCCTCCCCCGAGTATCTGTCGCCCGACCTCCCCAGCAAGGACCTGCAGCCTGGTCTCGGACACCATCCTGGGAAAGCCAGGGGCAGTTAGGTGCTGGCACTCAGGTTCTCCGCCCTCGTTTCCCTCCACAAAGCCGCTCCAGGGTTCCCCCGTCCAGTGGCAGGACAGGCTCAAGGGCAAGTTCATCACAGTGATAATCATCCACCCCGACTATTGTTTGTGGATATCGTAGCCTCCAGACCCCTACTTGGACACGACCCATTTGTTATTCTCCATGGCCTCCCTTCAGCATCGCTGCACAAGGAAAGAACAGAGGCCCAGAGAGGTGGGGCGACCAGCTCAAGGTCACACAGTGCCACTGTAGGGAGCCTGTGTGCCCGTACCACCCTTAGGACCCTCTGCACCTTGACCTCTGTCTCAGCAGCGAAATTACGCTTAAGTACAGGAGAGAGGCCAGAGGGAAGACAGGGCCACCGGCCCCAGATCTGGCTCTCAGGAATGGGGCTGAGATTCCTTCGAGTTAATACACGTCATACCACAGGGTTGACCTCATAAATATCATTAGATCCCGCAGTGTCCGTCCAGCCCGCCGGGGCCCTGGATGTGAGGAACTCTGTATCCTGTTCCCGGCCGCAGCAGGTGGAAATAGTGAGAACCAAGGCAAGAGCACCAGTGAAGCAAACAGCTGAATGCTCGTTGCCTGGCCCAGAGCGGCTAGAGACCGCTGACCCACGTGCGCTGGCCTGTCCCCCTCCAGCAGTGGGGAGGCCGGAGCAGGCTTCAGGGAATGCGCTGGACCTTGCACAGGGCTGGGGACAGACAGCCGGGGCTCTGGTCTCCGTGTGCCATGGGACCCTGGGCAAGTGACTTGACATCTGGAAAACTCGGTTTTTCCATCTGTAAAAGGGGATATTGGGATCCGCTTCGGGAACATGTGTGTGGCTGTGTCCAGCTGAAGGCCAGGCACAGTATGGGGACCCAGAGGATAGAAGAGGCGGGGTCAACGTGGGGATATGCCGTCCACCTACCCACCCAGCTGCCTCCTGGCTGTTTGTGGTAAGAAACCCAGAAGCAACGGGGAAATTCCACCGAGCAGGGGTGTTGCCTTGGAACAGAGGCCCCAGGGGATGGGAGTAGCTGCCTGTTAGGGACAGGAGGGGGCTGGGGATCTCAAGTCCTGAAAGGCCAATTTGGGCCCTAGAATGAATCACTGCAGAAGCTTAATGCATACTACCATCAAACCCGCCAAGAACTTGGGCCATAAACCTCCTTTATGCCCGGGCCACAGGGCCGCCTCCAAGACTCATTCTCTGAACAGTTCATGGGCTTTGACCACCTAAATCCCTTACCTCTCGGTCCAGGGACAGGCCCCCTCCTCCAGTAGTTCCAATGGGATGGACATTCTGCCTCCTCCAGGCTTGAAGGTGCTTTGTGACCCAGGCCCATGCAGCCCTCGCTAAATGACAGTGACCGGTTCAAGGAGGGCGTATGACCGAACCAAGACAACTGCAGCCAAAGAATCTCAGGTCTGGGACTTCTGATCAAGATCTTGGGGCAGTGGACTCCCCTTTCCCCGCAGGACTTGGACCTGTGGGGCAGGGCCATTTTTTGGAATCCTCAGGGGACGGTCAGTCTGAGAGGGTGGCCAGTGCGGTACAGGGTCTAACTGAGAAAGAGACACCGAGCTGTGTGATCTGGGACAAGTCACTAAACTTCCCAGAAAGGCTACTTCCTTAAACCTCTAAGGATCATAATTGAGGGTAAAAGAAAATAATGCACATTTAGCACTGAGCACACAGTACGCTCTTGGCGCACGTACCCTCCCAATGCGGTTCACCCCATGTAGACCTGCTTAACCGCAGGCACATGCAGAAGACACGTGGGTGTAGAGAGGAAGGCCATCCTGGTTCCCAAGGGTTCACTCTCAATGAGCTCTGACCTCACTGTGTCTCTCCTGTTAGTCTTATCAGGAAGCCAAGATAGTAGAGAGGACAGGAGCAAGGGCCTTGGGGTCAGAGAGACCTAAGTCCTAGCCCTGTTCAGTGACCTTAGGCAAGTTACCTAACCTCTCTTAGGCTTGTTCCCTCGTTAGTAACATAGGGAAGGCAATGCCCAGCTCATAAGGGGGTTCAAGGATGAAAGCGTGAGGCAACGTACACCATGCTTCACACAACTATTTTCCCAGATCCTAGCCAGGGATCTTCCTAAGGGCCAGTCTAAGGCTTGGTCTCATTCCTGCCTCGCAGAGCTCAGCCATGGCCGTGACCTCCAGTCCATGACCTCCTTGACAACTACCAAAACTCTGTGTTCAGTCTCGCCTCTCTCCAGAATGTAGATCTCTGGGCATCTCTACCACAATGTCCCCCAGGCATCCCAGATCCAACAGGATGTCCTGGCTGGCCCACCACACTCTGCACTATTTGTGTCTGTCACCTTCGCCTTGGTTTCTAACCCTTTACATGAGCAGGTTGTAGGAGATCACGATGGAGCCTCTCTCAGCCCTAACACCCTAGGATTCTCAGCTCTGCGTCATCTCCCCCAGATTGGCCACCCTCCACAGCAACACAACACCCAGCTTACAAACGCATTCATCACAGCCCCCAAGCCTACCAAAGTCTCCCTTGAGAGGTTCCCTATCTCTCACGCCTCCCTGCTGCCATGCCCGTCACGCTAGTCCAGACCGCTACATCAGGACATCCTGGATGGACCCTGCATCCAGGCTCTAGCACCGGCTTCCCCATCCAGCCCACCCTCTGCTCTTTCCATCCATGGGGTCAGGGATCAATGAGGGACTTAGGGCAGCTTCTCTCCCAAACAGACTCTGCAGAGAGGCTGGGCCACCTCACGTCACCCTCAAGAATGGAGCTTCACTCCAGATAATGTCAGTGCCCTGGAGATTCTTTTTAAGATTGGGGATGAGGGAAGGAAACTTTCATGGTGTTCATACTAGATACTCAATAAATATATGTTAAATTCATTCATTCATTCATTCATTCATTCATTCACTCATGCTTTTCAAGCATGACCTCCTAGATGGTTGTCTCCAGTGCCAGACAGATCATGCCAGAGACCCCTCTGCCAATCTTATGAAAACTAAGAACCTTTGCTTCACAAGAGCACATTTGCATGTGATTTTTTTGCACAAAATTTCAGGGGGTTCTTAGACCCCCAAACCCACCTATAGAGCAAAGTTGGCCCCCAATTGAGCCCATTTTACAGATGGGGAGATGGGAACACAAAGACAGGAAGGGGCTCTCCGTATCTCCATACACTAGCTCAGGTCCTCCAAGTGCTGGGCCACACCCAGCTCCAGGTTCGTGGTTTTGAGTCGCAACTCCCACCACACCTGGCGTGTCTGTGCTGTTTCCTCATCCATGCGAGAGTGACCAGGCAAGGCTTTAGGGAGGAGGTGGTGTACACATAAGAAACCAGCCCAGCCCTGTGCACAGAGGACAGTTCCTCTTCTGTTCATTTGCTCACCTGTTCTCTTCCTTTCCTTGCAGGATTTTGGAGGCTGGAGACAGTGCTGCCGTCTAAAGTGGTCACGGAAGGCTTCGTGGAAGAGGAGAGCCCTGCCTGAGCCTCAATTTTGGGTGCCGGAGGGAGACAGGGGCCAGGGGTTATTAATAGGCCTGGCTTGATGGGCCCAGGGAGGGTGAATGTGATACAGACACCCAGTACCGAGGCTGGGAAGTACCTGACACCGGAAGGGGAGGGGGCCCGGGGGCCGGGGGTAGCGCCACCTCCCAAAATAGCCAGAGCAGAAGCCTATATAGGTGGCCATCCCACCTCGAGGCTCACTTCCCTGCAGGACCTCCCACCCGCCCAGGCTTTCAGTGCAGGTTCCAGCCCTCCTCCCCCACCCGAGGTGAGTGGCAGCTACTGAGGCTGGAGGTCGGATACAGTGGGGAGGAGGCCAGATGGAAGGGACAGCCACATCGCCCCTGCCCCCAGGGAGACAGCGCTGAAAGGGCAGCAGCTGAGGAGTCCAGGTCCGAGAGTGCGGATTCCTCACTCTCCATCCGAACTCCTGGTGTGACCTGGGACACATCCCTCCCCCTGGCCGGGCCTCAGGTTCCCCACCTTGGAACGAGAGGGGTGGAGCCAGGCGTCTGTGGACTCTGATGATGCCATCAGAGGAGGCCCATGAGTGGGCAGAGGAGGCAGGAGGAAGGGCTATGGAGGGCTGGCGGGCCGGCCCCAGTAACATCGTCTGGTGCTCTGACTGGGTGGACTCTGGCTCAGAGACGGTGTCAAGCTGATGGAAGGCTTCTCTAGCAGGGAGAGTTGGAGGAAGGAGGGAGCATGGGCCTGTGTTGAGGTTCCTGCCTTCGCCACG
The DNA here is from genome assembly GCF_963455335.1 of Martes martes. NCBI lineage: Eukaryota > Metazoa > Chordata > Mammalia > Carnivora > Mustelidae > Martes > Martes martes. Next base: position 11,213,787 of record NC_137895.1, read on the forward strand.
GGGGTCAGCGTTTGGGCATGGTCTGTGGCTCCGATAGGTGGGACTTCACAGGGATGGGTCCTGGGCAGCGGGGAGGGGCTCCACGGATGAGGGTCACTGAACTCCAAGTTCGCAGACCTGGCTAACTTGGGTCTCTCTTGGCCAACTGCCTTGCTGTGTGTCCATTAGGCCATTCACTGACCCTCTCTGGCCTCAGTTTCCCCACCAGTAAAACAGAAGGATCCTTCAGCTAGGGAAACAGACTCTCCAGGTAGGCCCCCGGCATGAGCTGAGCCTGGGGGCTGAAAGAATTTCACAGAAGCCCCGCGTGTCCACGTGAACAGCTTGGCTGGGGGATGGGCTGGGACAGCAGGGGTTGCTGGATGGTCCGCGGGGGGCCGTGCAGCAAGAGACAGCGGGTCGGGAGACACAGCCTCTGCTCCTTAGAAGCCAGCCGGAGGGCTGTGGACTGAAGGAGCTGACTCACAGGGAGGGGGCAGCCCAAGTGGCGTCGTCCTAAGGTTTCCAGGAAGGGCAGCCGTCCAGGGCTGAGCTGAGGGAGACGGTGTTGACAGCAAGTGTGCCGGAACTCGAGCAGCTGGGCAGCTCTCCCCAGCCGCCCACCAAGGGGCACCAGACTCAGCCCCGGCCCACCTGCCTACACCTTCCGTTGGAGGCTCAAGATCCCACCCCAAGGGACCACCAACACCATCAACACAAGGGAGGGACGCAGACAACCAGAAAAGGAGAAGGTCATAACCCAAGGTCACACAAGGACTTAGCACAGCCATAGATCTAGAACCCAGGCATCCCGACTCCCTGTCCAGTGCTCTGCAAACTGTAGAGGCAGCTGGTGGCAGCCTGAATCCTGGGGAGACCGTGGGAAAGAATGCAACTGGTCTCTGGCCGCCTAAGATTAGGAAGTGTCACGTTTCCCGGAGAAGAAGTTCAAGCCACGAAGCCTGCTGAGCTTGTCTAGAAAGTGTGGTCTGAAGGTTCCAGCCTCTCCCCAGACATGGGTCTTCTGGTCGCCTAGTGGGGAGAGGGTGCATAAAGAGTTCAAGGAGCCTCTCCCACCCTCCCCTCTCCCAAAAGCTTTGTGGGGGGCAGGAGTCTGGACCCACACTACAGTCGGTGGCTCAGGAGACCAGGGAAGCAAGTAGTGAGTGGAGATCTGAGAACAGTTCTTTGGAAAGTCAGACTAGGGGGGAAAAAAAAAAAGGTTTCAGTGCATCCCTGGCCAGATGTGGGATGGGGCATCCGGAAAGGGCTCGCGGGGCAGCAGCCTAGCCTCTCCGGACCGCCTCCTCCCAGTGGCCTTGGGGTTCAGGTTTCCAGACCTCAGCGCTCAGATTTTGCAGCATAAATTTGCATCCAGGACAGACAAGACCGGAGGCTGAGGTAGGAGGGAAGACAGAACGGGAGTAGGACCCAGGGGCCCACCAGGCTGTAGGCCTGGCCCCTGGCGGTCGGGTATCCTCCCCCAAGCGGCGGGACATCCTTCGAGGACCCGAGAAGCTGCGCCACACCAGGCGGGCGCCTCCTGCGTGCCCTTGACGGCAGGAGAGCCCTCTAGCCCCGGCGGGTGACGCGGGCGCCCCATCAATTCCAGAGGTCGCCCCCTCCCCGGGCGCCCGGGCCGTGGCCCCAGGGATCCCGAGGACCCCCGGCGGGGCGGGGCGGGGCGGGAGCGGCAGCGGGTCGGCGCGTCCGCCGGACCCCGGCAGCGCTGCGAGACTGAGCCGCTCTGGCTACGCGCCCAGCCCCGCGCCCCCTGGCTCTGCGCCAGGCCGGCGGGCGTGCGCCCGGCGCGCAGCACTGCAGCGCTGGTCATATGAGCAGAAATGATGAGAAAAGCACTTTTTAATCTTTTCGCACTTGCTCTGCGCGCTCAAACAGTTGCAGGATGTCGATGACAGACTTGCTCAGCGCTGAGGACATCAAGAAGGCAGTGGGGGCCTTTACCGGTGAGCAGCGCGCTCCCCTCCCCAGCCCTCTCCCCTGATCCACCACCCTGGCCCTGCACCCCCCAGGTCTCGCGGCTAAACAATCCTCCCGAGCGCTCCTCTGCCCAAGCATCCTGCGGGGAGCTGGCTGGACGGAGCAGGGGGTTCTTCGGCATTTCCCAACTCCTCTCGGGCGGGACTTGGCGCAGGGAGCCGGTGGGGAGGCCGGGTGGTGCTCTGCCGGACAACGGAAACTTGCCGGCGCCAAAGACAGGGTGGCCGTGCTGCGAGGACTCGGGGTCCGGACAAAGGGCAAACACCGGGGTCCAAAGCGGACCTTCTAGGTCCTTGTGGGCTTTTGATACTTCCCCTTTAATGCACTTGGAGGGGCGCGGGTGCGCACGCCTTCTCTCCAAGCAGCCCCTTTCGGAGACCCCCGTTCAGAACGGGACTCTACTTGGCTGGCGGTGGTTGGCTCCTTTGCAGTCCAAGCCCCTCTCTGGGGCCCAGGGCACCCCTCCCCACCCGCCCCACCACCACCACCACCACCAAGGACCCGCACGCGGTCGAGCGCGTTCCAGCGATCGAATGGGGTGACCTTCCCGCAGCTGGCATTGTTTCCGCCCAACCCTGCGGGGGGCATCCTCAGCGTTTGCAACTTCCAGCCTCCATAGGTTGCCCAGGTTGGGGGGCGGGCAGTCTAACCTCTCTGAGCTGCCCTGGACTTGAGCACTTAGCTGCCTACCTGCTTCTTCCCTCTGCTTCCCTAGCTGGGGAAACTGAGGCTCAGAGAAGACCAGAAACTTGCCCAGGGTCACCTAGAACAGAAGGGGGATTAGAACTAAGGTCACCTCTAGGTCTTGGCCCCCCTCCTTCGTGTCAGAGGTGGACAGAGGACCTGTCCTTTCCTCAGCTCAAGGCTGAGGGGAGAACATGACTCTCAACATGACCCCTCCCTCCCTGCCACACGGAATCTACTCTAATTGTACCCTTTCCGGGTGATCCTGAAAGGGAGCGTAGCACACAGAAAATTGGGGAGAGGGCGTCCCATTTCCTTTTAGCTTGGCATCCCCCTCCTCAGGGTATAAAGAAGTTCTGGGAGGTTACCCTTCCAGGGATGCTGGGATAACCCACCCAAGACTCCTTGACCAACCTTGCTCCCTCTGAAAAGAAACTTAACTGGGAGTTCCTGGGGAACCTTCCAACAAGCCCCCAACTCCCACCAGAATTGATATCTGTGGCAAAGCCAGGGTTTCTGCGTCCTCCCCCTCCTCCTCCCCCTGTATGACCTTGAGAGAAACTTGTCTTCCCTGTGTTGGTTGATTTTCTGGCAATACAATCTGTGGCCGAGAAAAAAGGTCAGCCCCCCAGACAGACACACACCACGTTCACACCACCTCCAAATCCCCAGCCCATCCCCATTCAGCCAACACCCAAAAGCCTTCATGGAAGCCAGGAAGCTGCTCTGCCTTCAAAGGCTATTCTGCTCCCAGTGAAGGGCACAGCAGAGTGGTCTACCTTTTGTACCTCTAGCTGTGTGACCTTGGGCCAAGCACTATCCATACGCGCTGGTCTGGGCTCCTTCAGCCCTCCCAGACAGAAGCATCCCTCCATCCCCCAGCACTGGCCCAGGGAGCTCAAATCAACAAATACTGCTATGACCCCTGTTCTCCTGCCCTTCCCTACTGCCCCTCCTGCCTTTCCCTACCACCCGCCTTTGTCCTCATTTTAACCGGACCCTCTCCACCCTGCCCCCACAGCCGTCGACTCCTTCGACCACAAAAAGTTCTTCCAAATGGTTGGCCTGAAGAAGAAGAGCCCGGATGACGTAAAGAAGGTGTTCCACATCCTGGATAAAGACAAGAGCGGCTTCATCGAGGAGGATGAGCTGGGGTAAACTGAGGCCTGCAGGGACTGCCCAGCCTGAGAGGGTGTGGGGGTTGAGACTCTGGCTTCTGAGGGCCCATCAGATCTGCCTCTTCTCTCTGCACATTTGGCAGAAAATATCTGTGCTTCACCACTGTTGTTTCCGGAAGAATGAAATCGGCAGCAGAGAGTGCAACTAACTAGATTAAATTATAGCCACTTAATATTGCTAATGGGATGAGGCTACTTAATAATTAAACACACAGGAAGAGGCAGGTTTTCTGGATGCCTAACGCCATGTGCAAGACAGGGAGCGCTAGCTGGAGTATTTATTTCATTGATTTTTCATTTGCCTCAAAGGCACCCTCCACCATCCTGCAGACCGCACCCCCCTGCTCCCACTTCTGTACCAGCGCAGCTAAAGCAGTGTCTGGACAAGTGGGGGATGCAGAACCAACTCTGAGGTTCAGAAGTCCCGAGAACAAAGCGGAGGAGGGGAAGATTATGACTAGGAAAATGCACCTGGCTCATGTCTCCCCACCCAGCTGTGCCTTACATCACTCTCTGGCCAAGATGGCCTTGAATTTCGTCCTAAAGAGAAGGGGGAGGGTGTGGAGAGAGATCTTTCCGTAGGAACCTCCCTACCCATCCAATCTCACCCCAAATCATTTTGCAAGGATACCCTTTGTCTAGAACCTTCTCCTTCTACCTACCCACACATATATACACACAGACTGACTTCTGCTTGTCCTCCAGGCGTCACTTCTCCAGGAAGCCTCCCTGGTTTTCCCCCTCATCCCAGGTGGGATGGATGCATCCTCTGAGCACCCTTCTCTATCCCCATCATTGCATCCATCACCCTGTGTGGTCTCTCTCTGAGCACTCGATCGCCTCCTCATTTTTTCGGGTGGCTTCCTTCTCTGTGGCCCCGATTTCCAGGAGGCCCCCGGCACAGAGAAGACACTTTTGCATTTGTGGGGTTGGCTGGAAAAAAAAAGCAAATGCAGGTGCCCTGCCCGGAGTGAGGTCAGCCTTTCGCCGAGGACAGCCTGTCCTTCCCTGCATGCCCGCCCGTTCTAGCACAGCCACAGCCCAGGCCGCCCGGCGCAGCACAGCTGCTGCACGCCCGCTGCCGGCCGCCTCTCCCAGTTGCCCGCTGCCTCTGCGCAGGTGCCGGCCCACCATCCAGACAGTGTTCCTGCAAGGTGACCTCCACGTGACTCCCTCCCCGGCTTTTCTCCCCAGATTCATCCTGAAGGGCTTCTCCCCAGATGCCAGAGACCTGTCTGCGAAAGAAACCAAGACACTGATGGCCGCTGGAGACAAGGATGGGGACGGCAAGATTGGGGTCGATGGTAAGTAGCCATGACCTGGGGCCAGAGCACATCGTGGATCTCAGGATGTTTGGATGCTAAGACCTTGGAGCTATCTCTGTCACATGAGAGGGACAGGAGGGGTCTCCCACTCCCCAGGATTAGAAGGAAAAGGCAATGTATTAGGCTGAGAGCTCTAGCCAGGCACACACCCAAAATACCTGGTACGTTTTTTTTTTTTTTTTTCTGAATTTGAACAACCCAAAAGGAATAGATTCTTTTTCCCTCCCTACTATGTAAGGAATCAAGGAGAATTTGGGATTTTCCCTGAACTTTGCCTGCACTTTTACCTGGATTCTGATACTGGCTCTGCCCAACTGGCTGTGTGACCTTGGGCCGTCTCTGTCCTTGTCTGGGCCTCAGTCTCCCAACTGTAACCTGAGGAGATGAGGCCAACTGATCCCCAAGGACCCTGTAGGTTCTCATCTTTCTCAAATTCCAGGGATGGAAATTCCTTATCTTCTATCGTCCTCAGCATCTTGTCCTGGTATCCTGTAACTTCGGGTTTCAAAAACCTGTTTGGGCTTCACCCAAATATACCCTTCCCGCATTGTAGGAGAGCCAGGAAAAACAGCCAGCTGGCAATCACCAGGGAATCAGGAAAAGGAGTATTGAACCCTGCCTTGCTTTTGGGGCTTTGCTTTCAGAAGAGAGGAGGGGCTGGCAGTCCACCATCCCGCATCCTTCTCTGTTCAGAACGAATATTCACAGAACACACAGAACACACCCCAGCAGCGTTATCTTTCTTAGCATCCCAACAGCCTTGAGAATGATCTCGATTTTGCAGATGGGGAAACTGAGGCAGGGGTGCTTAGCCTGTTCAAAGAGCTAGGACAGAAGTGAGTGAGTCGGGATTTAGAATAACCCTTTCCAGCAAGTTGTGTCTCATCTTGTAATCGTCCTTCCCATCACCCTAAGAGAAAACTGTGTATGGGCGCTTGGCCTCATGGGCTCAAATCCCTACCACTTTCTGGCTGTGTGACTTTGGGCAACTCCAGTTGCAACTCCATCCTCTCTGAACTGAGGATAATGATAGTCCTTATCCCATGGGATTGTCGTGAGCATTAGATGTGTTAATGTGTAAAGGGTTTAGAATAGTGTCTGGCAGGAGCCAGTGCTATATATGTGTTTGTTACCTAAATTTTTAAAAATAGGGACTAGGGTGTGTTCATCCTTTTATATCCAGTGTAGAGCCCACATCTCCCCCAAACCAGGCACTTAATAAACATCTGTTGCCCGAGTGAAAAGACCAGCCCTCCATGCTCTGTTTCCTCTCTGCGCTTCCCCAGCTATGACCTTGGCCCCGGCCCCTCTCTACACCCAGTTCCCGTGCCCGGCAAGTGAGGTGCACGGTTTAATCCCAAGACCTGGTTGGGCTCATCGTGAAAATTAAGTGGCTATCGACACAAAATTGTTCTGGGAAAGCTAAAAGGATTCTGAATGTGGGCGTACGTGATTAAAGTTTAATGCCCGAGACCAAAATGGAGAAACTTGGGCAAGGTCAGTCGAAAGAGTCCCCTGGCATTCCAGTGCCAGCTGTCTCTCCTGCGGCTGCGAAGGAGGGAGGTGATTTTAAAGGAGCCGGAGCAGAAAGTGCTGGAGAGAAATGGGTGGCTGGTCTTGGTGGGTCCGGTGAGTGGCGAATGGCACATCTCCCCATGCCCCTTCCTGAGACCGCTCCACCTGGGTTCCCACAGGGACCCCAACCCAAACCTCCAGACCTGCTTCCCCTTTTTATTGGCAGCCAGTAGGCTGGAGCTGGGCAGGAAGTGGTAGGCGGGGTCTTCATGGATGGCTGCTCGCTAGCAACCTACATGATAAAGAAAAACCAGGCCATACCCTAGGCTGCTTCCCTCCCCCTCCCTCCCTGCCCATCTCCAGTCTTAAAGAGCTAACTCAACTCTTCCAACAGATCCAACAGACGTTTCCTGAGTAGCAAGCCAGTGCCAGGCTGTCGGGGAGGGAAAGATGAATGCAGCCCTATTCCCAGAGGCCCTGTTTCCTGGCTGGGTGCCCCAGAGCAGAGGCCCAGCGGCCCCGAGCCCTAGTTGCTCATCGATGAGCTGGGCATGACGACACATGGCTCACGGGCATCTGTGAGGTTCCGTGACCCGAAGCATGTTAAGGGCGCAGCGCCCAGCGCATTGCAAGTTCTCGGCCAGCAGCAGCTACGATGCTCTTTCTATCCTAGCTGCAAGGTGCTTACAGTTCCATGTATATGTACACAAAGGAACGCCAACACCTGGGGGGTGCGGAGGAGCCTTCTGGAGAGGGCAAGACGGCGGTGTGGAGGCATATGGGAGGCTGGGGACAGGAAGCTGTTGGCCGGAGGAGGGGGCGGGGGGAGTTCCTGGGAGAGCTCGGGGCAAGGTGTTGGTTTCAGCAAAGGCACAAGGCTGGGAGGTTTAGGGATGTCTAGAAACGGGCAAGAAGGTTGTTTGACTGGAGGTGGAAAAAGAGAGAGACTTGTTAGCAGTGTGGTAACGTGTGCTGAACCCTGCCTGAGCGTCACCTAGGACGGAGGTCGGAGGGGCTGGTGCAGAAGGAGCAGCGTCAGCGCCCTAGGCACACTGGATGCAAACCCAGGGGTGTCTGCCTACGCTTTCCAGCTCAGGATGACCTGATGGGAGGTCTGGGGGTCAGGGCAGAATGAAACAGGGTGGGGCAGGAGAAGAACCGGGCGGGTGGATCCCTGGAGTCAGCAGGGCCCCACATGGTACACTTTTGAGAATGGAAGATACAGATACCTCCCCTCCTCGCCTCCACCCCAAACGTGGTACTTTTCCTGGAGGGTGCTGGGAAGGATGGGGTGAAGATGCCTGGTAGGCAGTGAGATGGGAGGCAGAGGGCTTTGCAGTCCCCTGGGAAGTTCTGTTTCAGCCAGGATGCTTTCCTGCCTGTTTCCTGCAAAGACAAAGGGTTCCGAGCCCCGCCCAGCAGCAGGAGAATGCTTTCAACTCCTGGTGGGACCTGAGGCAAGTCACAGAACCCCCTCTGATCTTCAGGTGCCTGATCTTTACAATCAGGAGCCAGTCACTGGGGTCCCTGCCAGGTCTGGGATTCCAACGGATGCCCCAGCAAATAAACCTCTAGGCAGAGGACCAGCTGAGCCCGGGCCACCTCGCATAATGAGAGCAGTAACATCGAACTCACGGAGCACTTACTGTGTGTCAGGCACCGTGCTCAGCATTTTACTCCCCCGATCTTCCTAGGTGTCTCTGAAGTGGATACTATTACAATCCTCCTTTTATAGATGAGGACACCGAGGCTCTGAGAGGCTAGGGCTTTGCCTAAACCTCATGTCTCAGAAGAATGAATGAATGAATGAATGAATACATGGCCAGCTCTGGGGCTGCAGTGATGAGGAAGAGTGGTGTGTAGGAAGAGGTCTACAGGCAAAGGCTGGAGACCCGTGTGGGCTGGGGGCTTGCATGCAGCAGGTGCTGGGGGATTCTAGAAGCAGGACCACCTTCATCTCCCACTGTTTGCCCTCTCAAGGTGAGTGATGCTTACCAGGTCCTTGAAAACCCCAGACTGAAGGGAGGGGATAGAGAGACAGAGTTCTAATAATAACCCTTTGCATTCCCGCCTCTGGGGCAACTACTTCTAGGAAGCTCAGACTTTTATAGATGTGGTTGATTGATTCTCGAAGTCCACCCTTGAGAGGCTGGTGCAGAGCTAGTAATGGAGAGTTTTAAGGCAGGAAAGGAGAAAGAAGCTGGACAGAGGTAGATGATGTCCCCGAACCCAGCCACAGTCGCAAAACCCCGGCACAAATAACAGGCGAGCCGGCTAAGGGAAGGGCTCCTTTTCAAGTGTTTGCCCTTCACGTTGGTGGGTCTCACACTGGAGCCAACGTCAGAATCCCTGGAGGCCTTTCACAACACACATGGCTGTGCCCGGACCTGAGTTTCTCATTTCTTAGGTCTGGAGTGGGGCCCAAGTGTTCACACTTCCACCAAATTCCTCGGTGGGGGAATCCAAATCCCTGGTGCCCCAGGGACCATACTCTGGTCCTAGAATAATAATCCTAGAAGATGGGTGCCATCACCCTTCTCCTTCTACGATGAGGACACCAGGGCACTGAGAGGTTCAGTGTGCAGGCCCACTCAGTCGCAGAGCCAGGAAGGAGGCTCACAGGTCCAGCCAGGACCCCCCAGGTCCCCCGTCTCTCATACAGATGTGTCCCCAGCCCGGGCTCTCCACTCGCAGTGCCTGCCCATGTGGAACGTGCAGGCTGACGGGACCAAAGGCTGCCACCCGTGCGGCATGGCCTGTGTGCCCGGCACTGCGCCCCAGCCTTAGCTCATAGAGCTGGTGCAGCTGCACGACAGCTCCCAGCGCCACGAGATACACCCTCAGCGTACGGACCCGCAACCTGAGTCTCGGAAGTGGGGCGACTTGCCAATCAGCCAATCACACGGCCAGTCAGCATCCGGGCTCTCCAAACCCGACACTCTGACTCCGGGTGGCCCACTGCTCCCCACCGTGCTGCGGACGGGATCTGGACACCCCGTACACACACACACACACACACACACACGGACAAGGTCTGCACACCCGGCATACACACACACACTCTCTTTCTCTCTCACGCTTTCTCTCATATACACACTCGTGCACTCTCTCACACAGTCTCTCTCATACACACACACACTCCCTCATCCACTCTCTGAGATACTCACACACATACTATCTCTCACACACACACTCTCACACACATACTCTCTCATACACACACACTCCTATACACTCTTTCACAAACATACTCTCACACACACTCCCTCATGCACTCTCTCACAGACACACACTCTCTCATACACACTCACACACTCACATACTCTCATACACACACTCACACATTTCTACACTCTCACACTCTCTCTCATACACGCACTCTCTTACACTTTCACACACACATACACACACATGCGCTCTCTCTCTCTCTCTCACACACACACAGGGTGTGCAGATCTTGTCCGTGTGTGTGTGTGTGTACGGGGTGTCCACACACACACAGGATCCTTGTTACTGGTTCCCTGAAACCTGATTCTGGTGATGGGTCCTGTTTCCAAGGCTTCCAGCCGATTCCAGCCCAAGAGCCTGTGGTTTACTTTTTGCTTCTGATGCTGAAAAACTTCATCATAATTATGGCTGGACCACCGCGGTCTCCTCCACTCACATGCCTCAGGGCATTTGCCTTTTCTTCTTCCTTCTGGTGAAATCTGTTCTCTTTTATCCTTAAGCAACCCATTTAACGTGTCCAGCAGGCTAGGAGTGAGGGAGTAAGCCCTTGGGCCAAAATACCTGAAGTCAGGCCGAAAATCCAACCCGCAGAATGCGGTGGTGTGGACCGCCAAGCCCTCTTCTCTCCCTAGACAACCACCTCCTCATCCCAAAGTGAACAAAAATGCCCACCTCACAGGGCTGTTGCTTGCGTGAACTGAGTGTTCTGGAAGTGATTCCTTTCCTCCTATTTTACATGCGCGCTTTCTCTCGGAAGCCGCCTCAAAACACCTATGGAACACCACCAGTGCTCGAAGGAAAGGAAATGGGGTCTAAGATAGAGGACGGTGACAGGGACTGCAGGAGAGGTCATCCAGCCCTGCAGTCCTGTGGGATTTGGTTTCTGGGGAAGGCAGGAGGAGCCTATTAGAGCCAGCCGTGGTCCTGGTGGCAGAGCCCTAAGGCGTACAGCATTTTGTCCCGTCTCCCTGCGTCTTCACACCGGCCCCACGAGGTCGGAGGGGACAGAGTATGTGATCCCCACTGAGAGCTGTGGCAACTGAGGCCCGGTGGGAGCTGTGCCAGGGTCACACAGAAGTCCTTGGCGGAACGGAACTTGTGTCTCCTGACTCTGCCACTCCCTCCGCGGGCTTCGTGGAGACATTCAGGTTATAAATGGTTTCCGGGCTTAGCGAGATGCTGGCTTGAATTCGCGAGTGGACGGACGCTCCCTCACTCCGGCCTGTGTGCAGCTAGATAAGACGGAGCGGAGGGAGAGGAAGCAGCGCTCTTAGAGACCTGCCTTCCTGTGAGGAGGAGCCGTGGGGAGGGACGAGAGAAGACATCCCCTCTCCATCGATCCCTCTCCTGCTTCCGTGGGTCAGGGCGTGAGTCAGAACCCCACCTCTGAGAGAGAGAGGGACACACCCCAGGTGAGCTGCCCTAAGTTAGAATTTCCTGGCTGAGCGACTCGCAGCCTCAGTTTCCCTGTTGGTAAAGTGGGGACAAGAGAGCCAGCGCAGATGGACCAGGATGACACCCAGGGCAGGGCCTGGCACAGAGGGAGCCCCCAGGACTGTTTATGCCGCTCCGCGTGGCCGTCTGGCTTGACCCCAGATGACCCTGCCTCCCGTTCCCCGGGGTGGGAAAGTGATCCCTGTTTGCAGTACCAATTTATAAGGAACCCAGCCCAGGAGCTATTTAGAGGCGAGGTGATAAACCGGGGGCCGGTGCCTCCGTCCTGGTCATCACGACAGAGGGAAGGGAAGACGGTTCCAAGCACTGACTCAATGTCTGTCTCAGGTTCACTTGGGGCCGTCAGCATGTGCTGGTCTCACCTGTCAAGAGCTTCTAAATTTGTCCAATCCCCTCGGTGCTGGGACTGGGGCAGACCTAATTAGGCTAATTTCAGCTTCCTGTGGGCAGGGGAGGACTGAGCCCTCCCATCCTCCCGACCCTCTCCACCCCACCCGAGGGGCCCCTCCAAGAGCCGGGGCAGGACTCTGGGTCCCACCAGAGGAACACCACACCGGCCCTTGCATCTCCACGGGGAGCGTTGATTTAGATGCGCTCCCGCTGTGTGCGGGGAGCCCTCTGCACCCGGTGCTTCTCACCCGGTTACCTTATGTGGTCCTCTCCAGAGCCCTATCCCCATTTTACAGACTCGGAAGCTGAGGGTCAGAGGCTGAAGGTGGGGGCCTAACTCAGTGGGTTAGATGGTGCCAGAAACTTGGGGCAGGTCAGCTGCTTGCTCTTCGGGGTACCCCACCCCCACCTCTGCTGCTCACGACCTCCCTGTCCTTGTCTCTGGGATTTCTGTGGCCATTTTGAAGCTCCAGCCTGTGTCCGTTGGAGGGGAGCTCCAAGGGAGAGGGAATTAAAACTTACAGACCGGGCATCTTTCTGCCTTTGCTCGTTTGGCCTTCCCAACTGCTGGGCAAGCAGACGTTATCATGCCCCCTGCACGAACGAGAGTGAAGTGGTGAGTGGAGGTCACCCAGCCAGGAAGCGAAGGAACAAGAATCAGACCCAGCTCCAGGTGCCAGGTGGGGACAGGAAATGGTGGCAGGGCAGGGGGGGACGGGCAGGGGCAGTAAGAGCTCCTGTACAGGATAGTAAATGTCATGGTGCCGGTTGCCAGGCCTTCGTTCCCTCTGTGCCGGGCAGCAGACGGGCATTTCCTAGGCTTGGTTTCACATAACTTTAGCTGTAGAACAGCTTTTTTTTTTTTTTTTAAGATTTTACTTATTTATTCAACAGAGAGATAGAGCCAGAGTACAAGCAGGGGGAGCGGCAGAGGGAGAAGGAGACGCAGACTCTCCATCGAGCAGGGAGCCTGATGTGGGGCTCGATCCCAGGACCCTGGCTGGGATCATGACCCAAGCCGAAGGCAGACGCTTAAAGGACTGAGCCACCCAGGTGCCCCGAGTAGAAGCATCACAACAGCTACCAAATGCTGAGTGCTGGCTACGTGTCAGGCCTGGGGCAAGAGCTTTAGTGCGGGCTCCTTTGAATGAGTCAGAGAGCTCCATTTTACAGGTGGGGAAACTGAGGCACGGTGTGGTGAAGTAGCTCTAGTCCAAGGTCATGGAAGCAAAAATGGGAGTTGGGAGCTGACTCCCAGAGCCCTTGCTCCAAGCCCTGTGGGAGAGCTGGCAAGGCGTCTTCTAGACCTGACCTTGCACAGAGGAGAGCACGGTGTGAGCAGGAGGCAGAACCAAGGTCCGCACCCCGTCCCCGTTCAGCATCCCAGCATCCTACCGCCAAATCAGGTGACCTAGACTTTGCAGGACTTTGTATGTCTGCTCATTTGTTTTTCTTTAAGGAGAAACCTAACATTTTAGAGGAGGCTCCCCCCTCCCCAGAAGAGGGCTGTTTGTTAATTGGCTGATTGCTAAGAGCTCTGCCCTGAGGCACCTACGAAAGGTCCAGAAGAGGTGACCGCTGCCCTCAATTTGTCTACAAAATGCCCTGCTCCAACTTCTGGGAGGATAAAATTAGAATCCAGTGTTCTCTGCAAAAAGTCAGGGCACGTGGCCTTTGTGACGTCCTGCCCGCTTCAGAGTAGATCCCAGAGTGGGCAGAGGGGTCTGTCTTCAGAGGCTTTTGAAAAGCCCACGTGTCCAATACACCTCCCACTCGGGCTCCAAAAGGCCTGACCTTCTGCCCCCGGAACGTCCCTTGGTTGGCATTCCTTGGTTCCCTTTGCGCTGATCGCACCAAATGCCAGCATCTAGCGTGAAGGTGGTGAACGCCTCTTTGCCGACGAGCAGCCCCAGGACCGTGATCTCTAGGGGGAGGCTTAGGGAGGTCAGTGCAGGTCGGGAAACTGTAAGGACCAACTTTCCCTCTCGACAATCTCTCCGTGAGCTGGCCCTGGCAGACAGACTCATAGCTCCTTCATCCGGGCACAGAGCGAACTCTGTGCCCAAGGACAGGCTACATCGGCCCTGGCCGGTTTTCCAGATTCAATGGCAGGTTGAGAGTTCCTGCCGCACCCAGCCTGGGACCCCCGCCCAATCAGGAACGGCCTCTCCACACTCATGCAGGGGGTGCACCCGGGACCACCGGCCAACTCGTTCCTCTGTCTCTTATTTTCTGCATGACCCTGACCCTTCTCGTCTCCAGGCCTTCGGTTTTTCCATCTGCAACATGGGAATCACTGCCCAATGTGAGAATTGTATGAGGCTAGTCGGAATTTGTTGAACCCCACGGAGGACTCATGAGCCGTCCATCTGTCCGTCCATCCATTTGTTTATTAGCACCAGGTTCTACTCTGTTGCTAGGACCGTGGTGGACAAGCTGGGGCTCCCTGCCCTCCTGGGGTTTACGTTCTAGTAAAGGGGAGACCAACAAAAGGAAGTCAGTCCATAAATAAGCTCATTTCAGAGAGTGCAAAGTACCATGAAGTAAATAAAACGGGGGTAAGGTGACAGAGTCGTGGAGGGTGGGGATATTTGAGCTGGCTCATGAGTCACTCTACACCTAGGTCAAAGTAGGTCGGGAAGGTCCGGGGTAGAGAAGGGAGCCTTAAAGCGGAAGCTTGACTCCCGTCTGCTCTGTGATCTTGGGCAAGCTACTTAACTCTCGGGCCTCTGTTTCCCCATCTGTAAAATGCAGACGAAAGCATCTCTCCCATGGAGGAGTCATGAGAATTTAATGAGATTATATATATGTGTGTGTATGTATGTATATATAATGTGCAAAACGCTTCCCATTTGGCATTCAATAAATAAGAATTCCTAAATTCTATAAAAATGGACAGTATTGATGAGAGACCTCTCCAAGAACAGCCTGCCTCACCGAGGGGCTGTAGGGTCACAGGAGCTCCTGGCTAAGGAACCAGACCCTGTGTCCCTGGCCCCTGAGAGGGATTTTTGGAGTATTCAGTGTTTGGGCTCCATCCCTGCCCCTCGCTGTTACCACTCCGCCTGTGGCCCCGTGGGGTGTTCGGGACCAGCTAGAGGACCCTCTCTCTCTGCCACCTCGAGTTGATACCTAGGTCCCCACATCCAGGTCACTTGCCTTTCCTGCCCTCGGGGACAGCCTGGGGACAGGAGAGGGTGGTGTCCTCTTCTAAGTTCACACCCTAGGAGGAGGAGGAGCCCGGGGATGTGTCCCTCTACCTGGCAGGGATCCCACCCGTTAATCCCATGGTGGGAGCCTGTTTGGTTTGGTTGGTGTTAGTTTTTTCACTTTTTTACTTGGAAACGACGTTCTCTTTACAGAAGAGCCGCAACGACAGCACGGTGGCTTCTGTATACCCCACACGCAGCGTCCCCCAGGGCTGCCACTGCACGTGACCGCAGCACAGGAGGAATACAATTAGGTTGTGTGGGATTGGGGGTGGGGGGCACATATGTGCTTCATTCAAAATCTGGGGAGGGCAGTGCTCCCCTTAAGGAGCCCCAGTCCTTCTGGTGGCCTTTCTGAGGCCACTTCATATTCCGTTTTCCCGGGTCTCTCCCAAGGAATTGCTACCGCCCCCCACCTCCGCTGCCTTGACAGACACCCAGACCCACACCCAGAGAGACACATTTCCCAGCAGACCCTCCAGGCAGGGCCTGGACCCCTAAATTTCAATGCTTTCCAGATGCAGTGGGGACTTGCCTGGGGCCCCACACTCTCCGGCAGGCTGGGGACACAGCTTCTCAGACAGCATCGTGGTAAAGGGTGGCAAACTCCTCCTTGTCCTCTTTGGTCTCCTAGAGAGAAAAACAACAGGACAGGCATTCCCTGGGCCCCCTTTACTCCAAGGAAAGGTCTCAGAAGCCCCCGCTGCTTAGTGGTAGCCCCTGTGACTGTCACAGCAAGGACCCCGCCATTAGGAGGACCTAGGGAATAGGGGCAGAGGAGCTCACCGGGGGGTGAGGGGAGAGCCAAGGACCTCCTGTGCACCAGCACCTTGCTTCTTACTATCTCCCAATTCAAGAAGCAGCGCTGACTTTTCTTCCTTTTACAGATGATGACAGCGAGGCTCAGAGAGGCCAGGATATTTGTCTGAGGTCACACAGCCCATAAGTGGTGGAGCCAGACTCAGGGCCCCAGGCCTGTTTGGAGCACCAGCCCTATCTCGCAGGACACCAGCCCAGCATGGCTACTGGGTTCTTCCTAAATCTGTCGCCTTGTTTCCTGCCTTCTGAGCCTGCCCCATGAAAAGCCACTGCCTGTGATCCCTTGCCCACCGTCTGCTTTCTCCTATGGGCTCCTGCTCCCTCTCACAGGACTCTATCCGAAGCCACCTTCCCTCTGAAGTTCTGGTGACACCTTAAGTAGAGGTGCACCTCTTCTCCCCGCGACAGTGAAGTCTCTGGGTCTTCTACTGACTCACAAACACGCATGGCCCCTCAGGGTCGGGCTTGGAGGCAGGTGGTGGGATGGAGGAGGAAAGAAGGGGAGTGGGCTCTCTCCCGAGGGACATGTTTATGTCCCAGTGGGAGAGGCAGATAACAAGTAAATAAGCAAGAATGCACTCAAAAGGATTTCGAGAGTGGTAAGTGCTATATGACTAGAATAAAAACTGATGACAGCAAAAAGGAACCCAGTAGGGGAGGGTCACTACTGTCTCCAGAGAGGTCAGAAAAGGCCCCAGGGGATCGACATCGGAGCTGGGACCTGGTGAGTGAGAAGAAGGTAGCCGTGAGAAGTCTGAGAACACACCAGGCCGAGAGAACAGCAGGTGCAAAGATCCTGAGGTGGGAATGGGCTCGGCACACTGGAGATTCAGACAGAAGGCGAGCAGCATGGAGCCTGTCCTGCCAAGGACTGTTTCTTCCCTGATTAGGCCAGAAGCCCCTTCAGGGCAGAGATCATCTTCGGCTCCCCTGTGTCTCCCCTTACCTGGTCGGGGCCATCCCTTTAGTTCATGTAGGTGGAGTAGGAATCAGTAGAGGGACATGGGATCTCCCCCTAGTGCTGTCACCAATCCCTGACATCAATTCATATCCAGTGAAGCAGGGCAGGGAGACGCTCCTGGGGTGGGAGGGGCAAGCTCTGTAGAGAGACCCTGACCCCAGGTCTTGAGTCCCAGCTGAGCCTCTTAGGACCCCAGAGGCTCTGAAAAGTCACTTCTCCTCTCTGGGCCTCAGTGTCCCCTTCTGTAAAATGGGACTAGCTCCCAGGTTCCTGAGGGGTGGGCAGGACTCCACTGTGTGAGACAGGGCCCAGCTCATTCTGAGCACCTGCACTCCCTCACCTCTCTGACCTGCGTGGAGATGTCACTTGCTCTGGTCTCCTCCAGAGTCTGGCTCAGCCCCCTGAGGAGGAAGAACGCACAGTGGTCCTTGAACCAAGCTGCTCACCGGAATCCCCTCTGGACAGCTAAAAGAACTCCTCCCTGACCCGGGGCCTCCTAAGTCACAAATCCTAGGGCAAGGGCCTGGCCATCTGTGTCTTCCTGGGATTCTGCTGGTGATCCTGGTAGGCAGCCGGGGAGAAACTAGACAAGATGTTAAGGAAGAGCTCCAGGTCCCAAGAGGCTCCAACAGACCTTGGGTCTAAGCCCTGGCTCTGCTCGTCACCAGCCATGTGACCCCGTAAAGACAGCTGGACTCTGAGCCTCGGCTTCCTCATCTGTAGAATGGGAACGAAGACCACGTGCGCATCACGGGATCATTGTCAGAGTCAGACAAGATCTTGCATATCAAGTGCTTAGAATAACTCCTGGCGTGGGGTAAACCGTCAGATGCCTCCCGCTGTTATCACTGTAGTTACTATTAGGAATTTGCGGGTGGCAGGACATCATGAGCAAGAGAGGTGGCGGGCTCGCTAAGAGAACACTTCTCCGGATAGGCACCGAGTGGGATACGGAAGTAGTAGATGGCATCACTGTACTGCACACCTAACATGAATATAACCGTGTGTATTCACTACCTTGGAATCAAAATGTCTAGGAAGCAAAACAAAAGAGATAGTAGGCTCACCATTTCCCTTTCATTCGTTCGTTCGTTCATTCATTTGTTCATTCCTCCCCACACTCACTCATTCCATTACTCTAGGTCTGCAGCAGGGGGGAGAACCAACAGGAGGCGCCGTGTGGGGCCCAGCGGTCAGGCCGTGGTGAGTCCTCCCACCCTGTCCTCCTCCGACTCACCTCTCTGTCCTCTTCTTTTGCAGAATTCTCCTCTCTGGTGGCCGAAAGCTAAGAGGCTGTGACTGCCCCCGGTCTTCCACCCTTCTGCCCCAAACACCCAGTGTCAGCCCCTCTTGCTGCCCTCCTGCATTTCTGTTCAGTGTGTTTATGTTATTTTTTACTCCTCCCATCCCCTGTGGCCCTCAAATGACATCATTCTTCTGAAAAATGCTGGTGAAACAATAAAGGCTGAACCAATCGGATTCTGCTGCTCCGGAGGCCCCAGGTCTGGTGGGGCGTGGAGCTTGCCTTGGCTTCCCACGCCTGTGCAGGGGTGGTGCAGGATTTAGACTGAAAAGATAGGACGGGAGGGAAATTTCCTGAGCCCTCCTCCGCCTGTGGTCCTGAGAATGGCACCTTGCATGGGTTACCCATTAATCCTTGAAACACCCATAAGGTAGGTGATGAAACTCCCATTTTACAGATGCAGAAATTAAGTCTTAGCGAGGAAAGTGATGTGTATAAACCCACACAGCCAGGACTTATGGGTGGATGGATGGAGGGAGGAATGGACAGCCATGAAGACTCTGTTACAAATGACAGAAGCCCGACCCAGAGTAACTTAAGCGAAAAAGGAAAAAGAAAAAAAACACACAAAGATTTGGTTATGCCTGAATAGTCCAGGGGTAGGCCTTCAGGAACGGTTGGATCAAAGGACTCAAGTGATATCCCTTCTTCCCACATCTCTGAGCACTGGATTCCTTTGTGCTAGATTCATTGTCAGACAGGCGCTCCCTCGTGTCGGCAAGATTCCTCTAGCAGCTCAAAGCCAATAAAAAGAAGAACTTCTCTCTTCCAATCCCTCCATCAAGAAGACCCCAAATTTAGTTCCATTAATACCAATAGCTAATATTTATTGTGCACTTCCTTTGTGCTGAACCCTTTCCGTCATTCCATCTGGACAACAACCCTATAAGTGAGGGCTATCACTGTCTCCTTTGTACAGATGAAGAAACATGGGCCCAGGAAGGCTCTATGTTTGCCCCAAATTGCTGTCTAAGTAGTGGAGCCAGGGTCCCCAACCCCGGCAGCCACCTCCAGAGCCTGCGTCCCTCCCTGAACCAGTCACTGTGACCCAAAGGCTGGGGGCCCTGATTAGCACGTCCCGGATGGGGCCCATCTGTGAAGACAGGTGGGGTCGGGCCCACAGAAGGCTCAGGGCCTGATACTTGGAGAGAGGTGTCCCAGCAGAAATTAGGAGTGGGGACGGCCACATTCATGCAGGATGCCTTCTGCTCTTTCCCATGACAGCCTTGGGGAGGGAACTGGTGTGTTCTCCTCTCTCATGTCAGGTTTCCAGACCCCGTACCCAGCTGTGTCGCCAGACCCTGCCCCTGGGCCCTGCCCTGTCGTCTTGGGCGGGGCTAGCAGGGAACGCCCTCACTGAGGGCAAGGCCAGGGCAGGGGGCCCCATCCGGGCTCAGGCTGAGGGGCGGGGATGGACAGGCGGCCACCCACCGCCAGGCAGAGTCAGTTGACTCAGGCTTAGGAGGGGACTCTGGACCAGAACTAGGAAGTGGGCCAAAGCAGCGAGGTCCGAAGGGCCACCCCTCCAAGGGCCCAACCAGGTGTGCTCCAAAGGGGCAGGTAGGCCCAACATGGGAGCTGAGGGCGGGGGCGAGATGAAGAGGGGCCGTATGCCGGGCCCGGCCGTGTGTCATGCAGGAGTTGGGCCCGGGCTGGTGAGCTGCGGCCTCTCCCTGGAAACCAGAGCAGGGCCCTGCGAGAAGGACGGGCAGGTCAGGAGCAGTGCCGCCCACTGCGGCCCACTGGCCCGAGGTGGCTTTCGGTGCTTCCCACCCCACACCCGAGTGACAGCCCGCACATCACAATTTGGACTCAGGGCAGCACGTGGCCCAGCAGCCAAGCAAGTCTGAAAGCGGGGCTGTTCGACCTCTAAGGGGACACAGGACATTGGCTCGAGGGCCCTCCATTCGGAAAGGATTTTTTGTCTGGGGATGTGGGCGGGACCAAGAGGAAATGGCTTCCCTGAGTGGAGGGCTCATTTTGGGGGAGGGGGGTAGGGAGTACAGTGGCATGGGGGGGGTGATGACAAGTGACACCACACTGGCCAGCAGTCACCAAGCCTCTTCTTGCCTCCTATTACACAGCTTATGATTTTGTCCAGTCCCTCACCCTTGCCACCACTGCCTGAAGCCAAGCCCGGTCACAGAGTCGGGCAGGAGGCCCCTCCACCAAGCCCTGTACCCAGGGTCTCACATTCGTGAAAAGCCTCCAGTTCAGACCTGGGGCCTCTCTCCTAATGAGGCCATACACCCCATCACTGTAACTCAGGCTGGAACTCAGCTGGCTCTAAGCCAGCTCTCAGAGATGCTGGTGGCGGCTCCCCTGGCCCCTGGCCCGCCGCAGTGGCTTCCTAGCCTGTGTCCTGGCCTCCGCTCCCCTCCCCAATCCATACTCTACCCACAGCCCCTGACCATTCTTTCTGAAATAGATCAAATCATATCGTTCTGCCTAAAACTGTCCTGTGACTGCCCCATTCACAGACCAGGACCCCGAATCCAAGCACAGCCTTCCCTGCCCAAGTACAGCCCCCCCCTCCCACCCCTTCCCCATCTCTGCCTTCTCCCTCAGTCCCCCACTGCTCCCTACCAAGCTGCTCCCTCAGCCTGGACCGTTCTGCCCTTCCCACCACTCTCCCTGCCTCAGTCTTATTCCTTTCAGGAACCCCCCTCGTCCGGGTGGACACCCCAGCTGGGGCTGGAGGATCTGAACTTCTCCTGCAGGTGAAATGGGTAAAACAGGTGTGGCACCTAATTCACAGCCACGTCTCCCAGAGATCATAAGATGCCCAGGGCCATGTCCATGGGGTTCCTGGCTGGATTCTAGGGCCTAAGACACAAAAAGGTGCCATGTTGCCGATGTGGTCACAGAGGCCAGACGTGGCCAATGACTGGCTGAAGGCCACAAGCACAGAGCAGAACGGGGACCTGACCCCAGCCTCCTGCTTCCCTACCCTGCCTCAGTGTCTCCCCCATAGAGACCTTCCACCCCAGCAAGGAGTGGGGCAGAGGGGACAGACGTCCCCCTAGCCCAGCATCCGCCAGCCTCCAGCCAGAGTCACACTGACACCTGGTCACCACCCTCTTTGTTTGCCCACAGGCTCAAAGTAACTCCGCCTCCGTTTCTTCCTTGTTATATGCTCACGCCTTATCTCCATCTCCCTTCTGTCCTGGAGAGGCTAGGGACCTGGAGGGAGGGAGCTTGGGACTGGGAGAAGGAGCCTGAGTGGCTTTTGATAAGAGCTGGGAGCAGCTGCCTGCGGGCAGAGGGCTGAATGATGGATTAAATGTCCTAGAGCTTGGAGAACACGCAGGTACGGGAGAAGAGGGAGCAGGAAGGGTCAGAGGTGGGGAAGGCAGGGTGGGAAAAGGCGGGGCCTCAGACTGTCTCCTCTTCCAGCCATGGACTTGGCTGGACAGAGCCGTCTTCCAAATCTGCCTCTTCCTCCTCTGAACACCTACTATGTGCCAGACATTTTTGTAAATACCACCTCTTAATTCCCACCAGAACCCTCCAAGGAAGGGAGCAATTTCTATTTTGCAGGTGAAAAAGAAGAGAACTTGCCCAAATTACACAACTAATAAAACCGAAAATAACAAATATTGACGCATACAGTCAACGAGTAATTTTTGCGGGCCTGACTTGTAGCCAACCCAGCTAAGCATTTTCGAAGCATTACCTCGAGGGATCATCACAGTAACTGCTGGACCTCTTTCCAAAGTTCAGCCTCTTCTGGCTCTGCCTGCCCGAGTGAAGACCTCCCCCCACCTCCATCCAGTGTCTGTGCCGCCACTCCACAGGGACAATTAGCCTGGAAAGATTTGAGTTGGTTGAATCTGATACTCCAGTTTATAAAAGAATCAGGAGGCTGTTTGTGAGGGGCTCAGCATGTTGGACAGAAGTCCAGTGCCCTCTGACTCTGTACCCTCCTCCTTCGGTCCAGCCAGAGAAAGGCCTGGGCAGCCAGTCTGGACTCTAAACCATGTCCAAAGCGCTCTCACCTGACTTACCTCTGTTTCTGCTCTTCCTGTACTGTCCCCGGGAAGTGGTAGAAGAAGTAGCCACATTTGGAGTTTTATGGCCAGATCTGAGGCTTCTAAGGGGCAAAGGCAGGCTCCCCAGGGGTGGTGGCACTCAAGCCAGGTACCCTCATCATGGCCATTATGCAGATGAGAACATGGAGCCTAAGTAGCTTAGCCGAAACTCCAGATGGCATTTGCTGGACCCTCTCTTTGCCTGGTGGGGGACAGAGCCAGGATTCAAAGGATGAGGAGCCTGGATTCAGAGTCCACATTCTCCTTCTACTTCCCCTACCTCCTCAGGCTGAAGAAGTCTCTCCTACTCAGGGGGGGCAGCCTTTTCATTCTGTTCAGGCCTTCAACTGATTGGATGAGGCCCACCCTCATTAGGCAAGGCAATCTGTTTTACTCAGTCTGTTGACTTAAATGTACTGTCATCACAGAAACACCCAGAATAATGCTTGACCCAATATCTGGGCACCAAATACCTGGGCCAGTGAAGTTGACACATAAAATTAACCATCACAAAAACCCCAATTTAAAAACAAACAAATGACTTGAAAGACATTTCTCCGAAGAATATATACCAATGGGCAAAAGCACGGGCAAGACACTCAACATCATTGGTTGTTAAGGACACGGAAAATCAAAACACACTGAGAAACCACTTCATACCCCCTAGGATGGCTTTAATCAAGAAGATGAAAATAATATTACTGGCAGGGATGTGGAGACGTTAATACTCTCATCTATTGATTGTGAGAGCATAAAATGGTATAGTCATTACAGAAAACAGCATGGCGCCTCCTTGTAACATTCAACACGGCATTTCCATACACCCCAGAAATCCACTCCCAGGTATAGATCCAAGAGAAATGAGAGTATGTGTCCAGACAGACACATGTATACAAGTGTTCACACAGCTCTGTTTGTAACAGCCAAAAGGTGAAAACAACCCAAAGGTTCATCAGTGAATGAACAGATCATCAGGACATAGAACATCCATACAACGGCATGGTACTTGGCCGCGGAAAAGAAGAGAGCGCCGACCCGCACTACAGCCGGGAGGTACCTTATACCCGTGATGTTCAGTGAAAGAAGCCAGACGCACAGCGTCCTTCTATATGAGAGATCCAGAACAGACAAATCCATACAGATATAAAGCAGACTAGAGGTTGCCCAGGGAATGGATGGAAAAGGGGAATGGATAGGGGGTGTTCTTTTGCAGGAATGGAAAATTCTGAAACCAGGGAAAGGGGGTAGTGGCACAAGATTGGGAATGCACTAGACGCCGCTGAACCATTCACTCTATGCGGTTCCTTGTATGTCGTGTGAATTTCACCTCAATCATCATCACCACCTAGGTTCTCCATTCAGTTGCGAGGTTTCCTGAGAGCTGGAAACAAGTGTACTTCACTCAGTGCGGTGACCCCCAGCACCGGACACAGTCCCTGGCACAACGGAGGGGCTTAATATATCCTAGTGGAGGAAATAAACATGAAACGAAAGAACATTCCCAAGGAAGCAAGAAAGCAAAACATCAACATACAGAGGAGTTAAGCTTTTCCAGAATCGAAGGCAGGAGCGTAGCCTGAACAGGAATCGCGTTTATTTTGTGTGGTTCCACAGGGACAAAATCAGGACCGACTAGGGGGACTCATGAAGCCTAAACCTCAAAAAGCCTAGCTACCCCCTGAGCTCCTGGGCATGACACGGGCTATGCCTTGAGGCAGTAAGCCTCCTGTCATGACAGGCATGCAAACAGAGACGAGGGGACTTGTTGAGAGAACTCATGCATCAGCAGTCAGGTTCCCTTGGACAGGGAGTCCCTTCCAACTCGGAGATGCTGTGACCTGGGCCGACTTACAGGCCATTACAAATCCATTAACCTCCCGCTGGCTGCTCCCTACATTACTGAATCTATCACTCTCCAGATAGCCGCTGAGCACAGATGTCACCCAAACACAGACCCAAAGAGGGTGCCTTGTCCTAAAAAAGCAGAGAGGTTTCCAGGTCATTCTTTCTATTTTCTCCATCCTGACCCAGCCCAGTGTTCAAAATGCCACCTTGGGAAAGCCATGTGCTGGTGTCACCAGGTTCAAAGGAGACTGGTTTGCATTTAATGTCCCTCCTGCAGGCTTCTGCTGTCCCCTTGGTATACTCACCAGCTCCCGGTCCCTGTGCGAAATCCTTCCAACAGCATCACCACCAGCGGCGGCTCCTGCCGTGTCTCACACCGCTCTGCTCCCCGGGGTTCCCCAGAACGCCCACATCCTGGCCCTGCTCACCCCCAGAGGCAGGCCCTGGTGTCCAGAAAGGAGCTGTTATGACGCCAGAAGGGACAAGGCTGGGAAAAGTCGGGGCATCCACAAAGAAACTAGGGGGTGTCCTTTAAGCCAGACATTGTGGATATTCTATAATAACATGCAGAAGATCTGTGATGTGATTTTTAATTGTCTCTAGGTGACATACTATATTATGTTATGTTATGTTGTGATTTGTCTATTAATCCCTAATTCTCGCCTCCTTCTTTCTACCACAATCCCAAATGTGGGTAGGATAACCGTGTGCCCTGAGAAAGAAGCCTGACCAGGAACATGGTTTTGGTCCATGAGATGTACACCTACATCCCCGAGTGGGGTTTGCAGAGAAGCTTCTGGAGAAGCAGACCCCTCAGTCTTTGGCCTTCGCCCTGTCTGGGACGCAGCCCTGGTGCCCAAAGACGCAGCTGCCTTCCTACAGCCATAGAGATGAGAGACACGCTGGGACGTGTCATCGGAACACTGGGAGAAGCCCAGTCCCCCAAGGGCTCCCGGAAGCTCCCAAACTCAGGAGGGTTCTGACGGCAGCGCAACGAGCCCTTGGCGGATTGGGTGGCTGTGGTTAGAACGTAAAACAAACGTAATTCTAACTCATTAGCAGGCGTTAAAGCAGACGCAGAACGTGTAGTGTAGCAGGTTGGACAGATCATCCCCTCGTAGCCGCAGAATGTGAGCTTATCTGGAATTTCTTCAGAGGTAATCAAGGTGCGGATCTCAGGTTGAGACCCTCCTGGGTCAGCGTGGGCCCTACCTCCGGGGACGGGTATCATCAGAACAGACAGAAACAGAGAAGACACCGAGGGAAGAGAGGACACGTGGAGGAGGAGGCCAGGGTGGGAGTGACGCAGCCCCAAGCCTGTGAGCACCGGGAACCACCAGAGGCTGCCAAAGGCGAGGAAGACCCTCTCCCAGTCAAATTTGTAGCCCTTTGTTATGGTAGTCCGAGAACGCTAAGACATGCAGAAAAGCAGGAGAGGGGACAGCTAAGCCAGGCATCTGAGGGATGCAGGGGGCGGGGGGATTGTTTGGTTAAGAGGAGAACAATGGGGGCGCCTGGGTGGCTCAGTGGGTTAAAGCCTCTGCCTTCAGCTCAGGTCATGATCTCAGGTCCTGGGATCGAGCCCCACATCAGGCTCTCGGCTCAGCAGCAAGCCTGCTTCTTCCTCTCTCCTTCTCTGCCTGCCTCTCTGCCTACTTGTGATCTCTCTCTGTTAAATAAATAAATAAAAATCTTCAAAAAAAAAGAGGAGAACGATCTTCCCGAGACACGAACAGCCCGCTACACCAATAAGAAGAGCGACAGAGTGTTGGTGTCGGGGCCCATATGGTTTATCTGCCCCCCAAGCCCAAGCTCAGATCCACTAAACGCCTCTGCTCCATGCGGTGATCTGCCCAACAGCCCCAAGTGCATCCACGCTTAGGGACCCAGACCCACAAGTAGCCAGCTATCTGCAGCCCGCAGCAGGATGCAGGAGCGCCGCGATGGCCGAAGCCCCAGCCTCTGACTTGGGAGTTTCTCAAATGTCCTGCTGTGAAAGCGGAGAACATTCTAACATTTTCTGTATTCACCACGGTGCCCGCGGCGCCGACCTGGCCATGGCCCAGCAAGACGCCTGCACCTCTATTACCACTCCAGCGTCCCCAGGTCTCAGGCCACTTGTCACCCAAGGCTCACATCTGTTCGCTCTCGAGCAGTGAGCAAAGGGCCATCATTTCAGCAGAGCGTGTCTCAGACGATCCCGGGGATGGCCGCGAGGCCTGCGGGGTGAGCCAGCGCCAGATGAGAAATGGCTATGGCCCAGCAGTTCCGTAAAATTCAAAGCTTTCTGCTGGAGCAGAGGGTCAGGGATTGGAAAGGTTTCTTGCGTAATCATCACAAAAATGCCACCTTGTCAGCGCTGCCAGAAAGATGGTCACGGGTGGCTGGTCGGCTCCAGGAGCCAGCCCTCTCTCGGCTTCGGAGTGCGAAAAACGCAGAGGGAGTGGGAGCTGGTTCTTCCACGACCATACACTGCTTCCATGGGCACTTCATTTTCAGCTTCTTATCCCCCCACAGAGGGTAGGAGTACATCTAAGTCATTCATTCATTCATTCATTCATTCATTCATTCATTCATTCACAGTGTGCTCTCACGCAGCAATAACCACCAGCAGCTGCTGAGCATTTGCTCTGTGGCTGTATCACGTGTTTTGTCTGCATCGCCTCATTTAAGGCACTTTTAAGCCCTCTGAGGTCGGTCATTCATCCCATTTTACAGATGGGGAAACAGAGGCTCAGCCAAGCTCATTACCTCTCCCAAAGCCAGCCAGCCAGCAGGTAGGGGAGCAGGATTTGGAGAAAAGATATGTGAATTCTAATCCCACGCTCCCTTCTTATTAGCCACATTGTACCAAACACATTTGTTAACTCATGGAACTGAGTCTCAGTCTCCCCCTCCGGAAACTGGACGTGCTGACGGCTGAAGTCGAGAGGACAGGATAGAGCCACCAGACAGGTGAGGGGCCAGCGCTCTGAGGGACAACTGCACACATCCCAGTACCTTCTTCTCAGTCTGCCTATCCCCAAAGCGGTTTTCTTCGTCCCACAATCTTTGTTGCCCCTCCCCCACGACAAAGCTTAAATTTGTGAGAGTTTAAGAATCTTTCCCTGCAAGAAGGATGTCTGAACTGTCTTTTGGGATATGGGAGGGTTGGGAGGTGGCATGGGAGGGTCAGAGACTCCTTCTGTTCAGAGTCAGCCTCTTGATCCACATCTGCTGACCTCAGCGTCTGTCCTCCCGCCCTTCCCGCACCTGCAGGAGCCGCGTGCTCGCACACTTGGGCACACAGCCCACGCTGGTGGTCAGTCGAGGGCCTCTGTGCTGCTGTGTCTCACCAGCTCCCTTTCCTGCCATGGAGGAGGCCTGCCGTCCAAGCAATCACACCCACTGACAGCCTCTGGAGGCTCAGGAAACGGCCGAGAGGCGGCCCAGCCAGGTAACTGCTCGGCCAGTCTCTCTGTCTCCACGGTTCCATTTGGAAAAGGCCTCTCGGCTTCTCACTCCGAATGGCTATCAGGTGCTTTCACAGCCTATCCGCAGGCTTCCAGATTCCAACTCCGGCGTGCTACGTTCAGGTGCCGATGACACACTCCCAGAACACTCAGAACAAGGGACCAGGAACCAGCCTCTGGATGGAGCCCATCATGAGTAAAGGGGACAGCGCTGACCTTTGCCCAGCACTTGACAGTTTGCAAAGCCGATCATCCCGGACAACATTTTGACCTTCACAGTAACTCTTTGAGAGAGCGAGCAGGGGTGTTATTATCCCCAAGTCCCTTGTCTCGAGCAGCCTGTTGTGGACAGGAAGTCACAGCCTGGGTGCAGACAGCAGGGAGGGCCCGGAGGGCAGGGAGGCTGAGCATGAAGCCTTGGGGTCTACCATTTCAGGAGCAGCGAGCACAGCAGCCTCCAGTGCATTGGAGAAAGAGCAGCCAAGGGGCTCAGGAGAAGAACCAGAGAAAGGTTCTTTCTTTCACCGAGCAAGGAGGAGAGCAGAAGGCCCAGAGAGACGAGAGGCTGGCCTTGCCAACTTGGCAGAGATGCCCCCTCAGAGACAGCGTGGTCAGTGGCTACAGCTGTGGCTCCTGGATTTGAAATCTGGGCCGCTGCTTCAAGCCTATGACCCCAGGCATGTTGCTAAACCCTCTGTGTCTCACTTTGCTCCTCTGGAGGCTGAAGCTACCAAGAGACCCCGCTCCACAAGGCTCCCGAGGGGCTGGAGTGCTTACCGTGGGCCTGGCACGTAGTCAGCGCGGGGGCCCCCCCGTTCCTGCAGCCCAGCGCTAGAGCGGACCCTGGCCCGTGGGTGACTTCCAACATGGGGAGAAGACTGTTGGCGGCAGTTCGCGGCAGAAGTGGGACGTGAGGGAACGAAAGAGGGGCAGGCTCTGAAGGGAGGTGTGGGGAATGAGTCTCAAAAGCTAGGAGGCCTTGCACTCATGTAAGCAGGGGGCAGACAGAGGAGAACTACAGAGCTGGACCCGGCTGGCACAGTGGGGGACCCGAACCCAGGAGAAGGGGTTGGCTGCCTCCCCTCTCTGAAGGTCCAGAGGTATGTCAGGACACCAACTGCCGGGCTGGAGGAAGGAGTGGGTATTTGAGTTGGGTCCCAAACGCGGCCCAGAACTGAAATGCGCAGAGACAGATGGCAAGGCCCTGAGCAGAGCCCACTCCCACTCACAGAGATAACCGTCCCCGAGTTTAGACATGATTTTTGAAGTGTTTAATGTTCCCTAGAAGTCTTCCTGGATTTGACTCCTAGCTCTGCTCCTGTGTGACCTCTGCCAAGTTACTTAACCTCTCTGGGCTTCAGTTTCCTCACCTGGGAAATGGAGATAGTGATGACACTCGTCCGTCAAAGTGTTGTGAGGATGGGGTAAAATTACCCAAGGGTGAGCCCGGCATAAGGGCCAAGTACTGTGGGCTCGTACCGAGGCTCCTTCTCATCTGTAAGCATGCCCAGTAGATTCAAGCTATCTTTATAGAAGAGCTGTTCTATACCAGGCTCTGGGAAGGGATGCCTGTGAGGAAGATGTGGTCCCCACCCTCAGGGGATAGCACTCAGTAGGTGAAAGAGATACACGCCCCAATCACCCCGGGCATGGAGGCCTGCTCTGTGCTCACTCATCCAGTCTCTGAATCCCCAACAGCAAAGCCCAGGATGAAGGAGCTATTATTGCTCCCATGACACTTGGCAGAGTTGTGGCAAGCTGCCCAAGGTCCCACAGCTACAAAGTGCCTGAGCTGAGATTTGAACCCTGGGACCCTGGTCTAGAGCCTATGTGCTACGAACAGCGATCACCCCTGCTACGGGACGTGCAGGACACAGCGCATCAGTAATTTCTGAGCTGAGGAAAGTGCAGTGGGGGGCAAACGGTTAGGAGGGGACAGCAGGGGCAAAGGCCCTGGGGCAGGAGAGGCAGATCAAGTCTGAGGATGGATTAAGCCAGCCTGCCCTAGACACAGAAAAGGAGCTAGGCCAAGGCCTGATTACCAGGCTTAACAGCTGTTTGGAGAAAACAGTAGGAAGTCTTTGAGGGGCTTGTGTGGAAATATAAGATGTAGAAAGACCACTCTCTGCACAAACCTTAAAAAAAAAAAAAAAAAAGGAATGAGGGGCATTTTGGGTGCTGACACGGAGCCTCTCCGAAGTATGTTGTTAGAAAAAGCAAAGCTCAGGAGAGTATGTGTATGACAGCTTCTATTCATAGGCGGAAGGAAGACAGGACGGAGAAGAAGAAAAGAATGTTCTGTGTGTTCGCTGTCAGGTACACCAAATGCGCGAACGGTGTAGAGAAACTGATGAGTGGTGGGCCCCGGGGCTGGGAACTGCCAGCTTGTGTTAACGCTGGGGGCAACGTTCTCGGTACCATCATCCTCTCCCACCTTTTTACATTTTAAACCTAGAGGAGAGATGGTCTATTCAAAATTGGAAAGACGTCCCTGGCTGCAGCGGGGGAAATGCAGTGGAGGGGGTCCAGAGCGAATTCAGGGAAACTGAGAGAACGAGACCCTGGAATGCTGATGTTGTGAGGGGGAGATAGGGAACACGGTAAGATGGCGCCTGAGCGTGGTGTGCCCAAACAACTGGGCAGGACGGGGTGGGGTGGGGGGGGGGAAGCCCAGGGAGCAACAGGAACCAGCTTAACTTTGCCCCCAGCAGAACTTGGCCTGAGTTCAGATGGAGCCATCTGGAAACGGACAGAGATGCTAAATGTAGAATGTTCTAGAAAAGCAGCTCTTGGCTCCCACAGATGAGCTATCGCGGGCTGTTAAAGGAGGCCGCGGGTGGCTCTGGAGAGATGATTTAGAGATGATTTGCTCCACTTTAAATACAAGCAGCAGCAGCAGCCGCAGCAAAGGCAGCCCGGGGCATCCTCCTGCAACAGGCATTTTCCCAGCTGCTGCTGCCCCCTGCTGACAGAATCCGGGCATCGCACCCTCCGTGCACTTGGAGGCCACAGCTCAAGGGTCTGCTTTGCATTCCCCGCGCACAGGAGGTGAGCCAGGCGGGCACATTTCCTCTGCCCTTTAATCGAGATGGCCACCGCCAAGCACTGCGTCAGTGGAGGCATAAACAACCAGGCCCACGTGAACAGTGGAGAAACAAACAGCAAAGGTCATTACCATGACAAGGCAATGCGCCAGGAGGCAGATGCATGTAGGAAATAGTCACACAGACCAGACGCCAGGGCTGCATTACAGACTACCTGAAGGGGGATCACTGTCAGTGAGGGCTGATGTTTAGTGAGTCCTACCCCTTGTCAGGCACTGTTCTAGACCCCTTCTGGGTCTCAACCCGGCCGATCCTTGTGGCACCCACAGGAGCCAGGATGACACAACAGAACCCAAGAAGCAAGGCAGGATTCGAACCTGGACGCGTCTGAGTCCCGGCCCCTGCAAATGTCAATTTTAAAATCAATACTTCTTACTCACTGGGTTCACGGCCCTTCATTCCCAGATGGTTTTGGCCGCCTGGGGATATGTGGCAATATCTGGAGGCATTTTTTTGGTTGTCACAACGAGGGAGATGATTCTGGCATGTAGCGGGCAGAGGCCAAAGATGCTGCCACATATCTTAAAATGCCCAGCACAGTCCCCCACAACAGAGAATCACCCTCTAAAATGCCCACAGCACCAAGGTGAAGAAGCTCTCATTAAAATACATAAAATTCCCACAAACCTACTGGTCCTCTTTTGCACTGCCCCCCCCCCCAGGAGGGCTTTAGAGCAAATCTGCTTTGTTGGATGAAAGGTATTCTTCCCAAGGCTTCACGCTGAATAACCCTCGAGAGGCCTTCCCCACTAATTTCCCCCTAAAGCCTCTTATTTACTCCAAGGGGTTGTTTTGCATCCAATAATCTTGCTAATAATACACTCCAAAGGGGGGGGGGGCCTCTGAGGAGTGGCCCATGCGAAGGAGAAGCCCCTGGAGCAATGGTGGAGGGACTCGGCCACTCAGTGCGCACAACCCACAATCTGGGCACGTGCGTGGAATATCGTGGGTGTCCCTGGCACCAAGCCACAGCTTGGGCGCCCGCTGTTTGTCAGGGCTGTCGGGAAGTGTTCAACCCCAGGATGATGGAACAGTCCCTGGGAACGACTTGTCAGCAGCTGCCTCACCCAAAGCCCTCGCTTCCCAATCAGCCCAAACAGCCAGGTCCCTGGCTTTGGGGAGCAGTGCTATTTAACCCCTCCACTCCCACAGAGCCCATGGGTCTGCCTGGAGGTTCTACCAATCTGGAGCTGGTATACAAGGGGGAGGGAAGCAGCAGAGGACCCGGGCCTCAGACCGCCCCCATCTGAATGGCCATGGCCAACAAGCCTGCTGTCTGCACAAGAATTGGTACTCAAGAATCCGTACTTGTAGAATGAATGAATGACCAGTAAGGTAAACTCTACAAGACTCCTTCCTTTATTCAACAATATTTACCAAGTATCTCACCAGGCTGGGCACCGTCTGAGATCTTGGGAGGACAAAAGAGACCAAGTCCCTGTCCTCAGGAAGCTTACCTCGTAGTGCAGGGAGACAGACACTATACAAATAAATAAGTATAGAATATAATATCGGGTAGCAGGGAGTGCTAGGAAGAAAGTAAAATAAGGCAAAGAGATTGAGACCAACAGATTGGGGGTGATTCCTTAAATTGGGTGCTTGGGAGGGCCTCTCCAAGGAGATGACATTGGAACAAAGATCTGAAGGTTTGAGAGAAAGAGTCATGTGGCCACATTGAGAACAGTAAGTGTAAAGGCCCTGAGGTAGGGCAGGTCTTGGGGAGTTTGAGAAACAGTGAAACAGAGAAAATGGATAAAGGTGGGTCCTAGCATGACCTAAGAGCAGAGATTCTCAAACAATAGCATGCATCAAACCCACCAAAAAGGCTTATGAAAACAGACTGTGGTTCCTACTGTCAGTGTTCAGTTGGCCTGGGTGGGGCCTGGGAATGAGCATTTCCAACAAGTCACTGTGTGGGGCTGATGTTACTAATCCAGGAACCACTGCAAAGAGTATTTTTAACTTTGTGCAACAAATCGTTTCCCGCTCAACACTTCCCACAAGCAGGCTCAGATCATCTGAGAGGGGATTTCACATAGAATCCAGATTCCTGCCTCCTCTAGAAAATAGGCCTGCAACCTTGGCTAGCACTCCCACAGGGCCACAGTGTGACCAAGCCGCCTGGGACTCTGTCACCCTCACTTCATAGCCCCGGCCACCAGCCCAGGGCTGGCCTAGGGCAGGCACTCAAGGAAAGCTTATTAACAAAACTGGGAAGACCGCACCGGGAAATGGAAAAAGACAGCAGTCGCAAGAGAGGACCCGAGGTCCGTTCTAACTCCGGCATGCCAAGTGTGAGAGGCACAGGCGGGCAGAAGAGGCTCCTTGTGTTCAATCCCTAATTCCGCCCTTCACTAGCTTCGTGGCCCTGGGCATTAGCCATTTCCTCATCTGGGCCTCAGTTTCCCCATCTATCAAACAGGGATGATACAAGCCTCGCAGGGGTTATTGTGACTATCACACATGAACATGACTAAATTAATTAAGCCTTTCCACGGCTCAGAATGAGGCTGACATTCAGTATGTGCTCAAAAAAGGCCAGCTCTAGCCACGACAGCTGCTCAGAGAGGGGTCAGACAAGAATTTCTCAAGGGCCCTCATGGCTCCAAAACTCCCCGACCCCTTTAAATCCAGGGACAGGTAGGCAGCTGTCATTAGTCGTCAAGAATCTATAGAAGACCCTTGGGATTGTGGAGTAAGCAGGGTAGAATTCGCTATACACAGTTTAGCACCTTTCTGGAAAAATCTAAAATGCTCTCACAATGCTACCAACCCAAATCACAGAGTGGCAACAACGAGTGGGAGAGTGGATGTGGTACAGTGGACTACAGCCTATGAGGGAGGCACCATTACCCCCTGGGAGGAAACGGGGACTCCAGAAGTCTCCCCGCCGATGTATCTCCATGTCTCGACTCCATGCAGCTGCCTCAGGAGGGTGACTCACTCAAGGGGGTCCTCTAATGGGATTAACGGGGTGACCAGGGACAGGACAGCCTGGAGGGGGAAGCAGGAAGACCAGGTAGAGGCATTCTGACTCACCGAGGCGGAGGTGCCTGAAACAGCTGTGCACAACGTCTTCAAAAAGAGCTGGTAAAAGAAACCAAGGAGAGACAGACGGGCCTCAACGATAATCCCAGGAATGATTCCTAAGGAAAGAAAATTCCAGGCAACTTGCATTGTTTCTCTCGATTAGGGACTGAAAACTTCCTAGCAATTTGATGAGTGTGCCTGTGCTCACCGCCCTGCATGCGGGTGGGAGAAGGGCCCGGTGACAGAGCGGTTCTTGATGGGAATGCCGGGCACAGGCAGCTGCGCCCAGGGGGGGCTCTTTCCTCTCAGCGCCAGCCACCCTGGGCGCGGGGGTGGGGTGGGGGGTGTGGGCGGTGGACAGCAGGTGTGCCCTCAGGGCCACACCTGGCCATGCTGTCATCACCGGGATGGCGATAAGCCGAATCTGTCCGGATAATTTCTTCTCGTTCATTCATTCGACAATCACTACGGTGCACGAGGCCCCTACATCCTTCCCTTCTTGTACGCCTCAGGACAACTCCAGAGGCGGGTTTTGCTGGCCCATCTTCAAAGATGAGCTAAGAGGCTCGGGGTGAAGCGAGGCGCCAGGCCAGGAAGACGGCAGGGATTTCAGCCTGGTCTCCTGACCGCCCAGCAAGAGGGGCGGGGGGGGGGGTGCGGGGAGCAGTCAGCGGAGATGGGCTTAAGCCTTTCTGAGGGACCCGCAAGGTCCTGGACGCCCGCTTTCACTCAGGAGGGGGTCACACGTTCTCCATTGTACGAGGGAGGAAGTGGGTTCAGCGGAAGGTAGGACTTCACGTTCCCGAGAGCAACCCTCGCCCCCTGGGCAAAGTTTACTTGCTCTCCTCGTTCACAGACATCACTATAAACACGTTCATATTTTAGATTTTACAGCGCATAATATCGTTGGGCTTTAAATACCGGACTTCCCTGCGGGATGTGGGGCAAGAACCGGATTTCCTGATGCACCACACAGCCTTGATCCCAGGTGCCCGCGACCTGGAGCCCCAAGAAACTCTATGAAGTCTGACCCGCTCACAGATCTGCTTCTGCATCTGGAGCCTCGTTACTGCGCAAGCGCCGCTGTAAACTCCCGCGCGCCGGACCCGCCCCTCATGGGCGAACTCACTTCCGGAAGGGCGGGGGGGGGGAGAAGCGAATCCCCCTTCCTCCCGCAGATGGTCCAAGCCAACCTGTGGCCAATCAGAAAGCTTCTCTTATCACCGCCTCTGGCTACGGAGATTGGAGCTACCTTTCCGCGAACTTTCCGGCGGCGCGGGAGCGGGAGTAGCAATGATTGACATCTCCCGTAACCATTCGTCAAGCGGGATGAGTTTGAAGCACAAATAGCACTAAAGACTTGTCCGTGAATGGAGGGCTGTTAGCCCCGCCCCCTCCCCCCACTGGCCTCCGAGAGCCTTCGGGGCGGGAGCTTTGGGTGGCAGCCAATCGCGGGTCAGTGGGGAGGAGGAGGAGGCGGGGCAGGTGGGCGGCGGGTGAGAGGGAGCATCTCTGGCTCTGCGTTGGGGTCGGAGCTGTAGACTTGCGGGGTCTCACTTTTCGGTCCCCGCTGTCGGCTTTGGGCTGGGAACGGGGGCCGCGTCGCCTCGCTCGCACCTCCGAGGCCGCCTTCTGAGGCCTCGAGCTGAGCCCTATCTGGCCCTCCTCCGCGCCCCCGCCCCAGTCCTTGCGCCCGATAGCCGCCCCCAGCCCAGCGGGTCCGTACCGCGGCCACAGGCCCCTTGAGCGTCTCCTCTCTCCACTTCCCTTCCCAGGCAAGTCCCCCAACGCCTCTAGCAGCCGCTCTTCCCTCTCTCGTCCGCGGAGGTAGTTGGTTACCATGGTGAAGCTGGCGGCCAAATGCATCCTGGCAGGTGAGTTTGAAATTTACAGCCTCCGGAGTCCAGAGACTTCTAAGATATGAGAGCTTTAGTTCTCCTAAATTGCCTACCCTCGTTCCCTTTTTTTGTGTCTTCCAAAGGCGAATTAATGTAATTACTAATAGAGTAGATTCCGTTAGGGTGGGAGAATTATCTTCCAGAGCGCACCTGTAGCTCCCGCGGACTTGCCCACTCCCGGTCCTACTCCGAGACCACCATCACCAGTTTTCCAGCTGTGTTCAGGACGAGCAGACTCGTTTAAAAAAATTAAAAAAAAAAAATGGTCCGGCTAAACACACCGTAAGTGTTTCATCTAAACAGTGTGTGATGTATCCCAGAGTCAGGTATCAGTGACTTTGGAGGTCTTTACATGTGGGATTTTTTTTTTTCCCCTGAGCCCACCCCCTCTGATAACCGGGATTGGAGACAATAATGTGCAGTTGACCAGAGTTTACAACAGGCCCATGTGTGTTGTCTTTAAGAGCCAGAGTTACTGGGCCACCCGAGTCTCAGGGGAACATGAATGTTGAATCCCCCAAGTCTTCGTTTTGTTGACTCCTGTATCTCAAGCATCCTGAATATCTGAACCCAAGAGGTACTCAGTAGCTGTGTGTGGAATGAATGACAGTGCGGCATTCACATTTGTGGCGTTCCCTTTATGTGTCTGCACCTTTAGGAAGATAGTTGCCTGGGTTTCATCTGGGGCCTCTGGACACAGGTGTAGTTTTAGTGCATGGCAGGCACGGGTACTTCATTCAGTCCCCTCCCTGTAGCACACAAGTAGGTGCTGTATTGTTCTCCTCTTACTGAGGCACTGAGAGGTCAAGTCTCTTGCCCAAGGTTACCCCCCGCCCCCCAGCGAAGGAAAGTCATAGGCAGGATTTCAGCCCCCAGACCTGCCCAGCTCCAAAGCTCTTCACTTGTGTTACCTTTGAACTCCGCGATCTTGCCAGGGTTCCCTGACCAGCTCAGGAAAGAAATGGTCAGAAACCATCTAGAGGAAAAAGAGATGCCTGTTTGGATTCCTCTCTTCCAGACTGAAACTGATGACATTTTTAAGGGCTTTTCTAATTTGAAAATAAAACAGTCACACAGAAAGGTGACTGACCATAGTAACTCAGATCATACTGGAGAAAGAAAAAAAAAAACAAACAAAACAAAAAACCATGCCTTTCAAGAGAGGTCTCCAGTTTCCAGAAACACCAGGGGAGGCAGTGTTGTGTAACAGAAGTAATTCTGGCGGTTCCTGGGTCATCTGGGACACGGCAACTTCCCTCAGCCTCGGTTTCCTTGCAGATACCGTGAGAACGTTTTTGTTTTCTGAAACCGTGTATTTTCCTCCGTGGGCTTCTCTGTCTAACTCTTCTTTCTCTTTCTTCATTCAACTTCCATCATGGGACTAACGTACTGAGCGCCTGTGTGCCAGCACTGTGCCAGAACCCCCAACCCAGGTATCTCAGTGAATCCTCACAAGAACCCTGTGAGATGGGTATTGCTGTCATCCTCGTTTACAGATGGGCACCTGAGGCCCAGAGAGGCTAAGACACTTGCCCTGGGTTGCACAGCTGGATCTGGCAGAGCTGGCACCCAGACCCCGGTGATCTGATTTCCAGGACTTTGTTTTCAGCCCAAAGCTCTACTGTCCCCAAGCCTCGGTTCTAGACTCTTTGCCCCTCTTTATGTCCACTCCCTCAGGCACTGTTTGCCCAGATTTCAGTCACCACCTGAGTAAGTGACTTGTGAACTCCAGTCTAGTCCTTAACTGCAGCCTCCTTTCAGGGCCTCGAGGGCATTTCCTCATGGAAGTTTCCAGAAACCAAAAAGACCTCGGCACAATGAATCAGGTCCCCTTCCCCCACCACCATCACCAAATTCTCATTCTCCACACCACCCCCGCTGCCGACACCCCCCTCCCTGGTTTTATTTTTCCTTCCCCTTCCCAGGCCTACTGTTTAAATTGAGTTTTTCTGTCTTTTTTCTCTCCTGTAACTAGTCATGGAGGGACTTGATCAACTTAAGTGCTCATTCATTCAACAGATCTTTATTGAGCACCTGCTGTGTGTAAGTCACCGTGCAAGGTATAACGGGAATACAGGGCAGAACCAGACCAGACCTTACACTCGTGGCAGTGTTGAGATGCGCAGAATAATTTATAATCCAACAAACATGAATAGAATGCTCTTTGTGCACCAGACACCAGAGAAATACCTCAAGGCACGGCTGCTAATTGTTCTGGCTCAGATGAGGAGACGAGGAGGGATTACACCCTTGACATTCATCTGTTGTAAATAAAACTGATTTATTGCTATATTTATATATTTAAAAATCACTTAAATATAATTTCATATACGTCAGGCGCTGCACACATCAGCTCATTAAATCCTCCCAACAATTCCATGAGATAGGTACTGTTACTCCCATTTTGCAGAAGTGGCCACTGAGGCTCAGAGAGAGATCACTGACCCAAGGTCACATAGCTAATAAGTGGGGGGGGGGGGGCTGGAGTTTGTGCCCTAAGCACTACAGTTAACTGCCCCTTGATGGAAGTGGGGATGGGGGCTCTGACATCAAGTCTCATGCTACCAGTCGGGGGCCGCACATGTAAAGGCAAGAGGGAGGGATGGCTTTCCAAGAGGGAGGAAGGACATGGAGCCTTCCTGGACAGAGAATTTGAACTTGGGTGGGGAGATGTAGAAGGAAGTTACCTTTGAGGGATTCTCAGAGAGCAAGAGAGTAGGAGTGTAGGGCCCAGATTCGGCGTGAAGGATAATTGGAGAGCAGATTGGAGGTGGATTCAGGGTTGATGGCAGAGAGGGGTACAGTGACATCAAATGCTGTCCTGGAAACCTCCATCTATTGGTGCCGACAGGGTGGGTAGAACAAAGAAAAATAAAAAGCAGAGAGGGGCAGGTGGGGAGCGCGTCAGGCAAGACCTGCTCAAGAAAACAGAAAATACATTGGGCATTTGATTATACAGAATTGGTTCAACGGGGGTTGGAAAAGTGGAAAAGCAA
The DNA here is from genome assembly GCF_963455335.1 of Martes martes. Taxonomy (NCBI): domain Eukaryota; kingdom Metazoa; phylum Chordata; class Mammalia; order Carnivora; family Mustelidae; genus Martes; species Martes martes. Next base: position 11,252,190 of record NC_137895.1, read on the forward strand.
GAAGAGAACACTGAGGTGACACAGACGTGGTAGGTAGAGGTTGGGGTGTCAGAGGCTTAAGGAGGAACCCCACAGAGCTAGGATCCAGATTCCCGAGAAGGGGTCACGGCTTCGCTGGGATAGGACCTCAAGAATTCAGTCACCCACCATGTGATGCCACAGATCACTGGGCCCCATTCCCCCCTGGGAGGGAGCCAAGCCCCATGTTCAGGCAAGATGTGACCAGATCCATTCCGGACCATCCTGAGGGTCTGGGTTGGGAGGCCACTCTTGCTACCACTGCTATAGAAGTCGGGGTCCGGGCAAAAAAGCAGAACTTACAGTAGGTACTGCACCACTGAGATTTCATGTGGGTGTTCATCACACAGGTTCTGGAGGCCTGGAAGGAAGAAGGGACATCAGAAACCCAGGAGCGCCCTGGGGAGCCACTATGCAGATCTCTGAGAAGGGGACACTGCCACGCCCCCTCCCCCCACGCCGATCCTGGCATCTCTGAGGGGGAATAATAAGCCTGGTCTGGGAGTACCAAAAAAAAAAAAAAAAACAAACAAACAAAACTGGAGAGACGTTACCACCTGCTGCTGGGTGAAGGTCATTGCCAGGGTACTCCTAAGAGACACAGCAGGCAGGTAAGAAGGGAGCAAGCCCATCCCCCTCTCCCAGCTGCCATTCTCTCTAGAACTCACATTGGCAGAGCCAGACAGGAAGCCCCTGGTAAAGGAGACACATGTTTGCAAAGTCCCTGCTCCCGCATCACAAGGCAGGGCACAGAGCCCAGGTTGAGGTAACTAGTGCAGTGTCAGCAGTGACAACAAAGGCCATGCAGGCTGGAGACCCAGCAAAGGACATCAGAAGCAAGGAGGAGAGCGCAGGGCATGGTGGGAGGAGCGGGGAGATGCGGTCAGAGGTGACTGCGTACAGCTGGGAAGCGTGGGCAAATGGTGACATGAGCGGGACCAGAGAGATGGGTGAGCAAGACCACTTGGGACCTGGGGGTGCGACACGAGCCAGGCTGTCGACAGATTGGGTGGAGGCCCAGCATTCTCGTGGAAGTGTCCACAGGTTGTTGCAGGTACAGACAGAGCGTGGGAGAGAGATCCTGACCCAAGAGGTGACTTGGGGAAAGAGAGTAAACGGGACAGAGCAACTGGGAGCAGAGGGCCGAGGACAGACCTACAGGAGTGGCCACATCTCAGAAGCAGGAAGTGGAAGAATCAGTCCCGTGCGAGGACACTGGGGCCACGGCCAGAGGGCTCAGGAAGGAGTGGGCTGCTTTGGGCTGAGTCATCCTCCGGAGACATCAGGGAGCAGGAGAACTGAGGAAAAGCCGTTGGACTTGGCAATTAAGAGGTCACAGGTGACCTTGCATCGGGCCTTTGCAGGTGTCACCGTCTTTGTCCATCAGGGCCCCTCCCTGCCGTCACCCCAGGCTCTGCCTCGCCCCAGGGAAGTCGTCCTTGCTGATGAAACTGCTCATTCGTTTCTTTCCTCGATGCGCCCTCAGACACTTTGGTTCTCAGCTTGTGCTGTTTGCCTTTGCACTTGTCATCGTGTTGCTCTGCAAACGTGTTTATCAGTTATTGCCTTCCCTGTGCTGGATCCCTCCTCAGCCGGCACACGAGGCTTTCTTTAAGTGTGGGTGACTCTGACTGACAGTCGGAAGAAAGATTCATGAAATTAACTAGAACAAATAAATCTGTGGGGAATTTCACGAGCGAGAAGAGCCAATTTCTAACTGGATTCAGAAGCAAAATTGGAGTCAGGAGCATGGATGCAGTCAAAGCACAAGAAGGAAAGCGATACGCTCTGTTTGTTCGGAGATGGACAGGTACCCCACCACAGTCCAGTCCGCGGTCGCCCCTGATGGCAGGCAAGGCTGCGGTGATGCAGGCCTGTAGGGGCAGTGTTAGAAATGGGTCAGGAGTGTCTCCGAGCTTTAGGAGAGGAGTGGGGTCTGGCGGGGAGAGTGAGATGTTGAAATTCTGGGCCAGTTACCCAGCTTTCTCTGAGCCTCGGACCCTTCCTCTGCCCAGTGAGGTGGATGATGGTGATGGTAGGGGGTGGGGGCTGGGAAGGAGGGAACCGGGTGAATGATTCCCTTCTAAGTCATGGTGGTAAACAGAAAAAAGCAAGACTGAACAGCTCACTCAATGTTGGAGGAGTTCACAGGAAATGAAATGCCACAAGTAGTCAAGTAATTGTCTCGCAAGAGAATATTATAGGTGGGAAAAGTCAAAACTGAAAAGTGAACAGAGCAGCGGGCTGTAGAGAAGTCAAGTGAAGAGGCGCGTGGGATCCAACTGTAAACAGCGAAGGGGAGGGAGGGGACCACACCGTAGGATGCGAGTCAGAGGCCTGCGAGTGCAGTAGCGGTTTTGCGGGGACCCAGGGCGTGAGAGAGGAGAAAACAGGTGTTCCGAAGGAGCGTCTGTGCCAGACTCACGGCCCGGAAGATCTTGCAGATGAGAACAGTGTGGAGTCCCAGGAGGCTGAGCAGAGCCACGTGTGGGGGCAGGGTGGGGGGGCGATGCACACAGCGGTATTAAGGGGGGGGGGCGTGGAGAGCCTGCAGCGTCCTTGGGGACAGGGAAGAGCCTCCAGATTAAATATCTCCCAACAGTCTTGCGGAAGGTCCAGATCTCAGACTGAACTTACGCCGTACACGTTTAGTTTGGAGATACCAATTTATGGGGCTGTGGACTCATGAAGGAAGGGCGGGGAGAGAAACCCCAGAGGGTTTAAGGCGAACCTAGAGGAAACGGTGGCCGTTGAGGACAGACATGGCGAGGCCCCTGGGGAGGTGGGTCTGTAGTGGTCTCAGCCACGGGGAGGCAGGGGACGGAATGTATCCCTTGGAAATGGATTTCAAATTGATAAATTTAGCACCTGATCCCTTGCTTCCTGTAAATACAGAAGCCCTCCCAACCTCTACCCCCCTGTCCTAAAAGAAGCGTGCAGGGACCCACGTACAGAAGCTCTGAACTCGAATTAGTTCCGTCAGGCAGGTGAGCCCCGTAAGACTGAGCGGGTCACACCCCTTTACCTTATAAGACTTCAAAGTAAATTCAAGTTTGAAAGTGAGAGTTTTTCCCCATGGGGTGTGTTCTGTGGCAGATGTTAGTTCTGTTTCTAGTGCTCGAAAGCGCCCCCCGCCCAAGCTCTGTTACCTTCTGGGTCAGTTCTTTCGGATGAAAGGATTACCCTTGAAGAATTGCGACCGGGCTTTGAAGATTGCTCTCCTGGGCCCGTGGCCCTGCCAGCCACCTCACAAGTCCCCAGGAGAATCAAGTACATTTTCTCTGAAAAGCCATTGAAGTTTCTGGTTTCTAACTAGCATTCTGGAGTGAGAGATTCTGCGGTCAGATAGGGATGGCAGTGATGGTTTTCTTCTCCTCCGACCTCACAGGAGACCCAGCAGTGGGCAAGACCGCCCTGGCACAGATCTTCCGCAGTGATGGGGCCCATTTCCAGAAGAACTACACCCTGGTGAGAAGTGGGAGTTGGGGGCTGGTCGAGGCTTAAAGAGAAGCGGTCGTCCCCTAACCCTGAAGGAGTGACTTTCCAGAATTCTTTTAAGAAGCCCTGAGAGGTTTGATGAGAATCTATTTGAATGACCACAAGCCACAAGGTACGAGGCTGTCCATGGAACAGACCGGCAGGTGGTCGGCCTGGTTCTCATGTGCTGCTCCTTGTGGGCGGGGACTTGGACCGGGCTGGTCGGTCCTGTCTGACTTCTGCACCAACAACCAATCCAGAACATAGTATTTGTGCCTTCTGGGTCTTGGGTGTTCATCGTGTCCTACGACACGCCTCTCGGGACCCTCTGATGCACATATTCTCGGTTCTCCCCCACAGACGACAGGGGTGGACTTGGTGGTGAAGACAGTGCCAGTCCCTGACACGGGAGACAGTGTGGTAAGTGGTGCCCTTGACCCCAGAAAGTTCAGTGCTCCTCCAGCTGGGCCCAGAGTCTCTGGGGTCCGTGTCATCTTCCCTAAGAGGGACACAGTGCCAGGACTTGGCAGAAGCTTGTCTGAGCACTTGGGAAGCGTCACTGACCCAGGCCAAAGAAGGGGGAGTAAGAAGACAGGGATAGGGTCCCTGCGCTCATAGAACTGGTGTAGTACCAGGGTTCTTAACCCAGGTCCCTTTTTTGGAATCCGTAACTCTGGAAATTGAATTGCAAAGGCATCACGTGTGTAGTACTATCCTGGAGAGAAGACGGATGAATCACCGCCTTCTTAAAGAGGTCCATGAGGAAACACAGCTTGAAGTACCCCCAGTGCAGGGAGAAGGGCTAAAATGAGTGCAGATAAGCGGCGTGCGACGCAGAGTACAGCCTTGACCTTCGGACTGCAGGTGCCGGGGTCAGAAGCCAGCCAGGGGCATCCAGTGCTCCGGGGGAGCCGAAGGGGGGAGACTTTCCGGAGCAGCAGCAGCAGGGAGGGGCCCTCGCATGGGCTGGCCAAGGTTGCGTCGAGGGGCGGGAAGGGTCCCCCTGCGCCCTCTGTCCGAATCCCACCCCATGGCAGGCTGTCCTACTTTAAACACCTTTTCCAGGCCTACTCTGTGACCTGCTTTAAAAAGAATTGTTTTAAGATTTGAAAATCAATTTGGTTAACAAAGTGCAGAATGACCTTTTGGAAACCAGAGCACTTGTCAGCCTGTTTAGCATTCTGTTCTGCCAGGTGGGAAGTCAGCTTGTTCCTGGTATTTGTGCACTCGGGGTTAGGAGAGGTGAGCTGTTGCACAGAAAGTGCTAGTTGGTGCGGGAGACCTTTGCGCTGCCCGTCTCAGGCTCTCCAGATTGTTCTTTCCCTCGTCGTCTTCCCCGAGCCTGTGGGAATGGGTGTAGCTCACCATGAAGCCGGGTCTGCAGGGAGCGGAGGGTCACCTCGGGGACTTGTGGCCAGCCGTTTGCCTACGTGTAGACTTTCTGGGGACCTGCCTTTTTGGTTCTAGGAACTCTTCATTTTTGACTCTGCCGGCAAGGAGCTGTTTTCCGAAATGCTGGATAAACTGGCAAGTAGCGTGCGATCTTTTCCTTAACCACCACCACCGTCCACACAAACTTGCCCCCTACCTGCTCTCCCAGAAGCTGCCCCAGCAGAATTCTTCCAGGAGCAGTCCTCCCAGCCTTGGGATGCGCAGCCCCTTGGCCAGGAGGACTGGCACATGCGTGTTGAGTCCCCCACCCCCCAGCTCTGGAATGGCCAGGTTCCAAATGCGCCCGAGCTGTGTGACTCAGTCCCCGCAGCGCTCTGGGCCCCCCTTCTTTGGCCAGCTCCGTCCTGATGGTGATGGTGCTGCTGGTGATGGTGCTGCGCAGTCCGCACTCCACAGCCTCACAGGATGGAAGCAAACATTTCCTTCCCCTCTAGGGGGCACCCTGGAGGCCCCGTAGCAAGGCTCACCTTCCCCGCCCACCTCTGGGGTCCAGCTCTGGGACCTGCACCTGCTGCCCCTCCCCACCCCTGGGGGGTCCTTCTCTGGCCCACCCAGCCATCCTCGCAGGGTCCAGCTCCCTGTACCTATCAAGGTAACAGTTCCGCTAATCTGGGCCAGTGAGCTAATTAGAAGGTTTGAGCTCTCCAGAGCCCTCCCCTGCCTTTCCAAGAACAGCTACATTTTAATAGAAACTGTTTTCTACCCCTTTTTTGTTGTCTAAGGGAAACAGATCTAATGACAGTCATTTCTCATGGGCCGGCTTCACACATCCATCTGTGATGCCTACCACGTGCGTGCTGTGTGCACGGCCTCTCACTGGGTGCTGCCCTACTGGGCAGAAGGGAGGACGTGTCTGGGCAAGCCAGAGGGGTACCGGTCAGCCCACACCCTGCCTCCAGCCAGCCCTGACGCTGGGCTCCTGCTCTAGCCCCAGCTTGATCCCAAGTCTATCCTGGGTCCCCTCACTGAGGCCTAGAGGAAGGAGGTGTCCCCTGCATGCACAAAGGCGAGGTCACTGTGGTTCTAGCAAAATTTCTTGAGTTAGTCTGCAGCGTGAAGTTGGTGGGGGGTGTTCATCAGTTCCGTTAAAGGGGCAGCATAGCCTTGGGGTATAGTAAACCCTCCAGAGCCAATGCTGGACCAGCCTTCCAAGGACAACTGGAGGGAAAAAGATTCCTCCCCACACCCTGGGAGGCTACTGACACACCAGAAATAAACCAGGCTGTAATTGTGCAGGATGGGGGTCCCCAGAGACGGGGGCCTGGCCAGAGCCTCGTGCGCCAGGACGAGCATCACAGCCTCTGAGCAGGGCCGTCCTGTGGCCTTGTGCGAGGCCTCAGGACGTCCCAGGACATCCCAGGCCACAGCCCCTGAGAGCATAGGCCTGCTTCTTAATTGGGACAGCAAGCCCTGTCGACTTGTCGGTCTGGTTTGGATTAGGGCTGATGTACTGCAGGAGAAGCAGAAAGTGCTCTTTGCATTTTGAAAAGCCAGCCCTTATTAAGAAGATGCCAGCAAACAAGCTTCCAGGGGCTGGCTAGTGGAAGAAGGATGCTCTTTTAGGCCTGCAAAGCAGAAAAACATAATAACTGACATAACAGTGAGCCCTTGAGAGGAATGTGACAGAGAATGAATGGATGAAACCAGCGACAGGCCATAGCATTTCTGGGTCGGAAAAAAGCCTCAGTCCTACCCCAGTCTTTAAAGCATGTCTGATCTGGGCAAGTCAGTTACCCTCCCCGAGCTCAGTGGGGATCTTTGAGACCAGCCCTGCAAAGTTGGGAGGTTTTTCAACCACACACAGAACGGTAGCCTGGCGCAGGGCTCAGCCCCGGCCCTCGCCTTCAGCCCAGCCCTTCCATGGGTACCTGTGGGTGGGCTCAGGTTTCTGACTCCCATCCCCATTATGGTTTTTCATCTCCCACCTGCACCCCCCACCCCCCACCAACCCCGCATCGCTTCCCTGGGAAGTCCTACCTAGGAATCACTCCCACTGTTACTGACATGCTCATCCTGTCCCTCTGGCACAGTGGGAGAGTCCCAACGCCTTGTGTCTCGTCTATGACGTGACCAACGAGCAGTCCTTCATCAACTGCAGCAAATGGCTGGAGAAGGCTCGGTCACAGATTCCAGGCACCTCCCTCCCAGGTAGGAGCTGCCGTCAGCTGTGGGACTTCCAGCAGAGGCTGTCCCTCGAGTTCACGAGCTCAAGGTCATTGCAGAGGTGCCTAAGGCTAGAAAAGAGGGTGCGGTGCCCCTGGCTTAGAGTATTGGCCTTCATGGTAGGGCGGCACTGCCTCTTAGCTGCCCCGGAAACCTCAGCGAGTGACCACACACACCTCTGTGAGTCTGTAAAATGGGCATGAAGACGCCCCTTACCCTCCACAGGGTCATGGAGAGGAGACTCAAGGACAATACGGAGAAGGTGCTGTGATATGAATGAGTTTTTATTTCTGAAAGCCAGCCCCGGGGATGAATTCCTCATTTTCTCCTATATGTGGGCCACAAGTAAACATTCAAGTCCTATTGTCACTTCTGAATGCTTTAAATCAGTTTATTTTTCATCCCTATGTGAGATCAACAAATTCCCCTCATTAGAGACCAGGGAAAGCGATCTCCAGAGACGGGCTCAGAAATTAGCTGCAGCTGATGCAGCTGGGAACAGCTCTAAATTGCCTCCGAGTCCCTGGCTCTGAGCCCAGTCCTTAGATTAGTATTAATGACCATTTTTAACGTCTGCTCCATGCGCTCGGAATTATCGCAAATGCGCGCATCAATTTGGCCCTCGCCTTGCGGCCTGAAGGAGACAGGGCAGACAGATCGGCGTGAAGTCTGGAAAAGGGGCTGAGCGAAAGCTGGGTGTGAAAAGCAAAGCCCTGTGGCTTTCCAGAGGCAGGGGTGGGGAGGGCGTGTGTGCAGCCCGGGAGCCTCTCTCCCCCTCCCCCTCCCCTTTCTCTCCCCCTCCCCCTTCCCCAGTGCTCAGCACCTCGAATCAGTTGGCCTCTCCTCGACAGTGTTTTAGACCCCTCAGAATTAGTATGCTCGCCCTTCGATCTCCCCAGCAGCCCTCCAGGCTGCCACAGTTAAACCAGTTAAATGGTTGTTTCTTTCGAGCAGGTGTGTTAGTGGGGAACAAGACAGACCTGGCCAGCAGACGAGTGGTGGATTCGGCTCAGGCCCGGGCGTGGGCCCTGGGCCAAGGCCTGGAATGTTTCGAAACATCCGTGGTAAGTAGCCCCGCTCGCCCCGGAGCCGAGTCTGGAGTGGGACTCTGCCGGACGTGGTCTTTCACGTGATCTTAACAGCCTCGAACCCCACCATAGGCAGAGTCTCCTCTGGAACTGATGTGCACATTCTTGGTTCAAAACGTTTCTTGATACAGCAGAGTCACTCGTGCACTTACAGGAAAGCAGATGCGCTGGCCAGCGCCGACATAGTTGTATCTCAATTAATGAGAAATACAGGTGCATCGGGTTTGATCATAGCGACCCTTGGTGTCCACGTGAGATAGTGTGGGTTACAGTGCCCTTGGAGCATTATCTCACGGGTCCTCACAGTCAGTACCGTGACCCTGGGTGCTGGTCCTATCATCCCCATTTCCGTGTTGAGAAGGTGAAGTGACTTGCCCAGGGTCACATGATTTGTGAAGAGTCGAGCCGGGGCTATGAGCGCTGGCTCCCTGTCCCAACTCCCTGCAGCACCAGCGTGACACCAGGCCACAAAGTACCCTCCTTAGAGTCCGCAGGAGCCCTTGAGAGAAAGGGGACAGCCAGCGGGATTTGCTACTGGCGCCATCTCACAGTTCTGGCTGTCCAGCGCCTGAGAACCCCCTTCCTGCTTTTGAGACCTTTTAGGTCCCAGCCTCCCTGCAGCCAAGGTAGGGCATGGGACCCCGTGTGCACCAGTCAGACATGCTCCTATCAGACTTTCCAGAAGGGAGGAAAGTAACAACTCCCCCTGCAGGAGCAACCCAGAAGTATCCATTCCAGCCAGCAGGGGCCAAGGTTCTTGACTGAAGTGCCCCTCCCCAGGGTTGGTGGGGAGACTTGCCAAGGCCCGCGTGGCCAGAAACATCCATGGTTGTCACTCGGACCTCACTCTTGGCCTTGTGGCCCCCTGGCCTGAATCTTTGGCCTTCCAAAAGAGTCAGTGAGCTAGTTAAGAAATAGTCTAGAGGTGGTTTTCTACTCACGCTGCAGACACTTGCACTGTTCCATTTACAAAACTTGGCAAGTGTTGCTGTTCAGTTGCTGTGTGGATGTGAACTTTTTAAATCTCCCCCCCCCGCCCCCGCCCCCGACCAAAGCGGCGTGCTTTCTTGGGACAGTGTAGCAGGTAGAGGCCAACACTCTGTCCGCTGGGGGTGAGGCGCAGAACTTAGCCTGTTCATCGAGCTGCCAATGCCTCAGCCTCCTCACCTGTAAAATGGGAATAAGAAAATCTATTCCTCATTGAATGATGAATGTGAGAAATCTGTCAGACGGTGAATAGGAAAACATTAGCACAAAGTCTGGTGCATAGTAAACACTCAATAAATGTTTGCTTTTGAAGTATGCCCATTCCCCCTAGGAATCTAATTGATACTGTTGTTACTTAAAAGTTTCGGATTCATAGATGATACAAGGATAGATGTCCCTCTTGCCTCTGGCCCGATGATCACAGATGCTAAACTAATGAATTTTGCATTAGCAGCTTTTACGGGATGGAGGGCATCTCCCCTTGTACGCGGTGCCCCTTTGAGCCAAGCGAACGGTGTACTACCCACATCAAGCCATATTTTACTACTCCCTCTGCCTCCATTCACGTTTGTGGAATTGCCTCCCCACCCCAGGATCCCACAGTCCCCAGAACTCTTGATGGAGCTCAAAAATTAATGCCCACCCCCAACACATGAGTCATCACAGGCCACTGAGCTACATGCTTCAACTCTGCGTGGGTGTTTGTTACTGTGCCAGCGAAACGGGTGGGTATCAATTATGCCGGGGGAGGCCGTGGTTAAGTACTTGGTATTAACTGTGTAAGCTAACTAGTCCCCCGAGTTGAGGCTAACAGAAGCACCACTGGCAGCTCGGGTAAGAAAGCTGTAATTAAAAAGGAAATAGAACCCGATGCCGCCTGAGACGCAGCCAAGCCTTGACACCTGGCGCCTGACTCCGCCCTCCTGACTGCTGCGCGGCGGCCACGGTCCTCACGGTCCCCACGTGGTCGTCTGACCTCCTCTCTCTGTACCCTTCATTCCATCCCCAGAACGGGCTCGTCTTAAAACTGGAACTTGGCCCCCTTCAGTGCACTGTCACCTGTGTCCCCCACTGCTCCTAGCACCCGCCAGTTTGCTTTGTGTTTTTCTACGACCTGGCGTGTTTTTAGATCCCACATATAAGTGAATAGATGTGGTATATGTCCTTCTCTGTCTCCCTTGTTTCACCGAGCATAACGTCCTCAAGGGTCACCCACGTCATTGCAAATAGCAGGATGCCCTCCTTTTCGAGGCTGAATACTATTCCATCCTGTCCATTTGCATGCCAACCGCAGGTTCTTTAATTCCTCTGTTGATGGACACTTGGGTTGTTTCTGTGTCTTGGCTGTTGAAAATAATGCTACAGGGAACATGGGGGTACAGGTGTCTCTTCCAAGTAGCAATTTCATTTCCTTTGCTTATGTACCCAGATGTGGCATTGCTCAGTTGTATCGGAGCTCTCTTTTTAACATTTGAGGCACCTCCGTATGGTTTTCCACAGGGGCTGCACCAGCTTGCATTCCCACCAACAGTGCACAAAAGTTTCTTTTTCTCCATCTCCTCCCCAATACTTGTTATCTCTTATTTTCAGGGTAATAGACGTCCTAACAGGTGTGAGGTAGCAATCTCATTGTGATTTTGATTTGCATTTCCCTGCGGATGAGTGGTGTCCAGCATCTTTTCACGGGCCTGGTGGCCGCTTGAATATCCTTTTGGGAAAAATGTCTATTTGCTCCTCAGCCCATTTTTTTTAAAATCAGACTGTCCATGTTTTTGCCATAGAGTTCCCAGAGTTCCTTACATATTTTGGATATTAACCCCTTCTCAGATGTGTGGTTTGCAAATAGCCTTTTCATTTTGTGGGTGGTTGCTTTCACCGTGCAGAGGCTTTTAGTTTGATGTAGTCCCATTTATTGGGTTTTGCTTCTGTTGCTCGTGCTCTGCCGTTAGAGCCATAAAATCATTGCCAAGTTTCCTGCCCCAGAGCTTTTCCCCAATGTTTTCTTCTAGGAGTTTTACGGTTTCAGGTCTCAAGTTCGAATCTTGAATCCATTCTGAGTTAGTTTTTGTGAATGGTATAAAACAGGGGTCCAGTTTCATTCTCGTGCCTGTGAGTATCTGGTTTTCCCAGCATCATTTATTAAGGAGGTTAGCTTTTCTCCACTGAGTGTTCTTGGCTCCTTGTCAAATACTAGCTGTCCGCGGAGGCAGGGGTTTATTTCTAGGCTCTCAGTTCTGTTCCGTTGGTTGTTGTGTCTGTTTTTATGCCAGGACCATTCTGTTTCAGTGCCTGTGGCTTTTTAATATAGTTTGAAATCAGGACGTGTGATGCCTCCAACTTTGTTCTTTTTTCTCAGGATTGCTTTGGCTATTTGGGGTTTTTTTATAGTTCCTCTTGGACTTGTTTTAAGATTTTATTTATTTATTTGAGAGAGAGAGAGAGAGCATAAGTGGGGGGGAGAGGCAACAGAAGACGGAGAGAGAATCCCAAGCAGACTCCACACTGAGCACAGAGCCCAATGTGGAGGCTTGATCCCTGGGGATCCCTTGGGCCATAACCTGGCCCGAAGTCAGGAGTCAGACATTTAACTGACTGAGCCACCCAGGTGCCCCCTGCCTTGGACTTTCTTACACCCCTTGATACTTGACATTTTCAGACCAAAAAATGAAAAATACATTTTTTTAATCAAGTTTTTTAAAAAGTTCATCTCTATAGGACATTATTAAACACAAGTTCAAGAAGGATCTGTGGGGATGACTCTTCTCTTACAGCAGGGTGAGGGAAGGGAACTGACCTCTGTTGAGTGCCCACTGTGTGCTAGGCATCTGCACACATTATCTGCAGAAGTTTCTAGCAGCCCTACAAGACAGCCAGTGCTATCCCTGTTCTGCAGATGACGAGCAGACTCAGAAAGCTTGTGTAGCTCTCCCTGGTTGCCCAGCCTATGAGCGGCCGAACCAGGACTAGAATGCCAGTCTAAGCTTGAGAACCTTCTAGAAGGAGCTCTGGCCTCCCACAGAACCTACTTTGGGACTCTCAGAGGCAGAATTCTAGGCCAGATTGAGCACTAGTCAGAGAGCCTGATCAAAGGATCTTTTCATACAAAGCAAATGTACTCTTCTAGTATGTTAGTGAGATTATGATTAGTCTTTAACAAACGGGTTCGTGTCATCGGCAAACCCTCGTAATGCATTCAGAAAATGGTGCCGTTTACATCTGCTACTTCGGGAGTGCTCCATGGCATATAGAAAGGCTCAGCTCCACTGAATTTTTACTTTTTATATTGCATTCTCCACAGATCTTGCCTTCAGGAACTTTCAAATACATTTGGAAATCCTTGTGCGTGTCCTACGCGTTCCTCATCCTCTGTCTACTCCGTACTTAACTATGCTTTCAACTGGGGTAACATTCTTTTTTTGGAAAGGGAGGAGGGAAGGGGCAGAGGAAGAGGGAGAGAGAGAATCTTAAGCAGGCTCCACACGCAAAGCAGAACCCAACACGGGCTCCATATCACAACGCTGAGATCACAACCTGAGCAGAAATCAAGAGTCAGATGCCCAACCGACTGAGCCACCCCGGCGCCCCCAGTGTAACATTTTACTGTTGACGTTGGCGTTGCTAGGGCGTTATGTTCCATACAGCCAAAGGTGCCTTGCAGATGTGACGAGTGTGTTCCCTTCTGTCTGACAGTGGGGCGGGGCGGGGGGGTGGGGTTTGGCAGTCGCACACTTAGTACAGGTGCTCTTCTCGGCTACAAAGTCCCCTCGTTCCTCAGTGGCGCCACCTCTTTTTCTGCTCTTGGCTAACTTGTCCCGTTCCCGTTTGGGATTTCCCTCGTGAGAAAGTCTGGGTAACGCTCTCTGTGCGAACCGGTTTCCATTGCGCATTTCCGTCTCCGTCTCCCCGGCTGGCAGGCGGTAAGGCTGTTCTCCAGTTGGGGAACTCAAATCCTAGGCCGGGCTCCGCACACCCCAGCGGCACCCCTGGGCCACAGACTGCTCCCCCGGCAAAGCGAGGGCACTGAGCTTGATGAGTTCAGAACATTCTGCCGTCTGGAAACCCTTCCCTGTCGTTGGGGTTATTTCGTTGCCTCGTGGCAAGGCTGTGCTTTTGCCAGCTGCCAAGGATGGTCTGGAGGTGGGTTCTTATGCGTGCATAGCTTGAGCCTCTGCCCTCAAAGTAGCGGGTTCCTTCTTCTGCCAGCTTATTCCATAAGAAAAGAAAAAAAAAAGGACACACGTGCACAGAGAGTGAGAGAACCCTAGCTAAGCTGAGAAACTACGGTTTTCCTTCTCCTAGAGCTTGGCCATGCTCGCCCTGTGGGACCGGTTCTTCCCACCCTGTGGAGATCATCTAGGGCCAGTTCCAGAACTTGTCTAATCGCTTAGAGAACAGGAGGTCCTTTGGGCACCTTTGGTTACAAAATAGTCATCTCAGTTACGAAGACGCACAGTGCTGGGCGCCTGAAAACTGTTCCCTGCGTCCAGTCAGGGCTCCCTCCCATGCCTGCCATGGGAAGCAGGGCCGGGCCTGCCCTTCCCGCCCCCAGCCTGCCGCCTGCAGGAGAGGGAGCTTGGGCAGCTTGGCTGGGACCCGCCGCAGGCCCTCTGGACTTGCCAGGTGTCTCGGGCTGGCGCCCTGGGAGCACCGCACTGACGCGCCCTCCCCGGCCCCTGGGCAGAACCCTCCCCACCAAGCTTCCCGCTCACGGGTGACCCCACCTCACCCCCTCCTTCAGCCTTGGTTCCTGGCCCTTGGCTCTTGTTGGGGCCCGTCCCCCTCCTGCAGCCCGTCCCTGTGGAGGCACCTTGGGGTAGCTCCAGGCCGGCTCTCCTGCTCGGCCGGCCGCTGGCTCAGCAGCCAGTGCTGCTGCACACAGCCGTCCACGCAGCCAGCCCCGGGCTGACCTCGAGGTTTCCCAGGCCTGGCTCCAGCACTGGCCTGAGCCCCTGGGCCTCGGGCTTTCTCTTGCAGCCTCCCACTGAGCTCGAGGGGGAGGGAGAGGCACCCCAGGGGTCCGTGCCACAGCTCTTGCCATTGTTACTTTGCATGGCCCCTCGAGGGCCCCAGTCAAAACTAAGCGACAAGAGTCTCACTTTAGCATCCCGGCACACGTGGGGCGAGCGCAGCCGCAAGCACGGGCTCTGTGGAAGCATCCAGGTGCAGCCCCAGCCCCACCACTGAGGGCATGAGGCTTTGGGCAAGTTAGGTAACCGGTCCGTGTCTCGATTCCCTCCCTGTGCCGCGCTAGTAGCCAGCCCTGCTGTTGCCCGGGACAAAGGAGGTGAGGTGGGTGTGGCACCTGCCGCGGGGAGGGCCGGGGGAGTCCTGAGGAGGCGGAAACACCACCAACTTCTCCACCTCGCCTCTGCAGAAGGAGACGGAGAACTACGAAGCTCCCTTCCACTGCCTGGCCAAGCAGTTCCACCACTTGTACCGGGAGAAGGTGGAGGTTTTCCACACACTGGTGTGAGGGCCCCGGGGTGGGCAGTGCCTCTCGACAGCTCGGCGCCGCTGGGGATCCGGCAAGGACTCCGGCTCCTGGGGGAGGAGAGAAGTTGGACTTGCTTCAGCCACTTTTGATATATCCTGACAGCTTTAAATAAAGGGAGAAGATCTAAGAGCTGCCGCTCCTTCCGTTCTTGGCCGGGGCGGCCCTGGTTCTGTCTTGCCCTTCGGCTGCCAGTTCTGGGCGGCGCTCAGAACCTTGGTGGCCCCGGCACCTGCGGGGGCTGGCGCCCATCAGAGTGGGTGGTCCCGCCAGCCCTGAAGGGCCTGTACGCGTGGCATGGCCCACGGTGGGATGCTCGGCTCGGAACTGGGCCCACGGCTGCCGCCTCCTAACATCCAGCTTTGCTGCCTGTTCTGCTGTCCAGACGCCAAGTTGCCTTGCAGTGGCCATGGTCACTGACCAAACACTGCCCTCTGTCGGCCTCCTCCCAAGTACGGTGCCCCGCCCTTCCCCGCTGCCGGGAACCTTGAGCACCCAGGGAGCTGAGAACCAGGCCACTCTCCTTTAATGACCCGCCTCTCGCAGCCGGGCGGGAGTCATAATTCTTTGCACTAAGCTTGACTCTTTTCCATCCCGTGCCTGCTGCCAGATTAATCTTCCTAAAACCTCACTTTCCTCATTTCACTCCCCTGATTAAAGACCCACAGAGGTTCCTCAGTGCTTTTTACACCAGGGCCGTGGGCCACGGTCTGGCACGGAAGGGCCGCCTGTCACCGCCGCAGGGGGCCTCAGCTGCTTTCGGTCCTGGTGCCCTGGAGGGTTTCCTCCTTGCCCGCTGTCAGGCGCCACCCCTCCCAGTTCGTGGGAATGGGGGGCTTCATGCAGAGCACTGACTTTGCAGGTAGACAGACCTGAATCTGCCCCAATGATCGTGACGGTCATGAAATTTACTCTGGGTGCTGTTAATGACCTGAACTAAGCACGTGACCTATATTAGCTGACTCAGTCCTTACAATGTAGTCTTACCATCCCGCTTCTACAAACGAGGAACCGGAGTCAGAGAATCTGGTAGCTGAGCCAAGGGGTGACAGAGCCAGGATCATGGACACCAGAGCCCCGCTCACAGCCACAGCCTCTTCGGCCTCCCTCCTCTTGCCCCTCCCCTCACCCCCCTGCTTGCCCTGCCCTGGCCTGGAGCAGGTGGAAGTCTTTCCATCTGCAAAGGATGCTGGCTGGGCCGCCCCTTGAGGTCACCACGAGAAGTAAACTAACAGGTGAAAGGCAGGGGTGGGGAGGGAGCGCATGGTGTCACCCCTTCAGGCCCCATCCGGCCCCTTCCTCTTCTGGTCGTTTCTCTGTGGGAGCTCACAGTAGCCAGCAGTCTTCCTGCTGAGTCACTCTTTCAGATGGTGGGCACCAAGGACCTACGGTGGGTCAGGCATTTCTCTAGGCGCCCGCAATGCCAAGCTGCTAATCTCATGTCACGTGGTCTGCAAGGGAAACCTACAAAAAACAACCAAGGAGCCACGGAGGGGGCATTTCCAGTTGCCCCAGAATTGGTCCCTGGGACCCACACTACAGACAAAGAGATGCTAAGAGATCCCAAAAGGCTGGGGCCAGACACCTTCCCTGGGGCAGAATTGGCACTGCTGCCAGGAACTAGCACCGGGCCCCTCTGCTCCTGCCCTCCCCTGTTTTGTATAAGAAAGATGAGTGGCGGAGAGGAGGGACTGTGGGTAGATGGGGCGTTGGCGAGTGGGTGCCTCTCCGGCTCCTGCCCCACCCCCTGAGAACGCTCCTGAGGCTGAGGGCACTGCCAGCAGGAGGCTGGCACCCCGCTCCCCTGCTGGATGCTCACTGCACTGCGGGAGCCTCGTGCCAGCTGCAGGCACGGGGTGGTGAGGGTGCCCTTGGGGGAGCTTGGCACACATGCCTGGGACTCGTGCCAGATCCAGGGGGATCTGGTGGGGAGAAGTTGGTGCCCCCGGCAGGAAGAACAGATCCCCCCACTCAGTTGTGCAGGACCCACATAGAGTGGAGTCAGTGGGCCCCCAGACAGATCCTGGGCAAAGGGAGCTACTTCCCACCCAGAGAAGAAGGTTGGGGCCTATTCTGCCAGCAGTGCTGAAGTGGGGGGATATGCCTGTCGCCTCCTGAGGAGATCCCAGCCACAGAGGAGACTCTGCCCCAAGACGACCAGACACCGATCTCCACGGAGACGAGACGGCTGGCAGGGGGAAGCAGACCAGGAGAGGCGTGCGAGGGAACCGGAAGTAGCCCACCCCCGGCCCCTCTGCTCCAAGGGACCCCAGAGAAAGGAGAAGACAAAGCCCTTGCTCCTCATTCCTGCCCCTTCTGTAGAGGAGCTCTGAGCCGGGATGGGGTTTCGAACCGGCCTGGTCTGAGTCCTAATAAGCAAGAGCGCCCACAATATGGGGGATCGTGCAATCATGAAGACCCACTGGGAAGGGGGCTCGACGGAGCAGGACAGAATAAAGCAATTCGGGAAAGCAAGGTGGTCGAGATTCTCCAAGAAACATACTACGAGTCAATAAGTGATCGAGATCATTGTAGACTGTGCTAAGTGCCACACAGACAATTAAACGTAGCTTGGGGTCCGTGCCGGGGTGACTGGGTTGGGTGGGCAGGAAAGATTCTAAGGAAAAGTGACATTTGAGCTAGGTCCCCCACAGCCGTGGGACCCCCTGAGGGATGAGCTATCAGGCAGTGAGGGCAGCAATTGCAAAGGCCCTGTGGTATGAACAAGCTCAGAGGACCCAGGAATTTAAGGCCAGTGAGGCATAGTCTGGTGTGTGCTGGGAAGAGCAGAAGGAAGCAAAACAGAGGCCATACGGGAAGGAATTGCATTTTATTGCAAAGGCAACCAGAAGCCAGTGGGAAACAGTGTAGCTTTTATGGACTCCATGCCCCATACTATTTGGGGAATCTAGGAAGTGGTTATTAATGTCTTCACTGGCCTGAAGACCCCATTCTCAGCGAGCAGATGTTTATGAAATGCACTCCAGTTCTGCCGATGTACTCATTCGACATTTGCTGAACACCTACTATGTGCCAGTCCCTGTTCTGGGAATGGGGATTTATCAGTGAGTAAAACAAAAATCCCTCTGCTCCCTCTAGCAGAGTGAGAGAGAGAGAGAGGTCCGGTTAAGTGGGGAAAGTAACCATCCTGCAGATGGCGATAGAGCAGGAGAGTGCAGGGGAAGGTGGTGCTGGGGAAGGGGCGTGGCAGTATGAACTAGGCGGTCCGGAGAGACCTTCCCGAGATGGAGATGGCATTTTAGTAAGATCCGAGAGAGCAGAGTGATCGGCACCCTCCAGTTCGTGGGGTGGCCCATCTCCCACTTTCTGTCCCTGGCATGCAGCCCTGGGACTCAAGATGAGCACAGCCCATTTGTACGGACTTGGGGGGGGGGCGGGGGTGAGCGCGTGGGGAAGGAATGCCAAGCTGAGTGGGACCCTGTCTTAGAATCATCTACAATCCAGAGAGGAGAAAGCTGAGCAACACTTGACTTCTAAACCCCAGTGAAACCCAAAAAGCACCCCAGCCAGGGTCTCCCACCTGCTGTGGAAGGGCACAGGAGCCAGGTCTCTCCCCCCATCTTTTTTAGGACCGTGGGGGAAGGTTCTCACTGCCCTCCATGGCTTCCTTCCTTCTCTGAGGAGTAGCTTGGGGCCAGGGCCTGGCCTCTGCGTTTGCTCCCTCGTGTGAAGCTGACTGTCCCTGCTGCTCGCTGACGTGGCCAGGGTTCACCCACCAAGAGGGCAGGGAAGTGCAGGCTCATGGGAGAGGACTCATGGGCGGCTAGAGTTCTGGAGCCAGTGTTCAGAAACAGAAGCATGATGTGACCATCAGGTACTTGCCCTGCTGAGTCCTTTGATGGGGTCCCACCACGGAAGGGTTCCTTGTTCCAATGTGGATGGAGTGGGAGGAGCCCCCAGGCAGGTGGTCCCTAGATGCACTGGCTCCCTGTGACACTTCTGCCCCAAAAGCCAGCCCTACAGTTTCCCAGGCTAAGACAGGTGCTTCGGTTAGACCATCTTCTGCAAAGACTCACGGGCAGGAGGTAACCCACCGCAGTCACTGTCTATGTAAAAATGCATTCATTTCGGTGCTTAAACATTGTGTTTTTAAAAAGAGATCATTGGGAAAATGTCCTGTCCCAAACTGGGGTGACAGTACTGCAGATTCAATGGAATCCGGGATGAAAACAGTGTTTTTCTAACCCAGATCTATGGGACAGGTTTTGCCCATCCTGGAGATGTAGAGAGAAGCCTTCGGTTTGGCCCTTGCCTGCCCCATTCCCCTGTCCGTGTCTGTGCAGGGCCGGCTCTATGCTGGAGAAAGCTGTGGTTGTGCTCTCGAGGAGCTCAGGTCTGGTGAGCAGGGAGGGTTTCCAGGGACCTTACAGGGAAATACCTGATGCTAGCTGGGGAAGAGCATTCCAGACACCAAGAACAGCATATGCAAAGGCCATGAGGCACAAAGCTAGGGCCCCTCTTGGAAGCCATGCATGCAGGGTAAAGCAAGGAGTGAGGGGCGCCCAGCAGGTGACAGCTGAGGAGGACAGACAAGAGCATGGAACTTGGAGATCAGGTAAAAGACATCACATTCCTCTGGCTGAGAGCCGATGGGTGAGGTGGAGCCCAGCCTTTGCCCATTTTCAACATTAGCAAAAACTTGGGAAACATATTTTTAGCCCAACTTAGAGGTGTCTATCCTCCCTCCTTTCTTCAGAGCACCAATTGATTTTTTTTCTAATGCGTTATCCTTTATTTACTTTAGAGACAGAGAAAACAGAGAGAGAGTGACTTCTTTGGGTTGCAAATTGTTAGCGATTGAGCCCGGATTAAGAACTCAGGCTTGCCAGCCCTCTGTGGATTTTATGATATTTATGTATACAATGCCCGTTCACTCTTCCACTCTGCCAGTAAATCGAGCTGATAAATATGAAGAGGATAACAGCAGAGCACTTGTTTCCATCCTAAAAAGGCAAGAAGCCTGGGAAGGCTCGCTAGAAAATATCAAAGGGGCAGTGTTCGAGTTCAAGTTCAAGTTCAAGTATGACGTAAGGTGTGGGGAACAGTGCATTCTTGAGGAAGCCATGACTTAACTGGTTCTCAGGGCAGATCATGGGGGCGGGAGACCAGGGGACTGGACAGATTGGTTCCTGGAGGGCAGGGCCCACGCCTGATACGCCTTGCAGTTTCCCCGGAAGAAGCTGGAGCGCAGCGTGGCAAAAGCACTGGTGTCACATCAGAAGAGTGGAACTAGAGCTGTGGCTGTGTGTCTATAGGCAAAGCGCTTGCCCTCTCTGATGCCCAGCTTCCCCATTCATCAAACGGGTGTAACAGCATCAACCTCACCAATGACTGCCTGTGAATTATGATATACCAAACCTCCTTTTGGAAGACATGACATATAGTAATGCTCAATACATAGTAGGTGATTTCCAAATTTTCTTTAGTTAACTATGCCTTTTTTAGAAGTGCAAATGTATGCTTATTGCAAGAACAAAAGTCAGAAATGACCAAAAAGTATGAAGAGGAAAGCGGAAATTATTCATATGCCACCACCTGGAAATGGCCACCATTAACATTCCGGTGTGTGTACTCCCATCCTTTTTCTTTTGCGTATAAAATTCCGTGTATATTTTTAAACCAAAAAAAAATCTGGTGACGCCATATATGCTATTTGGGATTTTTCTCTTCTCACGTAGCAATATCTTGCAGGCATCAAAAAAGGCGGTTTTACACAATCGTTTTATTTCTTTTTAAATCGTGAACATTTTAAAACATGCACAGAATTAGAATGGATACAGCAGAATGGATACTCAGTAGCCCGTTGGCCAGAGTCAGAACTTGCACGATTTTGTCAACATTGCTTTCTCCCATTCCCCTTCCCCTTACTGTTGTTAATAACAGTTTAAACCAAGTATCAGCCCTCCTGTCATGTGTCTCTAAGTCAATCGCGAGGCCATTATCACTCCTGATAAAATTAACAACCATTCCTTAGGAGCAGCTAATACCCAGTCAAGATTCAAATTTCTCCAATTAGCTCCAAAGGGTTCCTTTCTAGTTGGTTTATCACATGGTCATTTTTAATGACCCCCTGCTGATGGGCTCCAGGTTTCCAAGTTGTCACTCACAAAAAGCACTGAGGGCAACATTGTTTGTGGACCCCTGTCCAATTATTATTTCTAGGACAAATTCCTAGAAGGGGACTTTCCAGGTCAAAGCCTATGCACTTTATTAAGGCTTTTAATAGCATTTGACAAATTGTCCGCCAGTGCAATCGTACCAATTTGCACTCCCACCAGCAGGGACTGGCATCCTGGACAGCCTTGGGTCGTTAATGAAAGGGAATTAAAGGGAGACAAAGCAGGTGGGGAGAAAAATAGAAAAGAAGAGCTGGAGGGAGGGAGAGGGTGCAGAGAGAGGGGCGACGCAGAGGTCTTGGTGCCCCCCAGGTGCCCCCCAAATGTCACCCCCCCATCTCTCCCCTCCCCACCCGCGCTCCAGGTGCCAGCCTGCCTGAGTCTGAGAGGAGCTCAGAGAGCCAAGGGTCCCAGCCCACTGGCAACTACACCAGATTAAGTCCTAAAGCAACGATTCAATCAAGACCGAGAACAAAGCTGGAGCAAAGACTCTTCGATCCATTCTAATTAGGAGCCGCCTTTCCAGAGAAATCAGGAGCAGGCTGCCACCACTGAAGGGGGGCGGGGGGGGGCAGTGGGGAGCTGCAGCCCAGCTGTGCTCAAAGCTTATCTGTTTTCCTAAAATCCCAAAAGCTTCATCCACTGTGGTCACAGTCCAGGGGCCCCTGTTCTGAAGGTTATAAATTGGACCTGGGCAAAACTTTCCACCACCGGAGACCAGGGGATGTTTCGTTCTTGCACTTGCTCAGGGCTGGGCTGAGGGTCAGGGAGGGGCCCCCACACAACTCGTGGGTGGGTAGGTACCCTACCTTGCTGCTGTTGCTTTTTTGTTCTGGCTTAAAAATGAAAATTAATTTCAGGGTTGAGAAGAGTAAATAAAATGAAGATACATTTGAGGCCTGACTGTGGCTCTTATAGGCTGGGTAAAGTCAGAGTGTCACTCTGGAGGGGGACGACATGACGCTTGCCTTGCCTACGACTCACCCCCTCCGCTGTTGGCACCCATCTGTCAAGTACAAGCCCTCTGGTCCAAGGACTAAAGTCATCAGTCTCCAACTGAAGACGGGACCATAGGACTAGGGTAAGTTCATGGGTTTAGAACGAGCCCAGAACGCTCTTAAGTGCTGTATCCTTCGTAAGATGGTATTAAAATTAGGAGCGCAGAGGAGGATCCAGGTCATTGTGGATTCTTGCTGGTGTGAAAGGAAGTTCTCAAGCAAAGGCCAGGAACCAGTTTCATGAGCAATGTAGGGGGCAGTCCACACGTCCTATCTCAATTTCATTTTCTATGGCAGCTCTGTGAAGTAGACATTCTGTACTCAATTTCACACAAAAGGAAACTGAGTTCCAGCCGGTGACGTGACTCACCTGACCGGTAGGGGTCAGGACTCAAACCTGGGGTCCCTCCGACTCAGGCATCTTTCCAGGACCTCGGGCTCTCTTCTTGGCATCTGTGAGCCTCTTCTGTCCCCAACCGTTTGCCTCCTCGTGGATCCAACAGTGGCTCCCTTTCCCAGAGGGGGCTGGGACTCTGGGGGCCATGTGGGGGGCCCAGCAGGAGGACGTAGCCTCTGAGAGTCCCGCTCTGTGCCGGAAACTCCCTAGGTTCCGTTCAAGCTCTTTCCTCTCATTCAACCTTCAAAACAAACCAGGAGGCCAAGCCCCTGTTCCTCCTTAAAAGCTGAAGAAACACTGAGCCTGTGACCTCCGTTCCCGTTCCCGAACATACGGCTTTCCAGGAAACGCCCACAGCCGCCTTCGGGGATCTGTGAATCTCAGGAAAGATCTTGAGGAAGGTTGGGTCCTTGGCAGCAGCCTTCCTTCAGCACCTTCCCGTTCCCCCGGCAGGAGGTGGCAACAGCCCAGATTAGCGGAGTGTGGAGCCGCGGGCCCCTCACGGCATTCTCGGCGCTGGAGGCGAACAGCCCTGGGTTCTGATCTCTGCTCAGCGGCTTTCTCACTGAACAGACTTGAGCAAATCAGTTCACTGCCCTGGGCCTCAGTATCCCCCCTTCCCCGATGGCCGTAAGGATTCCCAACACGGCAGTACTTACAGAGCCCTCAGCCGCCGGAACAGAGCACTGGGTCGGCCACCATTCGTGTCTGGCTGTGACCGTGGATGCTCCTGCTGTCCCATCCTGTGTCATCCCAAGGGGTTGAGTCCGCTGCCCCCCCCCCGCCCACCTTCCATCCAAAGGAGCTCTGGTGCTGGCAGGCCTGAGTCCCCCACAAGGGCCCCCTAGGAAGTGGCCCACCACGGCCCAGAGCAGACAAGAGAGAAGTGACTCGGGGCCAGGAGACCTGGGTTCAAGTCCACCTCGTCCCTCAGCAGGAGGACCAGTCTTCAGCGGCTTCTGTAAAGACAAGCTTGGGCTGATAATCCGGAAGAGTCCTGTGCTTCTAACTTCTCTGCTTCTCCACGCACAGCAGGCAGGCAAGAGGGCTTAGGGAACAGCTATAGGCACAGGGACAGTGTGTCTCAGTTGACCTTGACCTTTTGAGCACCAACTACGTGCCAGGCCCTGTTTTATGTGCAAGATCTTCTGGGCTGAACAGGATTGGTGAGGACCCTCTCCATGCAATCTCGTGAGGGAGAGACAATAAGCAAGTTCACGAACACAATATAATCAAGTTGCAAAAGCTGCTTGAAGGAGACCAGAGCCTTCTGAACTAGGTTTCAGAGGAGACCTATTTTTAGTTGGGGAGGAGGTTGTCCAGTGAAAGTCTCTATGTTGAAATGTGAACAAGGAAGAGTTGGGCAGTGATGCAGGAAAATTGTCTATCAGCCAACGGTAACAGCACGTTCAAAGGTCCTGAGGCAGAAAGGAATAACAGCACCAATTCTGTAGCAGATCTCAGCAGAGCCTTCTCCTCTGTCCTCACTCTCCCGGGGTTTCCACATGCCCTTCTCTGCCAGGTACTGGCACTCACCAGCCTGAGAGGATAGCAGACACCAGACATTGGTGAGCAAATGCTCAGATAAGAACAAGGCTCAGATATGAGCCTTGAGCTAAGTTGGGGCTCCAGCTCTCCCCCTCATAGCACGGGCAGCCCCAGGGGTCCCACACAGGACTAACCCACCACCAGACCCATCAGTGAGCTCCAAGATCAGAGCAAAGGCCCGAGGAAGGCTTCCACTGACCCTTGGAAATGAGAGACAGAGGGGGAGGGAGAGCCCCATGGAGCTGCAGGGAAGCGGCTGACCTGGAGGATATGCAGGGGAAGACCACATAATAAGTCCTGGACTTTGGGGCCTCGAACCGCCAGGAAAGGGGCTGGAGAACGGCCCCCCAGGAAGGGCGGAAGCAGGGTGATGAAGCAGTGGTGAGAACCAGGTGTTGGTCCAGGGTAGCACTTAGCTGAGGACTAGCCTCTCAGCAAATGTGCGTTCCCTTGACCTTGTCCTTTGGGGACCTCCGTGGAGACCACCACAGGCCACCCAGTGAGGGGCTCACTGTGCCGTCAGGGGCTCCCTGAGGCCTCTGCAGGGTGCCCTGCACCCCTCGCCACTCTCCTGCCACCCTCCCACCCTCCAGTCCTGCAACCACTGCCCCAAAGCACCCCCAGATCCACGTCCCGCATACCCAGCACTGCGGGATGCCTGGGGCGTGTCCCATCCCCCCTCACCACGCTGCATAGTGCCACCGGCCACCGGGACTCATCAGGCTCTCCAGGACGGTGGCAAGGGCAGAGGAGCCCAGCAGAGACAGAGGAGGAGAAGAGGGGCCGGCAGACCCTCCTGACCCCATTCGGTCCACAGTCACTTCCAAGACCATCTGCTCGGGCGGTGGCGGGCCGCACGGGGCGCTGGGGCAGAAACAGCGGGCACCCGGCTGGCCACGTGCTGGCCTCTGGGGCCTGCCCGGTCAGGAGGCCCGGCTGGCCTTCCTGCGGCAGCTGCAGGCCCCAGCTGGGCTGCAGAGAGTACCAGGCGCCCGGCACAGACCCTCCCTGATGGAGGTCCTGGGGTCGGTGGCGGGGGAGGTGGGGGGACTCTGGGACCTAAGAGGGCAGGAAAGGGATGTGGGGAGGGGAGCAGCTGGGACACCAAGTGTGTGTTCCCCTTGGAGAAATGAATTCTGGGAAGAGTGTGGGGAACGAAGCCCCTCGGACACCCAGGTATACCCTGGCTTTCACAGGGCCCCATGGATCTCCAGAGACCAATGAGTGAGCTCAGTGTCCCTCTCCTGGTGGGTCCCCAGGGCGCCCCCAGTGACTGCCAACCGCCTCCTTGCATGTGCTCTAGCTCCTCTAACCCGGGTTTGCCTCAGTCACCAGCGTGACTCCATCCCACCATCAATCAGAACGTGTCACCCGTCTGCAGAGAGCACTGAACAGCCTCCTGTGCTCTAAGTTAGTGACCCAGATCCTTGTCCTGGCCTGCACACATGCCTCACCAGTCTCCTCTGTTCCAGCACACTCACGTGCATGCACTGTTGCACACAGGCATGGGCACACACATGAAACCGTACACGTGGGTGCACGTGCATGCATTCTCACACACGTGCGTACGCACATGCACATGCACTCACACACACACACACACAAGTGCACACACTCGGGGCTTTAGTTTCAAAGACCTTCCATCAGTTCTGTGCCTCGGCTTCCTCATCTATGAAATGGGACACTTCATAGTGTCTTAGTTTGGGTTACTCCCAAAACAGAGCCTGAGACAAGGGTTCAGGAGCAAGTAGTTGTTTTGGAGTGATGCCAGGAGCTCAGGGAGGGAGGTAGCCGGTGACGTGTGCCCTGATGGGACCACTCCTGTGGGCAACAGAGCCTCCATGTCAGGGGGAGGGGCTCAGAGAGGCCGTGGGAGGACCGACACTGAATTCCCACCTAGGGGACATTTACCCCCCCACCCCCATGGCGGGGTGGGGGGGTGTCTGTGCCAGTTCTCGGGTGTCATTGCTGAGCGCGCTCCTGGGAAGTGGCTCCGACTCCCCGGCACTTCCAAGCCCACCCCCTGCAGGCGGCAGAGCCAGAGCGGGGAGAAGCAGGAGAACCGTCCTCAGGGGACCTCTGCGGCAGACTGAAGGAGCAGGGGCTGGGCCTTAACAGCTTGTGCCCTAGTGAGTACCTCTCTCATAGCATCCTGCAGATTAACCGACATAATACATGTAAAGAACTTAATCCAGGGCCTGTCACATAGTAAGCCTTCAGCGAGTCTGAGCTATAGTGACGTGAATGATGTCACTGTCATCGGGAGGGAAGTCGTGCTCTCTGTGATCTCGGAGCCTTCAAGTGCCCCTGTCTGGCACACGCCGCTCCCCACTCTCCCTCCACTTGGTTCATGTCTGCGTGTGCGGTTCGAGTTGTAGCCCCGAAGTCACCTCCTCGGGGAAGCCCTCTCTGCCTCACAGATTAGATCATCTCTGCTTAGATGTGGTCAGAGCACCTGCTCGGCCCCTTCCTTTCAGAGCATGTGATCGCTATTGTCACTTTCCACTTATTGGCACGATGGTGTGATTCTCTGCTCCTGGCCAGTCTCTCCCGCTGGACTGGAAGCTCCCTGAGCACACGGCTGGGTCTGTTTTGTTCACAAAGACATGCCCGGGATCTGGCACGGTGTAACCACATGGGAGATGCGTGGTAAGAAACTGGTGGAACGAGACGGGGGCAGGTCGGGGGCAACAGGCGCGGAGTGAGTGTAACCCAGAGATGTCAGTTCCAGGTCGGGGATATTTACAAAGTGCCCCAGGAGCACGCATGACAGACCAGTCCATCCCTTTCTTCAATAACTAGTTCTAGAATATATATATTCTGTGCTGAGCCTGGGGCAGGCAGACAGTGATAAACAAGACAGACACAGTCTCGGCCTCCACGGACACAGGGCTTCCCATCCTGAGGGGGCATGCGTGCAGGGAGCAGGGGGAGAAGCGGCACAAAGCCAAGGGCGAAAGTGTGGAGAACAAGGGCTGTGCGTTTGCCATTCCCCAGCTCCCTGCAGCTCGGTGGGGTCACATGACCAGCGGCCACCAGTGGAACGTGGGAGCCGGCGAGGCCCAACGGTGCGTGGCCCAGCCCGTTGAAACTTCCCCACTCTCTCTTCCTAGGCCTGCAGAGCCTAGGGTCTGTCCCCTGGGGCCATGGTGGTGACACTAGGGCCGCCTCAGCAGCTACGTAACTGAACGGGCATGGGTTTGTCCCGATAACACTTTATTTATAAAAACAGATCACAGTTTGCCCATCTCTGCCCTAGAGGACAGTGGAGGCCCTGCAGGAAGAAGCCAAGCCCCCACATAACCATGGAGCAGAGCCCACCACCCCCCCCCCCACCCCGGCCAACTTTCACTCAACTGCGCTCCAAGTGAGAAATACACTCCTGTTTGTCAAGCTGCTGCTGGCCTGGAGTGTTTTTATTATAGATCGCGTGTCCTAACTATGATGGAAGCCTTCCTGGAGGAGGTGACACTCCTCTTGGGCCCTGGCAGGTAAGGACATCACTGTCGGGGTGGGGGGGACAAGATGAGGAGGGGCGTTCTTGGGGAGGGTGGGACCTCTGTGAGCCAGCAGAGGGAGGAGTGGAATGTCGTGGGGCAGATATGGAAGGACTGGGGCTGCACATGGGACAGAAAAGGGGGTGCTGAGTGACAGGGAGGTAGGAACCGATGTATGACAGATAAGGCACAGCCGAGAGGGATGGAAAGGTGCTGCCCTCTTGGATGCTTCGTTGTGCCCCCTCCCCACCCCAAGTGCATTTCCCTCTCCATTGCCAAAGTCTTGTCCATGTGGTAGCTGTGCCTGGACGCCCTCCCTTCTCCCTCCTGCTTCAGCTCCCCGCCCCCCCCCTTCAGGACTTCACGGAATCTCCGCGCACTCCACCGTAACTAGAGGCAACAACGTCTCTCAGCGAGAGTGCAGGCTTTGAGAACTGAGAGTCCTGGGTGCAAGTCCTGCTCTGTCAGTAGGAGAAGCCGAAGAACAGACCATTAAACGTAACGGAGACAGGACGTGCTGGGCTTGAAGACTTTTCTCGAAATCTGTCCACAAGAGGAAATGAGGTCCAGGCCAAGAAGACCCCGCGGGGGGCCAGCTCTGCAGGTCGCACCTGCCAGCTGTCGGGCTATGGTCCATGCAGCCTGCAGAGAGGCTGGTCAGCTCGGTGTCCCAGGCCCCAGGTGCCCCCACCAGCTGAACCCACTTTCTGTCTTGCCAGCCGGCCCTCGCCTCTGACTCTGCAGCCTCTAGGCTGGTCCTGGACTCCCTCACGCCCTCAGTCTCTATCTTCCACAAAAGCCCGGTCCCCTGTCCCGGGTGGTCCCCTCTTGCCGCTGGCCTGTCTTGGGCCCCTTCACCCGGCTCTTCCCCTTCCACGGGTTTTCTCCCAGGACCCTTCTTGGCTCTGCTTCTCCCCACCCTTTCTGAGGTTCCATCGGTGCTTTTTACCCCGGGTCCCTGTGACTCAGGGACTCCAGGTCCCTGCACCTGTTTTGGTGACTCCTCTTCCCTGTGCCCTTCCTCCCTGCCCTCCTCCCCGTCCTCCTCCATGCCTCACGCCTCATCTGTCCCGCCCCTGCGCCCTGCGAGCAGTGCTACCTGCCTCCTGTCTCTCCTCCCAAGTCCTCCCAGACCCCCCCCCACCACGTCTGCTCCTCCTCCATGGAGAACCAGGCTGTGAAATCCTCCCCCTCGGAGCAGGACGTGCTGTATAGCCGCGGCTCCCAGAGGGCCAGGTGGTGATCATTTTATTTTTACAACGTCCTTGGATGGATGGAGCTGTCGGTGCAGGGTGGGGTTGTGCGCTGGGTGGGAGGGGACTCGGGCGGCAAATAGCGCTGGAGAGGAATATAGGTCAGTTGCCAAGCGGTGTCCCAGTGGTCCCGGGGAGAGGAGACCTGGTCACTGGGGGCTGGCTCTGCAGAGGGAAGCTGTGAGGAGGGGACTTGGGACAGTGGCAGGAGAGGCGGCTTCGCTGGCTGCTCTTCTGGGAGGATCTTCCTGCTTCTCCTCGGGGCCTGTGAGCACAGAGGGCCTTCTCCGCAGGGAGGATCCTGGGACGGCTCCCGATGGCTGGCAGGTGGACGGAGCAGCCCGATCTCACAGGAAGTGCAGAGAACCCCATCTTGGGCCCAGCTCTGCTGCTGCGTTCCTGGGCTAACTGCTGAACTTC
This sequence comes from Martes martes, assembly GCF_963455335.1. Classification (NCBI taxonomy): domain Eukaryota; kingdom Metazoa; phylum Chordata; class Mammalia; order Carnivora; family Mustelidae; genus Martes; species Martes martes. The sequence continues at coordinate 11,281,116 of NC_137895.1, forward strand.
TCTAGTCCTCGGGTTCTGCCCCGGAAAATGCGAGAAATACCCCTCACAGAGGGACATTTGTAAAATGGGGATGGAATAAAATTTTAAATTAAAACAAAATTAAAATAAAACAAAAATTTTAATTTTTTAAAATTAAAAATTTTTTTTTTAAGATTTGTGTATTTATTTGAGAAAGAGAGGGTGCACGAGTGCTCGAGGAGAGAGAGGGGCAAAGGAAGAAGAAGGGAGACTCTTTTTTTTTTTTTAAGATTTTATTTATTTATTTGACAGACAGATCACAAGTAGGCAGAGAGGCAGGCAGAGAGAGAGGGAGGAACAGGCTCCCTGCTGAGCAGAGAGCCCAATGCGGGGCTCGATCCCAGGACCCTGAGATCATGACCTGAGCCGAAGGCAGAGGCTTTAACCCACTGAGCCACCCAGGCGCCCCAGAAGGGAGACTCTTAAGCGGACTCCTTCCTGAGCACAGAGCCCAAGGTGGGGCTCTATCTCACAACCCCAAGATCATGACCTGAGCTGAAATCCGGAGTCTGAGGCTTCACTGACTGAACCCCCCAGGTGCCCCCAGAACAGCATTTTTAAAATATCTTCACTGCGCTGGACGCCTCCATACCATATTCCATCAAAACTTCCCACCAGTTACTCCCATCTTACAAATGAAGAAATTGAAGCTGAACTATCGTGAGGGTTCAAGGAGATCCGAGACAGGACGAGAGCTCCGGAACTGCTTGTTAGCCCCTGCGTCTGGGGCAGATGCTTCCTCGCACTCACCTTTTCCAGCACAGGACCGAGGCAGCCATTGCGGGCATCCTGGGGAAACAGCAGGCAGCATCTCCATTCATTCAATGCCAAGTGCCCTTAGACAAGGGGGAGCCTGTCCTCTTGAGGTTCACATTCTGAGAGGGAGATGGACATCAAAGCCCAACCAAATCACATGCACAAGTAAAACTGCAAGGACAGGTTGTTGGGGCAAAGGAAGCATGCAGAGTCATACAGAAGAGGGAGGCCAAGGAACCTAACTGAGATAGAGGCAGCAGAAAGGAACGTCCCTGAGAGTACAAAGTTTCTATAGCAATCTGAAGGGGGAGTGGTGTTGCCAGGTGGAGAACATGAAGAGCATGAGAAAAGCATGTTCCAGGAAGAGGGGTGAGCATGGGCAAAGGTCCTGGGGCAGGAGAGAGCCTAATGCAGTGAAGGAACTGAAAGATGGCTAGGGGGCTAGAGAGAGAAAGAGCTAAAGGCAGAGGCAGGGCCAAGAGATAGGCCTGAGGGAGAGAGAGAGAGAGAGGCCCATCATACAGGGTCCTTGGAACACCTGTGAATCCATTTAAAGGTCTTAAGCAAGGATGTGACACGAACTGATTCTGTTTCCAAAATAGTAATTCCTCTAGCTGCTATGCGGAGATGAGGATGCAGAGGAAGGAGCCAGAGTAAACAGAAGCCCCTAAGAAATATCTAAACAGGAGATGACTACTTCTGTAACAGACTTTGAAGGTTTTTTAAACTCTCCCACTTGTCCCTGGGGAGATCAGCATAATTGTGCCCATTTGACAGATGAGAAAACTGAGCCTTTACAAGGTAGAAGTGGCTTGTACAAGGTAGCTTATCTGCTGAGCGCTGGACTCCAGGTTTCAAGCCCAGGGGTTCCCACCCCCAGTCTGTGCCTCTTGCCTTTCTGTCTTACGGTCCTAAGAGAGTCAAAGATGTGGGTCAGGTGAGAGCTCAGACATCAGCTGCTGCATGTGGCTGTGTCCTCGTCACTGTGCTTTTACTGATATTTCCAAATGCCAAGCTTCCCAAGTCCTGGTGTCTGAGTCTGTGAATGGGGGCACCAAGCCGCCCTTCCTTCCAGGGCCGTTATGAGAACTCAATGAGTGTGGGTGTAAAACGCTTAGGAGAATGTCTGGTACCCAGCAGGTGCTCAATCAATGTCAGCTTTCCTTTCCTTACAGAGGACAGCGGGTCCAGCCTGTTTGGCTTCAAGAGCCAGTGACATATGCCCAGTGTCATGCCGTTGACTGAGCGTGATGGATTTGACAGTCAGCCGTGCCGCACGTCCAGCACGGGCTCTGAGCACAGACACGGAGGATGAGTCCATCCCCTGGGCCATGACTGTGTAGAGGAGGAGCCGGGCAGAGAGCTGCCCGCTGGCCGGGATGTCCCTGCACTGTCCCCAGCAGCAAGCCACCCATGGCTGGTTCTTGATTCCTTCTTCCAACCACATGCTAAACTCCTGGGATCAGCCAGCTGGCAGGTCTCTCCTGGGCCCAAGAAATGTGTGAATGTGAGAGCAGGAAGCTTGTCCTTGCCCGCGGAGGACTCCCTCATCAGCACCTGAGGAATCCGTATTTTCACGGAACCTCAGAACAACCTAAAAGTGGTATATTCCTCTCTGGCCAGAGAAAACGGGTGCTCAGAGAGACAGGGTAACCATCACTGGTGGTGGGAACACCAAGTGGACAGGCTGAGTTGGGGACCTCGAACTCTTGTCCACCACCCGCCCTCATCTGGAGGCATGTTCCTCGCGCAGCACAGAGCGAGGGGCAGGGGCAGATGAGCGAAAGGGGCCTATATTCCTAGAGGACCAGAGGAAGCAGAGCGCCCCTCCCTCCCCTTGCTGCCAAACGGACTTTATGTAAGTGAGACAGCCACTGAGGTTTAGGGGGCGACTGTTTCTAGAATGACCCTAAAGAATCCCTAACTGAGAAGAGAGGGCTGCTCCGATAAAGTGCGTGGGGTGAGCAGAGAGGGGCCCGAGAGGGGTTCCTGGGGGCTCAGGTGGTTCCGGGATGGGCAGAGGAAAGCCAGCAGCCAGCGGGGCTGGGAAGGAGAAACCGAGCGGCAGAAGGAAAGTTCAAGAGGATGCAGCCTATGAGCCAAAGGAAGTAAGGGGCTGGAGGAGGGGGGAGATGTCAGGAGGTCTGGTGCTGCCAGAGCTCATGAGATCTAGGTCTGCAAGTGCCCACTGTGTTTAGCAACAGAGGTGGCCGCTGCCCTCCCTAGGAGCTGCCCACTTGACAGGTGAGCAGGAGGAATGAGGAGGACAGGCATCGGAGGCCCGGCTGGAGGCGCCGGCTGCATTGGGACAGAGAGCTGCAGAGCGCTGGGGCACTTTTGTTAAGGGAACAGAGGCTGGGGGTGTTTGTAGGCCAGTGAGGAAGAGGCAGTTGAGGAAGAGAGGGAGGTGTTTGAGACGCAGGGCTTTGTTTTTGTCATATCTGTGCCTTTCATCTCAGGCTGCCTCAAATCCTAGTTGAAAATAGAGTATAAATAAATGATCAAATAATAAGACATTGTTCATTCCCTGCCAGCCGGTGACCTTGAAAGGGTCTTCGAACAGTCTTTGTTCTCTCCCAGCTCATGTCAGATTTGCTCTTTCGTCCGCAACAGACACACACTGGGGAGGCAGTTGCTGTGTTCCAGGCTCTGGGGCAGCTCGGGACACAGAGCCCAGCCTCTGCCTTCAAGGAGCTCACAGTCTGATGGTGTAACAGACTTGAAGATGAGCCCCAGTGAGACAGGGGACGCACACACTGAGAAATGCACACAAGGTATAGAAGTCACTCAGAGGAACGAAGGGAGGGAGGGAGAGAGGAAGGAAGGAAGGAAAATGGTTGGAAGGAAGAAAGGAAGAGAGGAAGGAAGGAAGGAAGGGGTCTCTCCAGACTTTGGAGGGTGGAAGTATCATGGAGGACCTCAGGGAAGAGGCAACACCTAACCAGGGCTTTGACTAACACCTAGGAGTCCACCAGGTGAGAGGCACAGCAGCACATGCAAAGGGCCTGAGGTATGACAGCACAGATCCTTGTTAGGGCTTTAACACTGATAGAGCCTAAAGGTGAGAACAAGATTAGAATGGGCCTAGAAGTGGGGGCAGGGACCAGGTCAGCAACCTACCAGGCAGGATCCCTTGGCCTCCTGAGGATTCTCACAATACTTAGTACAGTGGAATAAACCAATTCTCTCCTGGTCCCCAATTTCAGGGAGCAAGTTGAGGATCAGAGGAAAGTGATAAGGAAGTAGTTTATAGAGTGTCCCCCATGTTCTGAGCCGTCTACCAGAATCCTGTGGCATGTGGGTGAGCAAAACAGGCAAAGAGCTTCACTTCTGGGAGCCAAGATACTGGCTGCAGGAGTCAGACAATAAATAGCCATCCTAATGCTCCTTAAGTGTGTTGTGTAAGTTGCCAGGAGGCAACACATACTATGAAACCAAAAAAAGGGGGTCAGGGTGAGGGGCTTGGGAGTTTTGGGGGTGGGGTGTGGATGATGCAATCCTAGTGTGGCTGGACAGGAAGCAATCAGTTGAGCAGAGACTCAAAGAAAGTGAGGGAGTGAGCTATGCGTGTATCAGGGGTAAGAGGGAGTGGCCAGTGCAAAGGCCCTGAGGCAGGAGGGTGCATGGTGTGCAGGGGGAGGGCAAGGGAACCAGGGTGGGGGCCGAACTGAGTGGGCAGAGGGGACCTGTAGATATGTGCCCAGGTCGGGAAGGCTCCTGGAGGCTACCTTGAACCTTTGACTTCACTCAGAGTGAAATGGAGAGTCACCACCCAGGGGTGACACAGTCTAACTTACATCTTAAAAGGATCATTTCAGTCGTTGCAGTGGGAATGGATGGAGGTAGAGCTGGGATCGCAGCAGAAAGACCAGTTAGGAAGCCAATGGGCTAGTCCAAGCGCCAGAGGATGGTGGTTCAAACCAGGACAAAGCAGAGAGAAATAATCGATTGGGAATATAGGATTTCCTAATGTGGGATAAAAGAGGGAGAGGAAGCAACGAGGATTCCGGGGCTTTGGGACTGGGCACGAGAGGGATGGAGGCACCAGTAATCAAAGTGGAATGAGCTACAGGAGAAGCAGGGGCTGGGGCTGGAGGAGACCAGGGGCCCAAGGGCATGGAGTTTGCGGTGTCCACCCACATTTGGTTGCAGGTGTGAAGGGCGCTGGAGGTACGAGTCTGGAGTTCAGGACAGGGGTCTGACGGGAGGTAGGAGTCTGGGAATCATTGATGCAGAGGGAGCACGGGTAAGGAGAGCGCCCTTTGTCCCCAGGATCTGGACATGACCCAGGGAGGAGGTGAAGTTCGCTTTAGCATCCCAGAGCCAGGATGATTTTTTTTTTTTTTTAGGAGCAGGAGCAAAACCACATTCCTAGGAGGAGGGTGTGTGTTTCTCCTGTGGGTCAAACTGTTGTCTTGGGAAGAATCAAATACTTCCGTGCCTGCCTCACAGTAAATCAGGAGAAAGCAGCCACTGCCATTGCTGAGGAATGACACCTAGAGGAACCCAAGGACTTTCCATGCGTCCCTAGCAACATTCCCTGCCTCAACCTACTCACCTGTACAATGGGTATACACCTCTGCAGCAGAGTTCTGGAAAGAGTAACCATGGCAACCTATGTTGCTGCTGCTTTCGTGATTAGGGCCGTTCTTAATTTCATAAAGGGCCCAGCCCATGGTAGGTGCTCAGACAGTAGTGATGGTCACTCGGTCCGACACTGAGGATGACGGTAGTGATGGGGAGAATGGCGAGTCCGGCCTTTCCCCGCTAGGGCCCTGCCTCTTGCTGGTGAGAGCCCACAGAACTGCGGGACAAGATGATCAGCCCCAGGCCAGGGACCCTGGAATGCTCCGCAGACGGCAGCGGGGCCGCCTTCCCCCAAACTCGTCCTGCTCCCACAGCTCTGAGGCCCGGGAGGGTCCGGGGTGACCCCACGCCCTGCCGAGCCCCTGATGTGAACCAGAGCCCAAGGAGAGAACAGTGATCTTCTTCATTGAGTGTCAGGTCCTGTCCTGAGTGCTTCTCAGGTCATAACTCGTGGACACCCGGAGCATAGAGGGGTTCCCATCAGGCCAAGAGCCGGACCCCCGGCAGCACGCTTAGGGTACCAGGCAGACTTGTTGGATGACAACAACGGAAAGCAGCTGTGAGCAAATAACGTGAGGGACCGAGAGCGTTGGTGGGAGGGCATCAACTAGTTGGCTAAAGCGATGGGCAGCCAGAGAACAAGGGTCTGCCGGTGGGGGAGGGGGGGTGGGCAGGAGCACGGGAGCTCCAGGTTCCTGGGAAGCCAGTGCGGCTCAGCCACTCACCACACCCTGCGGGGGTGCCCGTGCTCTGACTCTTTATTGTTCGTGGCTTTCCTGCTGGGAGGAGAGATGTTTGTCACGTATCTCTCTGTTTTAGACAAACGGTCCAAGGAGTCGAGTTTGGGTCAGCCGTCTAAGAACGGGCAGCGGGCAAGCCACCTGAATTGAGGGTGCCCTGAGACTGTACCCCCAAGAAATCAGGGTGCTGTGACCACAGAATTAGGAATCGATTCGGGGGAGGGGGATCCTGCAGACAACCGACACCCATGGCATTGGGCTCAGAAGACAGGCAGACCTGCATTCACGTTTACGATCTGCCATGTGCAGTCTGAGCCTTGGTTTCCTCATCCACAAAATGGGGATAACAGAACGCGCTCTGAGAGTCATGAGAAGCATCACCAGACGGTGCTTAGGAAGCCCCTGGCCGTGCCTGGCACAGGCTAGGACCTCAGGTAACAGGACGCCGGGAGTTCTGGCCCTAACCCACCCCACCATCCCCCAGAAGAGGCTCCACAGGTTCACTGTAGACAAAGGGTCTAAATTCTCCAGGCTGTCTCCAAGAAGGTCTGATTCCTAGGATGTCTCGTAGCCCCAGGGGCAGGAGACTCCTGCCAGAACAGCATTTATCAGCGAGACACGCAAGAGGTCAGTCTGGGGTGGGATGAAGAAGGCGCGTCGGACCCCCTTCTGCAAGACCTGGAACACCCTGGACCACCTGCCCTGCCCTCCCCCCAGAGTCAGGGAGATTTGCAGGGAGTGTGGAGAAAGCGACAGGGAGACTGTGGGGCAGGCAGGAGGCTGCCCACTGCTAGGTGTGGGAAGGACCTGTGGGTTTCCCGGGGCATGAGCAGACCTGAAAGTAGAAATTCAGGGCTTAAGTCAACGTCCCAGCCCCCTGCCGAGATCAGGGAGGGACGCTGGGAGTTGAAGCTGTGAGCCAGCCTCCAAGATCAGGGACGCTAGGAGTCAGAGCCGTGAGCAGACCCCTGCTGACCATGACTACTTAGAGGCTGAGCCAGGGCTGCCTCCAACAGGCACCTCTTCCTGAGAGAGCCTGCCCTCAGGCACCCGCCTCACAGGAGACAGCCTCAACGTGTTGGACAGAAATACAGGCAAATCCCTGGGGCAGAAGAGTAGTAAAGCTGCCGTCTCTGACACGGGGCTGTCTGCAAGAAGCAGACGGTCTGAACCACACAGACCAGCAAAGCCCACCTGCAGGGCGCCGGCACACGAGGAGGCAGCTTTCTCCGGGACCAGATTCCAGATGAGGAACACACAGCAGCTCACGCACGTATGTTCACATGCCCAGGCATGAACACGGGTGCACGTGTATATGCACGTGCAAACACGCCTGCGGACACGTGCATAGGCACACACACACACACACACACACACACACTCGTGCCCCCCACACACACACGCGCGCGACCCTGGTGCAGAGCCCAGTGTTCATGTGAGATCGACATTTTAAAATGAACAGGGTTGAGTCTTAACGATCAAAATGAAATGATTCTTTTCATTTACCATGAGTGATCAGAAAGTAACGGGCCTGATGTCCTGAGGGAGGCCAGGCAGAGGACGAGGCTCCACGGAGCCCCATGGGAGCAGAAGAAAGTCAGATGCGTGATCACCTTCCCCTGTTGACCTCGAAAGCTGAGGCCCTTCCTGCAAACCGGCTTCATTCATTACCTTTGTGGCCCCCATCTCGGGCCGGGAAGTTTCGTTGCCACCCTCCCGGCACACGGAAGACGTCTCCATTAATTTGGGAAACGGGTGCATAAGCTACAATTTGGGGGAGTTGGAGGATTTCTTGCTGCAACTTAGCTGCCTTCATGCCAAAGAGTACGTTTGCAGAGAAGTTCACCAGCGTAAAGGGGCTAGAGAAACTTCTGTACCTCGTCAAGGTACAATAACACTCTCCTCCTTACACCGTCATGTTCCCCGCCCCCCTCCCATCCCCTTCAGGCATCTCCATCTCCTCCCAAATTAGAATGAAGTCTGGGAAGGAGCTGGGGATGGGAAGCCTGCTCCTGCCGTTTACAGCTGTGTGACCTGGGACAAATCACTGCCCCTCTCTGATCCCTGCGTCCTTACCTGTCCTGTGATGATAACGCCCAGCTCAGGGAGGCTGTAGGAAGAGCAGACAGAAGACCCTGGATGGGAAAGGCCTCCGTGGATGGTAACCCCCTTGACGTGCGAGTTCCTCCCTGTCTAAACATTTTCGTGACCCCAGCTACTTACTCGCCACTAGGAACCAGATCTGACACCGTAAAAACTCCCATGTTCATTCATCCAAGACCAGTAGAGGCAACTAAGAGACTCGATCCCCGTCTTCTAAAGAGACAGGACACTCTCTCCACTCTGCCCTAACGAAAGAAGTTTCTGGGTGGGTTTTTTTTCCTTTTTCTTTTTTTTTTTTTGTGAGCCCTTCATTTGTGCCTCGCTCCTACCACCTGACTTTACACCTCCTGCCTGGGGGAGCCTGGGACAACCCGTATGCTCTCCCCCCTCCCACCCCTGTTCACAGATGGGGCTCACCAGGGCTGCTCGGACCGGACCGCAGTGCTCCCTCGCCTCCCCCGTCAGGCTCCGATGCTGACCGAGGCCTCCGCTAGCCTGACCTTCCTCTCCCTGGGAGGGACTCTGCTAGAAGCTCAGGCTTTTCCTTTCTTACCGCGGGCTGTCTTCCCCATTCACTGATCCTCTGGCCCATGAATCAAAGCTTGTCTTTTTTTTTTTTTTTTTGCCTCTCCTACCAGCCCTTGAGTTTCTGATTTCACCATTAGCTCATTGAACAGTGGCAGCGTTCCCAAGCCTCATTCAGGAAGGCTCCATCTTCGGCAGGAGGCCGAGCCCAGGGCACCGGGGCAGAGCCGGAAGCGGACCTCTTCCCCTCGGGGAACCTCGCCCCCAAGGCCACCCCCAGAGGCAGGGTCTCGGGCCCAAGTGTGACTCCCTGGGCCTACGTGTCCTTATCTGTAAGGCTGGGGTCGGCGTCCCTGATCCCAGCAGACGCTTTGTGATGTACGTACTGTAAAGTTCTAGAGGAGTGAGGGGGTAGCGATGTGTGGTGCAGGATAAAGGGCTTCGTAGACTGTGAAATGCGACACCCATGCCGGGCATCTGTGCCTTTGCAAACACCGGGGAGCTGCTGGGTTGTGCCTTTCACGATGTCAGGAGAATGCCGTCCCGGGTGTGGACAAGCCACTGGGCCTGGGAGAGTGAGAAAAAGAGCTAACAGAACTATCTCCTCCTGGAGGCCAAGGACACCTGGGGATGTCTTCAGGCCCCCTTGCACCCCCAATTTTCAGGGTTGGTATTAAATAGGGTAATAATAATGACTACGATTGCCTTTTCCATCTCAAGGCAGGTGACCCTCATGCCACGCTCGGGGTAAAAGGGAAGCAAAAGCAGGATTTCCTCCTCTGTAGATGAGGTTGTAGAATCATCTGTCCTCCAGGGTGCCTTCCCACGCTGGCTTTCAGGGGGCCCCGGAGTCACATGGCCCAGGTCCGTGGGACCGGTCAAATGCAAGCCCCACGTAATTGTAAAAACTGTATTTACTAAACCCCTGCCCTGTGTCAGTTCCCGTACATGCAGAGCCTCTGGTCATCCTCAGTTCAACCCGACGAAAGGGAAATAGAATCACCCCATATGGTCGAGAGGGAAGTTTAGGTTTTCAGGTGTATAGTCATTTCCCCTTTGTCCCATAGCTGAGATTCAAAGCCAGTCTCCAGGTCTGAGCTCCTTCCGGCACACTCCGCCACCTCCCCGCCAGGAGGGGGCGCGAGGAATGGATTGTTAAAGCTGCTTCTCCCTCCGAGTAGCGCCCTGTGAGCTGCTGTGGTCATGATTCCTACCTCACAGGGCAGGACACTGAGGCCCAGGCACGTGCCCGTAGTCACAAATCGCCACCCTCTGGCCACAGAGCCTATGAGCTTAGCCACGGGGCTACACAGCAGTCCCCACGCAGAGGCGCCCCAGAAGATGCTGGGAAGGAGACAGTGGGAAGCATGGGGGTGCCAGGCAGTACTGTTAGGTATGAGAGAGGGTCCAAAAAGAGGGTCCCCCCTCCTATGCTGCTGGTGGGAATGAAAGCTGGCGCAGCCACTCTGGAGAACAGCATGGAGGTTCCCCAAAAAGTTGAAAATAGAGCTACCCTATGTCCCAGCAATTGCACTACTGGGTATTTACCCTAAAGATACAAATGTAGTGATCCGAAGGGGCATCTGCACCCCAATGTTTATAGCAGCAATGTTCACAATAGCCAAACTATGGAAAGAGCCCAGATGTCCATCAACAGATGAACGGATAAAGAAGATGTGGTATGTATATACAATGGAATACTATGCAGCCATCAAAAACCCAAAATCTCGCCATTTGCAATGACGTGGATGGAACTAGAGGGTACCATGCTAAACGAAATAAGTCAATCAGAGAAAGACAATTATCATACGATCTGACTGATATGAGGAATTTGAGAAACAAGACAGAAGATCAGAGGGCAAGGGAGGGAAAAATGAAACAAGATGAAACCAGAGAGGGAGACAAACCGTAAGAGGCTCTTAATCTCAGGAAACAAACTGAGGGTTGCTGGGGGGGAGGGGGGAGGGATAGGGTGGCTGGGTGATGCACATTGGGGAGGGTATGTGCTATGGTGAGTGCTGTGAATTGTGTAAGACTGATGATTCACAGATCTGTACCCCTGAAAGAAATAACACATTATATGTTTTTTAAAAAGTAATAATAGGGGCGCCTGGGTGGCTCAGTGGGTTAAGCCTCTGCCTTCAGCTCAGGTCATGATCTCAGGGTCCTGGGATCGAGCCCCGCATCAGGCTCTCTGCTCGGCAGGGAGCCTGCTTCCCCCTCTCTCTCTCCGCCTGCCTCTCCACCTACTTGTGACCTCTCTCTGCCAAATAAATAAAATCCTTTAAAAAAAAAAGTAATAATAATAAAATTTTTAAAAGAAGAAATAACCAAAAGAGGGGTGGTTCCCATCCCAGACCAGGACAACAGGAGTCTTCCTGTCGGGAAGTGGGGGTTGGAGTCCTGGAAGGTGAACAGAACCGGCAAGGCAAAGGAAGAGAGAGGAGGTCCCCACACCATGCGTGTGGGGGGACAGTATATGGCTCAAAGGACACGAGGTTTGGAAAGCTGATGCTACGTCCCCTTGCGGTGGGCTGGAAACCAGGAACAGGGCTATGGTGCCCAGCAGGGTGTGGGGACACGCTCCCGCAGGCAGTGGCAGTGGGTGGAGAGGAAGATACATGCTTGGGACATGTGAAGGAAACCCCAGATGCTTCCATAAGAAGGAGTCTGCGGTCACAGGAGACCCAACACCCACAGCCCTCAGCCCTCAAGGCCCACGCACATAGGCCAATCTCAAAGCCCTACAGCTGTAGAACGTGTTGAGTGCTCTTGAATTCAGCTTCCCAAGTTCGACTTGCCGCAGGACGCTCATGCTGTCATTTTCAGTCTGACACCCTAGGGAACATGCAATGGAACTAATGTTCCATGGAATTTACCATGAGGAAGTGAGCCGTGGGCATGCATGGATCGAACAGAGGAACGTCTGGCACACAGTGGGTACTGCGTGAATGTTTGTTGGACAGACCAGGAGACACAGCTGAAGCAGTGCCCACCTGGAAAGGGTCTGGAAAGGGTCAGGGCTCTGGGGGAGGCTTTCTGCCACCTCCCCCCTCCCCCATTCCAGTCTGAGAGCATTTATGGACCTTACTGTGTGCCAAGCACTTTTCTATATGTCTTACTTGCAATATCTTCTCCCGTTCACATGACCGCTCCATGAGACATGGAGAAGGTAAGAAACTAGGGGTTCCCGGCGGGGTCAGTCAGAAGAACATGAAACTTTCCATCTCAGGGTTGTGAGTTCAAGCCCCACATTGGGTATAGAGATTACTAAAATAAACAAACAAACTTAAAAAAAAAATTCCAACCATTTAAACAAAACAAACAAAACCAACCAAAAAGAGAAGATTAAGAAACCAGCCGATGGTCACTTAACAAAAAAGTGGCAGAACTTGGGGTGCCTGGGTGGCTCAGTGGGTTGAGGCCCCTGCCTTCGGCTCAGGTCATGATCCCGGGGTCCTGGGATCGAGCCCCGCATCGGGCTCTCTGCTCAGCGGGGAGCCTGCTTCCTCCCCTCTCTCTCTCTGCCTGCTTCTCTGCCTACTTGTGATCTCTGTCTGTCAAATAAATAAATAAAATATTTTTTTAAAAAAGTGGCAGAACTGGAATTATGGCCCAAATTTAGCTAATTCCAGAACCCTTTATCTCAGCTGCTAGATCTTACTGATTCTCCAAAGTCCACATTTAAGCATTCACCTCTTTGACTTAAACATCTGCTGTTCAACATAAACATCATAAACATTTGAGGTCTGTGTCACACTATTTTATCAGACACTTACAGTGTGGTGTGAATGTGTATTTTGGATTTTTTTTTTAATATGAGGTTTTTTTGTTTTTTTTTTTTTTTTGGTTAGAAAGAGGGAGAGGAAGAGATCGCGAGCAGGGTGAGTGGCAGGCAGAGGGAGAAACAGGCTCCTTCCTGAGCAAGGAGCCAGATGCATGACCTGAGTCAAAGGCAGACACTTAAAACGACTGAGCCACCCAGGCATCCCTGAATGTGTATTTTGAAGAGTATCTGTTATGTGCTTATACTAATACAATCACCAGTATTAATACCATCCTTAGTATTAATTTTCATAGGGTATTTGTCATTGAACCCAAATATTGTTATAAGCACTTAAAAGTTATTATCTCTTTTAACCTTCACAACAAACCATGTCAAAATGTGATAGAATTAGTATTCAACAAAGATTATGGAGGGCATACACGTCCCTGCCCCCCTGACCTTGTTTGGCCAACTGGATAGCAGTAGACATGACTCCGTAGGGACTTGATATGTGCTGAAATGGTTGGACTTGCCCTCCTATGCTCCTATCTTCTGCCACAAGAACATGACCCCAGGTGACCACTGGTACAAAGAGAATGAAAGACAGATGGAGACCTGTGGTTAATCTACACTCAGAGCTCAGCCCAGCACGCTCCCCGCAGAAGCCAAAACCAAGCCCGCCCACCCCACATACGAAAAATCTGAGACACAGGGAGACTTAGTAACTCAGATGTGTTCGCAAATGTAGTCAATGACAGAGCAAACATTTCAACCCATGTAGTCTGGTTCCAGAGTCTATGAACACAGATGGGGGTGGCTGGGAATCTTGAAGAGCGAGTTCCCAAAGCTTGTTAACCAGACAAACCGAGCGAGGAAATGACGACTCAACGAATGTTCTGCATGGACGGAAGATAGCACGTCCAGACCAGTGTCTGACCGTGTGGCACAATCCCGAGACCGAAGACATGAGGAAGAACTGAGTTTAGGGGCACCAGGGTGGCTCAGTCGGTTAAGCATCTGCCTTTGGCTCAGGTCATGATCCCAGGGTCTTGAGATTGAGTCCCATGTTGGGCTCCCTGCTCAGTAGGGAGCCTGCTTCTCTCTCTCTGCCCCTCCCCCTGCTCATGTACTCTCTCTCTCTCTCTCTCTCTCTCTCTCATACACACACATACACACATGCTCTCTCTCTCTCTCAAATAAATAAAATCTTAAAAAAAAAAAAAAGAAGAAGCAGCGAGTTTGGCGCTTAGTAGAGCTTCAGGGACTCCTCCCAGAGAAGGGCACAGTCTCCGGGGAGTGGGTTCCACGGAGAGGCGCTCAGGCCATATCAGCACATCGGTGGTGAACAGTTGCTGAACTCTGATAAAGTTAGTGGCCACCCTCAGGGAGGATGGCACTCCCAGGCCGCGTCCTCCTCCAGCCCCCTGAGGAGGAGGGAGGAGCCAATGGACCAGGGAACAGGAGAGCAAGAGAAGGAGAAGCCCACGTACAAGAGATGGTGTGGAAGGAAACTCCGTGCTCCGGACCATGGAATTATTTTATTTAAAAAAAAAAAAAAAAGCTTCAGGAACATCACTTTGTGGCTCCCTAAGTCTCGTTTAGTATCCTTGCTGAGCCAATAGAATAATCAAGGCATACAGAAGGGATGTGACTTGTTTGAGATGAAATAATGAATCGTTTTCTCAGTCAGTAGGAATCCAGATCTCTCTCGCAAGTCCGGGACAAAGCCCAGTTTGAAGATGCCACCAGGTGTCTGCGTGTGAGAGCTAGAAAGGTCCTTTTCATGCCTGGGATCCATGCTCTGAGACGGGGAAAGTGAAACCCAGAAGGGCCAAAGACCTGGAGAAACTCACAGGGCAAGGCCCACCGGGTTACTCTCCCACTGAAACTCACTGTGATTCTCACTTGTAGGAAGCTACCCCATGACAAAATCCAGAAACCATTTTTGCATTAAAACGTTCATCTCATCATTCTTTATAATCACGAAAAAGGGAAACATCCTTACTGCCAACAAGAAGGAAATCAGTCACATATGTCCCCAACTACACCGACTCTAGGTTTGGGGTCCATTAAACTGTTCTCCATTTTTGGAAGACTTGCCATTTTAAACTTAACTTCATGTCTTTGCACATGCTGTTCCCTCTGCCTAAAATTCTCTTCCCTGCATTGTCTGTCTCTAATTTCCCGCCCACTCTTCAACACACAGCACACACTTACCAGAAAAATGAACAATGTATCTTTACATGCCCTCCACCCAGAAAAATGAACAATGTATCTTTATATGCCCCCCACCTAGCTCGGGCCTGGCATATAGCTTGACATATAGAACTGATCACTTAGCAATCTATTGAATAAAGGAAGGGACCATCTAATGAATTAACAAAGACAAATATGAAGGTGTCCTGAATCTCTATCCAGAGCTATTTATTTCTCTTGACTTTTTTTTTTAACCTAGCACCTAAAACCAAAAAACAAATGTCTAATGTCTAAGTATTATAGTTTGGCATGAACTTTCACCAAATTTTTACCCTGTCCACCATCCTCCCCAAGCAGCCTCCCCTGCACCCAGGCCTTTGCTCCCTGGAGCCTGGCTATAGCTGGGGCCATGTGGTCCAGTCCACGAAGATGTGTAACAAAGAATCAATCCAACAACCAAAACACTCCAGATAATCCAAGCTCCTTCCTTATGTGTCTCAGAGACTGCAAAGGGATATACACTGCAGCAAAATGTCTTAAAATCCACCTTCCTGTTGGCCTCTCTCACCTCCCCTACAGCTCCTTCTATGTGCTTTCCTCCAGCACCCTGAAAAATTCCTCCTGAGCCTTAAGTGGTGGGCTTCTTGTCCATTTCCTTCTGTCCCTTTCTTCCTGATTCTGTAGCCCCCCGGCTGCCTCCCCCTGCCCTCCCCCCACAAAAAACTAGTCAGGAATCAGAAGGAAAACAAAACCAAAACCAAAACCAAAACCAAAAACAAAAAAAAAACCAACCTCAGCAAAACCTCACTAGCTGAGAGCCTGAAAGGAAAAACCAGGAACACCCCTTCAGGAATAAACTGTTCTTTTCAACGGCATCCTCTTATCCAAAGAATAAGTTTTATTTTATAGCCTCTCCTTTTTGTCCATCTAATGTTATGTCCTCAGCCTCTTTTCTTCCAACTTGCAACATCACAGGCGATGCTACTATGAAATAAACCAGCAAACATCTATGCCCTGAACCTTGCTCGTCCACAACTGACACTCTCCCGGCTCGAGTCAAAATGGCAGAAGGGCCCACTGACCCCCATTCACATTCCCACTCTACCTGCCTCAGTGTGACTTGTGTAAAGGCTACACGACAAAGGTCTGGGTATTGCCAGCTTCTTTTTTCAAGGGAGACATTGTGCTTGGGCACATTTTATCTACAGAATCCATTGAACTTGACATTGCTGGATACTTACTTAGAACAAATACAAACTAGCAGGGACCACATCAAATATTCAGCACACACAACGTGAATCTGATGCAAGCACTTACCACCACCTGCGCCCTTGACAACCTGCCCCGTGGAGGCTCCTGACATTTGCACTGTTCAACCAGGTAAATTCAACTCATCGGAGGTCAGCAAGGCCCGGCCCCCAGCCTCTCACACACACTTTTGTGTCTACACTGGCTTTGAGGAGTCACTAACCACTCGCGTCCTATGTTTCCAGTTGATCTGGCGTTTTATAGGCAGCATAGATCAATTGGAAAGTGAATTATCCCTGGTAGTGACTAATAATAAGATAATAACGTTATAACCACCTCAAAAAGTGTGTAGGAGCTGGAGAAAATGTGGCAAGAGCGGAAAAATTGAATCAAGTTATGCAAAAAAAAAAAAAAATTAAAGCGGGTGACTTTGCAAGAAGGCAAAGAGCAGTTAATTTGGCTTCGGAATTAAATTATTCCTCTGTTACAGACGAATTTAGCAGGGCAAAATGTAGGAAAATGTATTTAAATGATCATTGAGGTAATAAATCCAATAAATCGTTTTGATCCTACTGAGTCTCTCAGTCCCTTTGTTTGAACCTATAAATGCCGTACCACGGTCTGCGGTAAGATCTCTTCGCACCGCTGTGCCTACACCGCCTTCTACCTCACCAGCTGCGCTCCAGCCCCACCAAACCTCCGGATTCTGTCTCGGAGTCTTTGCACCTGCTAGTCCTGTGTTTGAACGTCCTTCCCAGATCTCCACACAGCCGCCCCATCTTCCTTCGGGTCTCGGCTCCTTGGAGGGCCCTTCTCTGGTCACACCTGCTGAAGGGGGACTCTGCCCTCCCCTCCTCCCACTATTGGGTGACTGGTCTTCTTTCTCTCTTCCCCACAATCCTACCTTTTTATCTTTCATAGCCCTTCCTGCTATATGAAATTATTTTATTATACATACTATATCATATTATGTATTACATACATAGCTCTTCATTTATAGTTTCACTGGAATGAACAGATGTAGAAGTAGAACATAGCAGGGGCGCCTGGGTGGCTCAGTCAGTTATGCGTCTGCTTTCGGCTCAGGTCATGATCTTGGGGTCCTGGGATCGAGCCCCACATCGGGTTCCCTGCTCATCAGAGAGTCTACTTCTCCCTCTCCCTCTGCCCTTCCCCACCCCAACTCATGCTTTCTCTCTCTCTCACTCCCTCTGTCTCAAATAAATAAATAAAATCTTTTTAAAAAGAGAAAAGTAGAACACAGTGTTGACAGCAAAGCCTTGGGGTCAGGGAGCTCTGCTCCCACCAGCGGGGATCCTGGGCAAGTTACCGAACCTTGTGGAGACTGGTTTTTCTCAACTGGGATGATAACACCCACCTCGTAGGGTTTCCTATGGACTGAACTGTGCCCCCTTCTGTCACCACCACCACCAAATTCACGTGTTGAGGCCCTAATCCCCAAGGTGATAGTATTTGGAGGTGAGGTCTATGGAAGGAGTTCTCAGGATAGAATCATGACCCTTGTAAGGAGACATCAGAGAGGGGTGCCAGGGTGGCTCGGTGGGTTAAGGCTCTGCCTTTAGCTCAGGTCATGATCTCAGGGTCCTGGGATTGAGCCCTGCATCGTGCTCAGCGGGGAGCCTTCTTCCCCCTCTTTCTCTGCCTGCCTCTCTGCCTACTTATGATCTCTCTCTCTGTGTCAAATAAATAAAATCTTTTTAAAATTTTTTAAAATGAAGAGATCAGAGAGCTTGCTCAGTCGCTTGCTCTGCGCTGTGAGGACACAGCAAGCAGGTGGCCATCTGCAGGCCAGGAAGAGGGCTCTCCCCAGGAACCGAGTTTGCCGGCGCCTTGATCTTGGCTTTCCCAGCGTCCTAAACTGTGAGAAATAAATGTCTACGGAATTTTGTTCTAGAAGCCCCAGCTGACGGAGACAGGGCTTTTTTGAGGACTTGATGAATTAATGGATGTGAGGCAATTAGAATAATGCCTGAAACATAATAAGCTCTGTATGCGTTTTTAAAACTTTTTATTATGGAATATTTCAAACACAGACAAAAGTAGAGAGAGTAGTATAATAAATATTATACTATGAAGCCATTAAACCCTGTGAAACCATCACGGAGCTTCCATAATGATCAATTCAGCCTTGTTTGAGCTGTACTTCCCTTCAGTTCTCCCACCCCTAGCTTACTTAGAAACAGATTCAGACTTCATATAATTGTATCTGGAAATATTTCCAGATGCATCTCTAAAACACAGGGACCCTTGATTTTAAATATAACCACAATATTGTCATCACACAGAAAAATAATGAGCATGATACCATTGCCACACCCCAAAGCCAAACTTCTGTCTTAGCCTTGGCTACCACTACAACCCCAGACGTAGATTAAGGTCTGGCATACAGTAGGTGTCCAATAAACAGGGGTTGGAGAAAACCAGTGATTCTTTCTCTTTGTTTCAAGGGTCTATGAGAGTCTCAGTATCCCTGAGGCTTTCTCTAGTTAGAGTCATCTACTCTGTATACACGTTCGTGTTAACTTACTTTGAGCTTGCATTGGTCTTTAACGCCTTCTATAGTCCTAGAGGAGAAAGGCAGCAACAGCATTCAACCAATATCTCCTGCTCCCCAGTTAGTTGCTTGACCCCACATAAGTCCCTAGGCTCCAGGGGTGGCCAGCATGCCATTGACTAGAATAATCTCAAAGTTCACCTGGAGGAAGGGAGACCTGGTAATAACCAGATCCAGTGAAAGGGAAAGTATCAGGGTTTACTAGAACAGGGTTTACTAGAAGTGAGAACATATTGAGGCCCCTGTTAACCAAATTCAGTTGGAGCTGGTGGGGAAGCGATGGGGGGAACAAACCGAGAGAGGAGGACTAGATCAACATATTCACAGGGATTTAATATGGAGCAGAGATAGTATTGCAATTCAGTTGGAAGAGGGGTAATTGTTTAATTAATGAAATTTGCACAACCAGCTCTCTTTTGCAAGGAAGTTGAAACCTCATTTGACCTCAGATGGATCAAAGTGTTGACATCCAAAAAATAAACTAAAACAATAAATATCTTGGAGGAAAATGTGGAAGAGGACAGGGTCAGTCATAGAGCATAAAAAAACAAGAAAGTCGGACACTTGGGTGGCTCAGTCGGTTAACTATCTGTCTTCGGCTCAGGTCATGATCTCAGGGTCCTGGGATGGAGTCCTATGTCTGGCTCCCTGCTCAGCAGAGAGTCTGCTTCTCTCTCTCCTGCTCCCCCTGCTTGTGCTCTCACTCCCTCTCTCTCTCTGTCCAACAAATAAATAAATAAATCTCAAAAAAAAAAAAAAAAAAGGAAAAGAAAACAAAAAAGTAGTATGTGAAAAGACACCTTACTCTCCAAAATTACTTTTGCAGGAACAGATTCCATTCACAACATCAATATGAAAATCATGAATTCAAGTATAAAACTATTTGGCATTTTGCAGCATATACAAAAATTAAATCATTATGTTGTGCACCTGAAACTAATATAAGGTTATATGTCAATTATTCTTCAATTAAAAGAAACTATTCCCAACATAGTTGTCAAATAAAAAGTTAATATTTATAATAGACAAAGAGCTCTTACAAATGGATAAGAAATTCACGAAGAGGATTGCATCAAAGGGTAAGACTCAGGAAGACAAGGTGCAAATCCAGACGGCCAACAAACACATGGAGAGAGGCCCTAACTCACTAGTTGCACAGGAACTTGAAATGACAGGAACTGTGAGATTTCATTTTGTCCCCATCAGACTGGCAAAAACTAAAAATACTACTAACACCTATTGCTGGCATGGATGCGGGGAAATAGACTCATAAGATTGTTGTTGGAAAGGTGACAAGTTACAGCATTGCTGGAAAGTGATGTGAAATTTTAAAAAATACATATACCCTCCAACTGAATAATCCCACTCCTGGGTCTCTAGTCCATCGAAATAAAAGCTCCAGCTGCAGGATACGCATACACGGGTGGGTCCTGCAGCACTGCTTATAGGCTCAGGGTGCAGGGGCAGACAGGAAGTAGAGTGAATGCCTGTCAGTCAAAGACCGGATGAAGAAACGAGAGTGACTGCTTGCTATGAAATATAATGCTTGTAATGCATTACAAGAATGAATTCAGGCTGATCCAGCTGACTCAGAGCCTCACTGGAGTTGCTATTTGAATGATAAAGCAAGATGCAAAAGCGGGGGCCTCCTAGGACCCCGCTTTGTGAAACAGCACTCAAGACCCACACGTGCGGGGCATGGGAATAGGAGAAGGTGGGGGTTGACGGGTGCACATTGCTGCAGATACCTAGGATTGTGTGAACGCCTAGAAATACACAGGATATTAACATGGGGATGGGAGAAAGAAGTGTGTACGGAGGAGGGAGACAGGCCAAAGGAAAAAAGACGGGGAAAGAGCTAGCATGGTGATGTGGTCCCTGTTAAGCCCTTCTGCAGATCATCTGCTCGCCAATCCCAGTGGGGAAGTGAGAGGAGATGTGCAAGAAGGGGTAGCACCAAAGGGCCTGGCTCGTCCAGAGAAAGAAGGGGAGCATGGCTAGAACTTGGGGTATACGTGGGGGTCGGGGGCTATGGAGGGAATAAAGCAGATGAGATTGGAGGAGACACGACCAGGCCTCACAGGGTGTAGACCCCACTGAGGATTCTCAGCAGGGAGATGCTACCATCTCCCACCTTTGCCAGGCACCCTCTGTGTACCCTCTATGCACAGCTCTAGGTGCGTGATATGAATTAATCCATACTATCTGAGGCGGCCGTGTGATTTCTCCCATTTCCAAGCTGGAGGAATTGAGCCTCTGAGAAGGGAAGCATCTTCCCCGAGATCCCTGGAACTCTAACCCCATCTTCTAGCTCCAGACTCCATGTTGTTCCCCCTACCCCATTCAGTGTGGTCTCTGTAGCTAAGTATAACCCTCTACATCGGAGGTTAGGACTAGGTGTGAGGCCAGAAAGAAGGCAAGAGCTCAGTAGATGCCCACCTGTCACTGACTCAGGGAAGTGGAAGGACAGGTGCCCCGCAGGACCTCTCCCCCATCTGGGGCAGAAACTCTACACGGGCAGAGCTGTGGGCAAACCATCATGAATCTGCCGTTTGCTGCTTGACTGAGACTCAGTTTCCCCAGGTTTTCTGTACTATTAAAGGACGACAAGGCTGGCACACAGTAGGCAGTCAGCAAATACGAGACTTTACAACGCGAGAACCTGAGGGCTGGCATCTTGACTCTCTCATTTCCTGGCTGTGTAACCTTGGGCAAATTGCTTACCCTCTCTGTGCTTCGGATTCCCCATCTGTTGAATGAGAACTATGACAGACCTCCCCTGGAGGGCTTGCTGTGAGGGTCACGGGAGTTCACGTGACCTGAAACAGACCTGGGGCACAGGCCACCCTCAACCAATGTGGGAGCTGGGTGGTCAACCGAACCCCCGTCATTGAAGAAAATGTGCTCCTATATCACTTTTGCTTCTTGTCTCTCTCCTTCCCCCCCAGCCCCCCCACCACCATTTAGCAACAAACATGTACCGACAGCCTGTTTTGTGCCCAACTCTGCATGGGATGCAAAGGACAGAGCAATGAGCATGAGGGACAGGAGTGCAGCCTCTCGGGACTCAGGACTGACCAGGAAAGACAAGGAACAGTGTTTGCAGCACAGGGAAGTGAGACCCCAGGGAAGAAAGCTCACGGTGTGCAAGAGACTCCGCTGACACCAACGGGGGCACACACAGGCACACAGGGGTTGTTGAAGAGAACCCTACATCAGGGAAAGACGAACTTGACACCCGGCAAAACCCACCATGGTCAGGAGGTGGGGTCTTCTCTACCTGCCACCGTTTTCCCCCATCAGGCCTGGACAACGGGTGCTGGGCCACATCTGGTAGGCTCTGGACCTGGCTACCCTCCCTGCCCACCACAAGGTACCCTTCGCCATCTCGACCCTCCTACAAGGAGCCAAGTCAGCTCATTTATAGAATCAGCGATGAACATGGTAGAGCATAACAACCAATTGTTCGTACTGAAAACTTCCAAAGGGGAGACACACACTTGATCGATCTTCACGATGACAACAGCCCCGTAAAGTCACCATGATGCCCATTTTACAGATAAGCAGACAGAGGCAGAGAGGGGGAAGAACCTGTCTCAAGCTCACCTAGCTTGTGGGGCAGGCATCAATCAGGATTTCTAGCCCTTGGCCCTAGCACCCCCCAGGTACCCCACATTCTGGTCTTTGGGTCAATAGCTCAATATGGTACCAGCTCCTCCTTCCCTTATACCCAAGGCCTAGAGAGAGAACGCTGCCAGGCTCAGAACTCTTCGCTCTTGAGCCATCCTTGGGTGTGATTAATGCCCCTTTAAGTCCCTTTAAAGTATGGAAGCCCATCCCTAAAAGGCAGTACCGTCGGCCTTGGGACTGCTAGTCCACTGGAGGAAGAGGCAAAGGTCACCTCCTCCATGAAGTCCTCCCCCCTTGTTGTTTTCTGGGCTGTCCTCCTGTCACACCGTGGACTGCCCTCTACCACTCCACCTTCGGGCATTGGTTCCTGCCAGGGACGGCCTTAGCTTTGCTCACCGTTTTGTTCTTCGCACAGAGCTCTCACCCCGCTAGCACTGCTCTTTTTTTTTTTTTTTAATATTTATTTATTTATTTGACAGACAGAGATCACAAGTAGGCAGAGAGGCAGGCAGAGAGAGAGGAAGGGAAGCAGGCTCTCCGCTGAGCAGAGAGCCAGACGTGGGGCTCAATCCCAGGACCCTGGGATCATGACCTGAGCTGAAGGCAGGG
This sequence comes from Martes martes, assembly GCF_963455335.1. Taxonomy (NCBI): domain Eukaryota; kingdom Metazoa; phylum Chordata; class Mammalia; order Carnivora; family Mustelidae; genus Martes; species Martes martes. The sequence goes on from NC_137895.1 coordinate 11,303,869, forward strand.
GCTGTAACCCACTGAGCCACCCAGGCGCCCCGCTAGCACTGCTCTTGATTCAAGACCCTCCCTGATCTGGCCCACCCTGCCAGCCTGATCTCAGCCAGTCCCTCCTGGCACCTTAGCAAAACGAATTACCTGCAGTCCCCCCACCACACACACACATGATGGCAATTAAACAATCAATTTGTAATCAATTACTCAAGGTCTGCCTCCTGGGCGTGTGCGATCCTGAGGGGCTGGGACCACGCCAGTCTCACTCACTATGTGCCTTGGCACATAGCAGGTGCTCAACACCAACAACAAAAAAAATTAGAGGATAAAGTTTTTTATTTTTAACAAATAGTTCTCAAAAATCACAAACACCTCTTGGGTTAGAAATAATTAAAAGATTGAGGGATTGATTTTCTAAATCTTTTTTTTTTCAAGTATTTATCTTCTAACAAATTCTTGTTGCGGGAATGTTTCACCTCCCCTGTCTTTTCAACTACTGTTCCTTCTGCCTGGAAAACCATGCCTGGCCTTCTCTGTCCCTGTCTCCTGTTCATCCTTCCAGACCCAGCGCCGCAGCCACGCAGTCCCAGAAGCCCTGTGCTGAACACCCAGGTGACGCTGCCTTGCCTTCCTCGCCGTGTCCGTGTGTCCCCCTCGGCCCTCCGTCCACATCATACTGACTGCCACCGGCAGGTCTCTCTCCACTTGACCGATTGCCTCCGAGCAGGGACCACATCTTTTTTCATTTTTGTATTTTATTCAAAGCACGTAACATCCAATAGGAGCTCAACATGTAGCTAATATTTATTTAGGGCTTACCATGAAGGAGGCACTGGAAGTACTTTTTTATTTCATTTAATTGTCAGCATAACACCTCGAGGCCAACGACACTGCCCCATTTTTCAGACAGGCCAGCTGAGACTTGGGAATGTCTGGTAGCTTGCCCAAAGCCACAAGGCTAGGGAACATCTGATCCCCATCCCTCGGCTCTTGCGTGGTCCTGCCCCGCCGCTCAGCAGCCCCTCCTCTTGATCTGCCCAAAATCTACAGAGAGAGGAGCGCCCTCCCTTCTCTTTGCTGCTTGTCACCTTTCCAAGTTCCACTTTGCCAGGGGACGTTGGAAGTCCCCCCCCCCCCGCTTCCTCCCAGAAATCTCCAGCACCTTCTGAAGACACTGTTGGCTTCCCTGTGCAGAGTTCCAGGCCAACTCTCCCGGGATGTTCCAACCAGGCCATTCTGATTTCCTGCCTCCTCTTGCCTGCTGGAGCCTCTGTTTCTCTTCCTACTAGCCCAGGGGCTTTCTCGAGCAATACACGAGTATTTGGTGAGCACCTGCCTTGTGCCAGACACTGTGGGGCCGACACCGTGGGGGAAGCAGGGAGGATAATAATAACACGACCAGACACTTGCCCTTACATTAGAACTCAGAAGATAGATGGATACATAAGGTGTGTGGTGCAGGGGTGCTACTAAGGGTTAAGGGGGAAATTTCAGCAGGTAAAGAATGAACGATGATAGAGGAGGGGCAGGTGGATTTCTCTATCCGGTGGTCGGTTGGGTCTCTGAGCAGACAACTGTGGGAAGGAGGGACTGAATCAGCTGCCAGGGGACAGGCATCCCAGACACCAAAACGGTGACGCAAAGGCCCTGGGGTGGGTGTGGGGCTGTGGGATCCAGGCATGGAGTCTGGATTGACTGGAAGAGAGGAGAGAGGGAGGGAAGTGGCAGAGGAAGGACTTCAAGGTGGCTGAGCCTGGTCATGAGGGACACCCAGGACCCATTCTCTGTCCCCTCCCAAACCTGCTTGTCCACGCACCAGGCCTCCCTCTCACTTCCTCCACCACTGGATTCCCCAAAGAGTCACTGGAAATCGCCTTTTCTCCCTGCCCTTCTGCCCTACCCTCTCTTGTTTCACCTCTGCATCTTTATGTATCCTTTTTATTGTATTATTTTTTTCTACTCCGTAACTTTCTGATTGATTTTCTATCATCCTATTCTCTACCATGGCTCAGTTCCTGGTGAAACTGCACACCGGCGGGGGGACCTGGGTGGGGGACAGCGATTTGGAGATTCCGAGCTCAGACTGGGGCTGCAAGTCCCAGGTGGGAAAGCCACTTCTCTGTGGGATTTCTGGTCATGGCCACGTCCACGTGTGGATTTTCAGCTTCTGGTTCTCCCCAGGCTCAGGACTAACTTCATGTACTCCATTATGAGCTGGGCTGGTCCCACACTTCCATCCGTTCCTGGCAGCAAATGCTTGGGTCTCCCTGAGGCTCTCTCCACGGCCCTCAGCAGTGCAAGGCATGAAACCCCGCCTTGTCTCCTAGCATCGTCCTTCCTCCCGGCCCCACGGGGCCTCCCTTCAGTGCCTGCTCCAGCATGAGGCTGAACAGCTATCCACGCGAGAAGTCTCTGGTCATCCATGGTGGCCTATGCTTGGGTTAAGAGAGCAGAGCAGGCCCAGGAGGGGCAGCGCAGAGAAGCCAGGCCAGCGCTGGCCTCCCAGCCATGTGGTCCCAGTCTTCCCACAGCATCTGGGGGCCACCCACACCTCCCTCACCCCACCATACCCGCCGAGTGTCAGGAGCTTCTAGAGGCCTGCTCCCACTATCTTCCAAAAGCTTATATCTGGTCCCTATTGTTTACTCCTTACAACCTTGACCTTATTCATTCATTCAAAAAATATTCTCTGAGCACCTATAATATTTCCAGCACCTTCAAGGCATGGGGGATACTGTAGTGAACAGGACCAGTGTGGCCTGACATCCTGGGAGAGGCAGGTGGCTAGGGAGAGACTTCAGATAATAAACAAGAAATGTCAAGTTGTAAGAAACACTATGATATGAACAAAACAGGCTAATTGGGGTGCCAGGGTGGCTCAGGCATTAAGTCTGCCTTCGGCCTGGGTCATGATCCCAGGGTCCTGGGATCGAGCCCTGCATCCAGCTCCCTGCTCAGCAGGAAGCCTACTTCTCCCTCTCCCTCTGCCCCTGCTTGTGTTCCCTCTCTCGCTGTGTCTCTCTCTGTCAGATAAATAAAATCTTTAAAAAAAAAGAAAGAAAGAAACAGGCCAATGGCGTATAGAGTGGCATGTTAAGTTGTGCGAACAGCAATGACTATCTGGAGGTCATCTTTAAGCTAAGACCTGAATGATGACCTGGGGATCCAGTGTCCAGGGAGGAAAACATTCCAACAGAAGGAATAGTAAGTGCAAAGGACTTAAGGTAGGAAAAAACTAGACGCCTATTAGCCCCACTTACAGACGAGGTAAGCTGAGGCCCAGGCCAGCTTCTGCCAGCAAGTGGCAGAAAGAGGATTCAAACCCAACTCTGTCTGACTCCCTGGCCTGTCCTCTTCCCACTTCAATGCTTCTGCCCAGGCAAGGGCCACACGGACAGTGACCCCAATGGGTGTCCATTGCCCTGGTACCCCAGTGGGTGGCCTACCACCCTGGGCACAGCGGTCTCTCTGGAGTCAACCCCAGTCTTCCTTCTGTTCCCATCAGCCACACCAACCTCCCGAGGTCCTCACACTGCTTCAGATCCCTTTGCATTTGCATGTGCTGTTCCTCTGCTCCAAATGCCCTCCGCTCTTCCTTGACCCATGTGGCTTTTTCTCCTGGCCTTTGAGAGTGAGCTCCTTAGCAAAGCAAAACCTTCTGAGATACTCCAAGAGAGAAAGAAATGCGTCCTTTTGAACTTCATTCATTCATTCATTCATTCATTGGTTCAGCAAAAATGTATTGTGGACCTACTATGTGCCAGCCATTAAACAGAAATTCCAAATCTGGAGAGAAGTACCACAAGAGGAGACTCCCCAGGGGGCTGTGGGAGCACACGTGAAGAATGCCACATACACCCCAGACCTTCCTTGGGCGGGGTCACACTGCCCCAGGAATTAGCCGTCTGCTTGCCAATCTCCCTGATTTGGGTATTTTAATCTCCTCTGCCTCCCTTGCACCTCAGCCCATGGCCTGACCCAGAGCAGATGTGCATTTAGACGCATGCATTTAGATTTTTGTACCAATAAGGTAATTCATTTTTATAGAGCACCTACTATGTGCTGGGCAGTATTCCAGGTGTTAGAAATACAGTATGAACATGACGGACCAAAATCCCTGCCTTCGCGAGGTTTCACTCTGGGGATGAGGTTGGGAATAGAATGTAATTGAATAAAGGACTGATAGTCCTAATTAATGAATGAACATGCGGAGAAGAGGGAGAATGGGAGCCGGGAGTGGAGAGGCAGTAGAACGTATCAGAACCATACTCAGGACCAAAGCAGAATTCTCAGTCTCCCCATGCCCCACATCCACACCCCCTCCAGGCTGCTGCTTTCTCAGAATGGCTATCTCGGTGACATGCACCAGTATGGATTAATTTTCTCCCAACACCCCCCAAAACCTCCACTTCTTTCCAATCCCATTGCCACTACTGGTCCAGGCCACCACCCTGTATTCCCAGGAGCCCCGTCACAGCTGCCCTACTAGCTCTCTGCTTCCACATTTGCTTCTCACGTGCCCTGTCCCCCCAGCCTCCTCTGGGTTGCTTCTTACCCTCCCACCTCCTTTCCATGGCCTCCATGTTCTAAGCCTAAAACATTTCCCGTCACTGTCTTTAGATCAGCCATATTTAGCATGATTTCCCTAAAACCGGCCAATCATCTTTTCCCGTCTGTGCGTCCTTTTAAACCCTGGCCCATGCTGTTCCCTCAGCCTAGAATGTTCTTCCTCTTCTCAGCTCCTCTTCACCCTCTCACCCGCATCCTGGCCTAGCTCTTTCTCATTCCTACATCTCAGTTTAAGGACATTCCTCCAGGGGCAATGTCCTTCACCTCCTACGTTGGGTTTTGTCCCCATCACCTACCATTCTCCTCGCCTCGGTGTGGCTTTTCCTTAGCTGTCTGCTCCTCTTGCTTGTCTTCGGGTCCTTGGAGGAGGGAACCACGTCTGTCCTGCTCAACATGCCCAGGGATTAGCATGGTGTTGGACACATAGTAGGTGGTTGATTTTTTGAACCAATAAATGAACTGCGGGGTTTGGGGCTAGCAGAACTTAGAGCAGCGCAAAATATTCCCATCTCCATTCTTCCAGTTAACTTGATACATGAGCTTCTGCTTACTCACCTGCATTGACAAGGTTGTTGGAAAGGTAGGTGTAAGCATCTCTGTGAAAACACCCGGCACCTGGAAGTCACTCCCTAAATTCTTGCCAAGTCTGTGGATGAGAAGTAAAACCCAGTGGAACACCCTCATTCAGACAGTTTGTGTCTTGGGTCAAGGCTACAGTAAGACATAGGCCCTCAGGCTCTGCTGCTGGACTAGAATCTCAGCTCTGTCACTCACTAACTGGGCAGCCTCAGGCCAGATACTTAAACTGTGACGTGTCTTGGTTTCCTCATCTGTAAAATGGGAATCATGATCGTACATGTCTCATAGGGTTAGAGTGGGATTCAGCCCAGATCAGTGCCTGGTCTGTTGGCTTCTATTACTGCTATTAACATGTGATACTGACAACCACACTGTAATGTTCCTCCCCTGGTCCTCTTTGACAGATGAAGAGAGGTTCCCAGAGAGGTTAAGAGACTGCCCAAGGTCAAAAATGAGGAAATGGCAGTCTTGTGCTTCAAGGCCAGGTCTGCTGCGCCCAAATCCCATGTTATTTCCACTCCATCAAAGAAGGAGCTCAAAATAGGCCTGTGGCATTTCAGCTAATTTCCTCTAAGCCCTTCCCAAGTAACCAACCACAGACACACAAAGCTGCTCCCCTAAGAGCACCCATTCAGCAGCTGCTAAGTCTGTGTGCCCGGTGGACCCAAACCATGTAATGGGGCTCACACCGAGCCAGCTCTTCCCAGGCAGCCTTGTCGGGTCTGCAGAAGGGACCTGAGGAGAAGGGTAGGTCAGTGAGGGGGAAGGGGGCGCAGAACAGGAGTTAGAGCAAAGGACGCTGGAGAGCAAACTGGATGTAAAAGTGGGGAGAAGAAATGAGAGGCAAGCCACATTTATTGAGCGCCTACTGTGTGCCAGGCACATCACCCATCTCATACTACAATCACTCAGCCATTGTTATCAAGCATCGGCTATGTCTCAAGCCCGATGCGAGGTCCCCAAGACATCATGATGAACAGGACAGAGGTACTGACCTCAAAGGGCTCACAAGTCAGTGAAAGAGTTGATGCCTACACAGTGAAGTGTCGGAAATGGGATGATAGAGGCCTGAGCATGGTGGTGGTGGTGGCAGCGGTGAAAAACAGGGAGTAACTAGGAACCACTCCAGAAAGGAGGAGGAAGCAGTACCAATGCTTTTGTTTTATGTATGGTAGACCTGAGGCTCTAGGAAGCCGACTTATTTGCAGTCATGCAGTTAAGCGGCAGAGGTTAACCTGTGGCCTCAGGCCTGTTCTGTCTCCAGAAGTCTGCTCTGTCCATACTGACAGCCCAAAGCTTTTACATTCCCCCCAACCCCTTTCCTCCTCTCAATGATGATCTGCCCAGGAGATTAATCAATGCTGCTAAGGCTGTAGCTACCGTCAGTGGCTAAGGGGTTACCAGCTTCTGTGGGCAAACTGAAGTTCCTGAGCCTCTGCTACTGATTCCCTTTGAGCAAAAGATTCAGGGGTTGGTCTGTAATGGGATGGGAGGATAAGGAGGACTCTATCTCTAGTCTGAATGGACTTCGTGGACAGGTCAGAGGCTATCAAGGTGACAAGCATAGGAGAGGGCAAGCTGCCCAGTCTTGTGTGGCTTTAGCCAAGCCTCTCTCCACTACCCACCCACCCCCCTCCGCCAAAAGGCTTAACCCATCTAAGGGGCCTTCCTGCTTGTCTTTCACTTCCTCCCTACAGACCAGAAACAAGAAAATCACCCACCCAAACCATGGGCTGAACTTGCTAAGTTCCCTGCTCAGTGGATCAAGACATTAGCCCCTCTCCCACCCCAATTCCCAACCCTGTCCTCAGAGGGCAAGAAACAAAACTGGATAAATCCTCAGTCTGCAAATGTCTTGCTCTATCCTAAAGGTACCTTAGCAGAAGTTGTTGAAATTGTCCTTCTGTTCTCCAGACACCAGCACCATCTCCCACATGCCAGGGGCACAGCAATTGCCCCTCGTAAGAGGCCTGCCCTTCTGAGAAAGAAACGGAGCATGAGAAAAGGAAGTTTTCTGCAGGGTGGAGAAACAGGTCGGGTTTCTACACCGGTTATACCTGCAGACCAACTCTTGGCTAAGGGAAGGAAGATAAACAACACCAAAAAAAGTCCGTTTTTAATTCGATCATCTATCACATACTCTCTGATAATCACCAGATCACTGAGAAATTGTGATCTCGAGACCAATGATCTCGAGACAAGAATGGAGGAAAGAGAAGAAAATATGGAATAACTGAGTTTTGTGATTAAAACATCTGTAACCCCCAAAGAACCCACCAGACTCACACCTCTCTGTAGGCTCCTCCCCCCCAAAATGAAAAACTGCACCTATCATGCCTCATGTTCTCCCACTCACTTAACTACGAAACTGATCAGAGAAAATTGTAATCAATAGCAGTACGAATCTGACGGGCTTCTTTCTCCAGGAGTCACATTAAGGAAAAGTTGCACATGCAGAAAGAAGTAGCGCTGTGATTAACCCAGCAGAGCACTCTGCTGAAGAAGGGGGGAGTGTTGTGATGTGTCTCGGGGTTCACAGCAGGGAGATTTATATCTCCTCCAATCCAGTTTATGAATGACACGGAAAGTTAGAGGGATTCACATCTCTCCCACTTCCCCTGCAAACATGTTCATCCCTGCAATGGAAATCATTGCCCAAGCCCCAGCCACCAGTTACCCTTTCGCACCCCGTTTCCCATGAATAATCTTTCCAAAATGTCTGCTAGTAGGAGCAGATTCAGAATTTCACGGAGAACTAGAGAGACACACACAAGGCAGTGTACAACCCCTGCGAGCTGGAAGAGACAAAGAGAGGAGAGAGGAACCACCAAAAGGAGACGCGGCCAACATGCCAATAAAATGAAAGGAAACAAATCCCCCGAAACAGCAAAGTGAAAACACATATAGACGGTGTTTGTAGTTACCCATCCAGGCTATATTTTCTCCGCTTCCAGGCAGAGAAACGGCGGGTTGAAGTTTTGTGCCCATCTGACTGGGATGGGAGGGTTGTATTTGAAGCTCTGGGCACGTAGAGATGGAATGAGAAGGAGGCTGAGCTGGAAGAAACACCAAGGGGGGAGGGCAGGGGAGAGAGAGTGAGAGAGAGAGAGAGAGAGAGCGAGCTATCTCTAGCTACGCCTTCCTCTGAGCTCCGGGAGCCCAGGAGAGCGCTCATTTTAGGACTGGGGAGAGGGGTAAAAAGAGGAAAGGCAGCCCCCCTCTCTGCCCTGGCCTTGCCACCCCCGAAGGGAGGGAGGACTCCAGCCCCGCGCCCCCCTCCTGGCGGGCCGCCCAGCGAGCCGGGGAGCGCGCGGAGCAGGCGGCGCAGGGAGCTGTCCAGTTCAGCACCACCCGGTAATGCAGTAGGTGGGAGCGCCTCCGCCGGGGGCCGAGCCGGCAGCGAGTGGGGGGGCAGGCGGGCGGCCCATCCTGCAGCAAGACGCCGGCTCCCTTGTTTCCAGGAGCTTTGCAGATAGGGGGAGGGAAACCCGCCTCGATTCTCCGGGAGAAACCCCTTCCCTCCCCCACTTCGCCAACACTACCCCCGCCACCAACAACAATAACCGCCGCCGCTGCTCGTCCTGCCGCCGCCGCCGCCGCCGTGCCTGCCCGCCCTGCTGCTGCCGCCGCCGCCGCCGCCGCCGCCGCCGCTGCCGCTGCCGGGGCAAAACCATGGAAGGCGAGACCCCCGCACCTGTTCAGCTGAGATCAAGGGCTTACAGAATACTGGGAAGTCTGGTCTGAAACGAAAGCGCCCGAGACCCCCCCAAGGAAGAGAACTGGCGAAGCAAAGGATTTTCATGGCGCAGGCCGCAGAGCCGAGCACGAAGACCGAAGGTTGCCTCCCGGCTTTTACAATCTCTAACTGTCTAGGTCCCGACCATGAGAGATTGTGTTGAGAATGCGGCTGTTCCCTGGTTCACTGTGGAAGCCATCTCCAAATTAGCTATCACATATGGAAACTGGAGACCAGAATTTTAGGAAAAGAGATTAAGGCATCTCACTTGGGGGGGTGGGGGGTGTCTTTTTATTTTTTTCTTTTTTTAAAAAAAAATACTGCAACTGGAACAGTTTCTGATCTCAAAAGGCAAGCCTCTCTTCCCGTGTGATCTTTATAATTTACACTCTTTTCCGTGAGCTTTCTTACCTCCCTCTTTTTATATCTCTCCATAGTCTCTATTCACACATATATCCATTATATTAGTAGTGGAATTATTTTTATTTATTTATTTTTTTTGCTTTAGTACTTGTACCCTCACACACACTCTCCCGAGAACCAGAAGTCGGTTGGGTGTTTATATAATGAAGAATTATGGGGCTGTTTGATCGAGGTGTTCAAATGCTTTTAACCACCGTTGGTGCTTTCGCTGCCTTCAGTCTGATGACCATAGCTGTGGGAACCGACTATTGGCTCTACTCCAGAGGGGTTTGCAAGACCAAAAGTGTCAGTGAGAATGAAACCAGCAAAAAGAACGAGGAAGTTATGACCCATTCTGGATTATGGAGAACCTGCTGCCTAGAAGGTATTTGATTTCCCATCTCCTCCCCCTCTCCACCTCACCCCTCCCCTTCTCACTCCCCCTCCCCACCCTCCTCCAAATAAGTCCCCTTTACATTCCACCATTTTCTTACTTCACTCCTTCCACCACAGATCAAGGTTGGCTGGGTTAGTTTCAGAGGAAAGAAAATCAATAAGCAAAAACCATACTCAAATCTCAAACCTCCACCACCCCCTTCCCTTCAACCTCTTCATTGGAATAATCTGTGATATGATGAAAACAATCAGAGATTGTCTTTAAAAGTCGAATGAGCTCTGCCTGCTTTGGAATCATTAGGATTTGCCATTTGGTGTAGCATTGCCATTTACAAGGGGGGGAAATAATTGCTTCTCTCAACACTGCTCCTCTTTTCGTAATGAAGAATTTGAAAATGCTCTTCCTTTCCCCCTCCTCTACCCCTTACTCCCCAAAAGTCCCAGACACATCATCATCTGCAAAATCTCCTTTAAAAAAAAAAAAAAAAGAATCTGTTGTTTCTAAGAATCCTTATTTGGTAAATCCTAATTATTCCAGGATCTCAAGCTGAGTTCAAGAGCATTTCGTAATGTCTGTGAGCCACACGTATCTTTCGGGGCGACTGACTGCGTGTGTGTATGTGTGTGTTTTAACGTTTACAAAGTCTAAAAATACATACGTCTCTCGCAGGAAACAAGCCCAAGTTCTAATAAACAGCAATTCACTTGAGGGTTCGGCTGAGAACCAATTCACTTGCACGCAGAGTGACATGTCTGTTATCCAGAAGGTACAGCAGCATTGCAGCCAGCTTGAGCATCAGACATTGTGCAGGGAGGCCAGGAGCGAGGCGAGGGCTTGGGGAGCTTGAGAGGGGGAAGGGGGGGGCAGTGGACCGGGGGTATCAGCTGTTTGCCTTAATCTTGCAGGGTCACTGAGACGTGTGTGTCTGTGCATGTGCTGTGGGCCAAGGGGTCCCCGCGGCGTAAAGCCTGGGAGCTCAGGGTACAGATGAAGGCATGTGTTTCTGAGATACATTAACAAGCACAGAAAAAAAAAGAAAAGAAAAAAAACTCCTGCAGGTCATACAACCTGCATTTAGCAACAGACTTGAATATGAGGGACTGCATTCGAACGGCTATGTATATATATATATCCGTATCTGTATGTACAAGCTACAGCTTACCCATAGAAGGACGTGAACAGAGAGCTACATGTTTGTGTGGAGAGAAAGGCTTATGTGCTTTGCTTCTGACATGAACCAGTGCCGGAGGCTGTTTGAGGCAGCGCTGGGAAGCGGGGACTGCAGGATTGTTTGTTAAGCTCAACATGGGATAGCGATGCAGGCACTCGAAGCCAGGAGATGGGGGAGAAGAGAGGGAAACGGATTGGAGAGGGAGAAACTGATGTGGCCCCAGGGTCTAACCCAAACTGTGCAAAAGCCGCTCTTTGGGAAATGGTTATGTCTGGGAAAGAGGACCGTTTCGTGCCCCCCTTCCCACATTCTTGGTGCAAACGGTTGAGTGATGGCTGAACATGTTTTGAATAGCTAAGTGACTTCATGGAGCGATGGTCTATTTGACGCATACTGCATTTTGTGCCTTTTCTCAATCCAAACCGCTGCCTTGAACATAGTCTGCAGAGGAGCTGTCTGCTGAGTGCTCTGTGCTCTTCCCCAGCCAGAGAATCAATATCAGGAAATTAATAGGGACTGTTTTAAACACACCCGTCCTTAAAAAATGAAAAGGCTTTCAAGCAGCTTGTCATTAGCAGTGGAAAGGCTTCCATTTAATTAAACATTTATGGCAGACTTCTCTTCCCAAAGAGAAGAAAACCAAAGTGAATGAGAGTTGCTTTAGGGAAATGATCGTAGTAGCAATTTGCCTTCCTTGGATTTTAGTTAGATGGATGGAGATAGGCAGCCAAGAAATTACAGGAAAGACGGAACATTATTTCAGGAGAAATATACTCAGAAATTGGTAAGTTGGCATAAATATACTTTGTTATCAGGGTTTTACTTGCAAATTCTTCAGACGGTGTTCTCTGAAACAGTTTATAATTCCCAGAAGGCAAGAGGACTAGAGGTGGCTTTGGATCACTTGTGTATTAAAAAGCTGAAGTATTTTCTTTTAAATTCCATCTGTTTGGTGCCTACGTCCCCAAATTTGCTGCCCATCCCCTTTAACTTTCTCTCCACGCTGCACCTCCTGCCACCCTCCACCCCCACCTCTCCCCACCCTGAACCATCCTTAAAAGGGTTAGCATTACAACACTTTCCCAAGGGCTGTGTGATGCTCAGCAGGAACTGTGGGTTTGGCCCCTCTCCCAGGTCTGGGGCTTCCAGGCAGTGAGGGCAGGGCTGGGCCAAGCTCCCTTCAGGACTCTATTCCCTTTCCACTTGTAGCCAAGGCCCAGGCAGGAAGGGTGGGTGCTTGGAGGCCCCCGTTCAACGTGGCCTTCCATTTCCAAAGCATCTGTCCCTGTGGGGCTCTGTGGGTTGGGACTGCCTTAGGAAGTTGGGCTTTGGCCCCTTAGGAAGTGGTTTAAAGATTTTAAGCCACTTATTTTCACAGACCTCGCTGATTTCCAAAGACTGTTAAGAGCACTTATTTCTGAAGATTGGCATAGACGGTTCTCTTGGGGTGTTCCTCTCCTTGCTTTCTGGAGCATTCAAATAGGGTCGGCCTTTACGGAGATCATGTTGTCAATGTTTCACCCGTCCCCCAATCTATGTTTTTTTGTGTGAGAAATTGGACTCTCAAAAAAGATTCCCCCATCACCTCTTGACTGTGTTTCCTGCCCGCACCCCCCAAAAAAGTTGTGAACAGACCTCAAATCGCCCCAAGATGCTGATAACTCCAGATGAAAAACAACCCTGTCTGCTTCTGGTCTCTTCCGCTTCCTGGTTTTCACTCGGGCTTTTTGTCGCCTGAGATGTGTTTCCTCCCATTCACTTCTTGATGAAAATAAAAATCAGGAAATAGTTCCCTGCCTCTGTTGCTCCTTCTGAAGTGAATCAGTCTGCTGAAGAATGAGGAGGGTCGGGATCACCTGTTCGTGGTCGACACCCAGCAGGAGAGGAGAGGAACCAAGAAGCTGCAAGCTTTATTATGTTTTCCTCTGCATAGTGAACAGCAGCGTCTCTGTGTGTGGACTTGAGCTCTCTAGCAGACTGCGAGTCCTTAGTGGGACTGACGGTGTGGGACGGGCTGCGTGAAGACACAGGTAGGTAGAGCCCGATAGGAGAAGTCCTTGAACTTTTCAGGAAAGCTGTGCTAAGTGCCTCCGAATGGAGAGATGAGTTAGCCCTTTCAGGGAACCATTCGATAAAATCCACAACAGGACCCGAAAACATCATTTCTGAGCGAGGCATCTCTGGGCCGTGCTGTGGCTTGCTGCTCAGGATATTAACCTCTGTTGCCACCTAAAGGAATCATCGTCTCCAGGGACAGCAAGAAATTCACTCTGTGTTTGTTCTCTCCTTCGCCTCCCTCCCCTCTGTCCTGGCTCCACGTCTCCCCCAGAGGATTTCCAGCCCTGCAGAGGAGGAGCCAACGGCAGCACAACGTGGTCTATAGCAGAAACCGCCCTCCCTCTCTCGCCCCTTTCCTTGCCGTGAGGCAGCGCGCAGAAATCTTCCTCTCTGTCTCCACTGTTCCATTCTCTCTGTTGGATTTCCGAGCTCCTCTTTCATCCACGGCTTCTCCTGTCTTGGCTTCCGCGTGCTGCCCGCTCACCGTCGCTACCTCCCCACTCCCTTTGAGCAAGAAGTGTCTCCATCCTCTTGAACTGTCTTTGCCAAGTTGAGAGTTGCATACCCTTTGCTTGGCCTGCGGGGTGGCGAGTGCTCCACGCTGGGTCCGGCCCTGGCTCTCTGGTTCTCCAGAAGGAAAACATCCATCTTTTATTTTAGGGATGACAACAGCTTCCCAGATCATCTTGCCTTTTAAGTGTGGAGGTGCTGAGTATGGAAGTTCCTAATGGGCCATCGCTTGATGCAAATATCACTCGAGAATCCCCAAGATAATCTGATTCTTTGTAGGCACTTTGCACACAATAGGTGCATAAAAATATTTATCAAGGGATGGATTTTGAAATTCTTCAAATTATTTAGGTGAATTCAAACATCATAAGGACATGTGACAAGCAAGTGATCAAGAGAGGGACAAGGGGTGAGGAAGTCAGGATGGCTGGTTTGTTCCTCCTGGTGCTTCTTTTCTAAAAGAATAATAACGAGTCACAAGATTCATTAATTCAGTTCAGAAGGAGTCCGTCATTAGGGTTGTGCAGCTCCTAATTGGCTAGTGGAAAATTATCAGCAGACTCTGCAAGCAAGGAAAAAATAACCGATTGATTTTCTCCCCTTTTCTGCTTTGAAAGTACACCAAAGTCCAGTTGGATTGTAATAGTCACCAGAATAGACACTTGGGGTAGAGAGCAGCCATTATGGACCATCCCCATTTCGGTACTCCAGAACCTTCTATTCTCTAGCAGACCTCCCCCACCCAGCACCCAGGACCCTGAGAATAGTCCCTAAGGTCTTAGGTTCTGACCAGCAGTTTTCCAAAGAGCCAAGCCCCACATTCCTAAGCATCCTCACCTGGGAAGGCAAACTTGAACCCTTTACTGTGGAACAAACTCTGTGAGTCCTTGCCCACTCACACTGCCCTTCCCACCGCCGCCAGCCCCCACCCACAGCCGCCCTTTACAGCTGAGAAGAACTAGGCACACAGAAGTGACATCACATACCAGGGCCACATGGGCAGAGCCATTCAGAACTTGAATCCAAGCCCCTTGTTTCCACCCTGCGAGCCTTCAGAGGGCTCTACGCACATACCCTGGCCTACTGTGGCCTTGTGCTCATAGTCACTGTTAGCCCTGGATTTTATTCTGTGTCCCATTAAGTGTGCCCCATCGAGGGCCCAGCCTGAGCTTGCCAGGAAATCTGGGTTCTGACACGCCTGACTCTCCAAACGCCACTCACTCCAGCTGCCGTGTGCCTTGCGGAGTGACCATTCTGCCGTAACCCCCCTCATTCCTGCGAGGCCGAGGGAATGCGACACTGAACCTCAGGCCAGACCCACCAAGCGCCTCTTTGGGTTTTGCCCTTTCATTTTCGGAGGTGTCCTCAATGTAAACTATCCATTGGTTTTATGTTTGCAAACATTTTTCAGGAAACAGCAAATTTCAGTCCCCTGGAAGTCATGGAAGTCTTCAGAGGAAGCTTCATGGCGTGTGGGGTACTTGAAAGAATTTCGCAGCCGCACGGGCCTGGGTTCATTCCAAGCACTGCAGCCTGGGAGATCCCGGGCAGGCTCTTTCTCTTCTCCAAGCCTGTTTCCTTCTCCGAAATAGCGTTCTCACGGGGTGGTTTCTCTGACGGACTTGCCTGCGGTTGCAATCAAGCACCCCAACCTGCACCCCTCCTACAGCCCTCCTGACTCTGTCTTCTTCTTTACAGAGTACTTACCACCTTCTAGCATAGTACCTAGTCTCCTCGTGATATTTGGTGTCTGTCTCCACCCCCGGACTGTGCGCTCCAGGAGGGCAGGGACTGGGATCTGTTTTTGCTCGTTGCTGTAACCATGGCAACTGGGACGTTGCAAGCCACCAACCCGCCTTTGTCCAGGGCAGGAAACGTAGGACAGGTGGGGATTCAGCAATGGCGGTCCCTTCACACCGTCACAGGGCTGTTTTTTCAGTGATACACAGTGATCGGTGGTGGCAAAAGCATCCTTTTTTTTTTTTTTTTTTTTTACATTCCAGAAAATAGTGAACTTGACACAGAGGAGGGGAGGCGGTGGGGGGGGGGTGGTTAGGGCAGGGAAGAGAGAGAGAGCAAGAGAGAGAGGGAGGGTGGTGTTCAACACACAAAGGATAAGAATAAGGAAAGATAACAAAAAGGAAAGTGGAGAAAAAATAAATGCCTGAGAAGGAAGTGCTGGGGGGATGAGCGTCCTCTAAATAGATCCTGGCCACGCTTTCCTGCCTCCACATCACTCACGGTCCCTGGCACGGGGATGCTCGGGGACAGCTTCCCCTGAGTGTTCGCTTTCAGGTCGGCGGGGAGGAGAAGATCCCGGACGAATAATGCAAAAGATTTTTAACCTGTTCAAAATTCGATGGTTCCGTTTAGCCTCAAATATAAGTAGTTTGGCCACAAGACCTGTATTCAAATGATAATACGCATTTTCAGCTTCTCGGTCAGTTTACAGGTACGGATCAGGCCATTCCTTTGCTCATTTATTTATTAAATCTTGGATGAAGTTCTGCAAAATGCCAGGTGGAAATCAGGATGGGAAGTGGCTCCTTTCGGGGTCACTGCCCTCAGTCCTTACAGCCTACTGGGAGAGATAGGCCCTAATTCAAAGAATAGACATACACACATACATGTAAATTACAACCATGATAAGTGCTCTCATGGGACTGCGAGTTCATAATATCAAGATTATATCTAATCAGAGAAGACTTCCTGGAGGAGGGGACATGAGAATGAATATTTGAAGGAGTAGGAGTTAATTGGGTAAAGAGAGGAAGAAAGACCATTCCAGGTCAGAGGGCAGTGAGTGCAGAGATCAGTGAGGAAGAGGAAGACAGGGCCTGAGTGAAGGCTGGTGTCTGGAGAACAGAACTGGGGGGGTATAGGGTGGGGGGACGGTGCTGGATGGTGTGGGGACGGGGGTGCAGAAGTAGTTAAGTCCCAAAGGGTGTTAGTCTTGTTTAAAGGTTTTGCTCTTTGACTTCTGGCTTCTTGCTTATAAGCTGTGTGACCCTGGATTAGTTAATCCCATCTCTGTGCCTCCTTTGTGCCATCCGTTTAGTGGAGACGACAGTGACCACCCTTTGGGTCGTTGTGAGGATTCAAGCCCCACTCCCCGCTCTTCTTGTCATGCTCCTCCCACTTCCATCCCAATCTAATCATGCTGGTCTCTCTGGCCTCCCAACTTCCCCTGACAGTACAGAGAAGGGAGGGAATAGATCGACTCAACTCCCATCCAACAAAATTCAAAATCAGCTCAGTGGAAGGGTTGACGGCAGATGCCAGCCCTGAGCTAACATGGGAAGGCAGTGGGGAGCAGGCGCCCACCGGCCTGAGAACCGTCCAGGCCAGTCCCCACCGGGGATACCGAAAAACAGGCACCTCAGTCCATACCAGACATTTGAGGTAGCCTGTTGCCACCTCCACTCCCCCTCCCACAAATTCAGAGAGATTCCTGGCGTCTCTCCCAATCGGTTAGGATCATCAAGGATTCGAGCTGGAATTTGAATGAGGCTCAATTATATCCAGCAGACTTTTTGAAAATAGGAATGAGAGAGGAGAGATGCTCATCCCCGATGCAAAGGAATGCATGTCAACCATTGTGAGATCATCGGTGAGCTGCGTGGGTCTCACGGTATCCTAGTCCTCTCTCCCGGGTACGAGAGGGCCTTCTTCTCCCACTTCCGTTCTCCCCTTGGTTCTAAGGCACGATCAGTTATAAAGTGAACTATCTACTGGAACAGCTTTTGGCAGAGGGGAGAACGAAGTTAACGGACACATCGGTTGTAAAACACACTCGAGGCTCAGAAACCCTGGAACCTAAAATATGTGCCTTAGAAGCAAAGGAAGATGGTAAGCTATCTTGCTGGCAGAGGGAAATGCAGGCAGGGTGCTGAGAGAGCCCGAGGGATTTCGCCAGCACACAGCTGGCGCCTGTCCCGTGACTCAGGGAGCAGCAGAGGACAGAAGAATGTGGGCCCACCAGCACCTTTCTTGACAAGGTATAGGGTGATAGTGGATCTCTGTCCAACAGCCGTTCCCTGAGCACTAGCAGGTACTGTGCGAGGGTCTAGGACGGAGTCAAAGGCTCCGTCCCTGCCCTCGGGCAAGAGGGACTTCTCATCGGGCACAGGAGACACACCAGTGAGCAGAAGACGACGACAGCAGAGCACGAAACATGAGCACAGGGGGTTCTGGGAGCACAGAGACTAGGGGGATAGTGGATGCCGCGGGACACCGGGTCCTGAAGGATGCATAGGGGTGAGCAAGGTAGGGAGAGGAAGAGCACCTCAGACTGAAGGAAGGGCCGAAACAGATGCCCAAGCCGCCATGCCGAGGGTCCCGCGCTGCTGGAAGAGAGAAGGCAGGGAGGAGTGAGCATGGGAGGCTGTGCGGATGTGCTCCCAAAGGAACAGAAATGGCTCACCAGACATGGGAGAGAAGGAGGCCCAGTAAGGCGCAAGCAAGGGCAG
Organism: Martes martes; assembly: GCF_963455335.1. Classification (NCBI taxonomy): domain Eukaryota; kingdom Metazoa; phylum Chordata; class Mammalia; order Carnivora; family Mustelidae; genus Martes; species Martes martes. Next base: position 11,321,745 of record NC_137895.1, read on the forward strand.
CCAGTGGCTTTGCCCATCAGCGAGCCCACTGAATGTGGAGGCTGTCTCGGAGGGCATCCGGGCTTGGCCGGAGCTGGTGAGCTTTACTGGGAAGGGGTGAGGCTCAACGTGCAGGTGGTTGCAGTGAGCAGGCGACTCCCACAGAGCTGGTTGTAGTAAACAGAGGGAAGATAGAAGATTATAAGGGATGCACAAAACACGTGCATCGAGGTCCTCCCTTCTCTTCTGACGTCCCGGGGTAACGCCCCACTCCCGCCCTCGCCGCCTGCCGTGGTTGCAAAGATGCAGGAAATCTCTGCTCAGATGTCACCTTCTCGAGGAGACTTCCTGACCACCCTATTCTAAAGAAGCCCCCAGTCCTGCTACCCTCTTTCCGTTCCCTCTTCAACCTTTAACATTGACTTTTCCCTTCCTAACATTTACTTGTCTGTGATCTGTGCCCCTCTCTAAGACTGTATGCTCCATGAAGGTGGGCCCCATGTCTGCCTTGGCCCAGAGAGAGAGAGAGAGAGAGAGAGAGAGAGTGCTAAGGAGCCCCACGTTGGATGAATGACTAAAGAAACAGCTCCCGCCCTCAAGGAGCTCCCATCGAGGGAGGGGACAGACAGGCTCCCACAAAAACTCCCAGCACGCTCTTGACCAGTCTTTTCTCCTAGGCTTGGCTGGAACCACACAGTGAAAGACACGAGAATAGGCAGGTGTTCCCACTTGCACCCTGCACCCTGGGAGGCTCTCTGGGGCGGGGCGAGGGGTGCCTCCTGGCCACAGCTTTGGCATAAAGCCTCAGGAAGCTGATAAGCCGCCCAGCGCCAGCTCCCTCCCGGGAAGCAGTCACCTTTTCTTGCGATCTAAATCCTTGTCCATTATCACCTGGCCCAGAGGCACTGACTTAGCAGCGCTGGGTCTGCTCTGAGGAGCCAACGGTCTTTATTCCCTCTTCCCTGAACTTCCTTGACCTTGGGTAGTCTTCCAGCTGCTAACAAGAATGCTGAGGATTAGGTGTGCGATCCCAGGTGCATGGCTGCTGCGGTCTTGGGCAGGGAATCAGCACCTTGCTTTGCTACACCAGCGACAGGCCGTTTAAGCCCCCAGCGCCAGCTTCTCTCTGGCCTGGCTATGGGGCAGAATTCACTAGTGACTGGCTGCTGCTGACCCCGAAAACCTTTATTCCAGTCTCGCCCCATTGTTCCCCTCTCTTGCTTTCTCTGCATAAAGGATCATGCATTCTTTTCTGTCACTTCCCTCCCCGCACCTCTGATCCTTCATCCTCCTTGAATTGATCCTAAGGTTGGAAACCCTTCTCCCCAGTTTTCCTCCGATATCTTTTGCGAAGAAGGCAACCCTGGCATCACTTCGAAATTCACCGTAACTCTCATAGTAACAGCTAATCACTCACTGAGTTCTTCCTGGTGCTAAGCACTATTTAGATGCTTTTCAGAGGTTAGCTCTTATTTAACCTTTACGATTCTGAAGGTATGTGCAGCGATGCCCATTACCTCCATCTTAAGAGGCTCAGAGAAGTTAAGTAACTCAGCCAAGGTCACACAGCAGAGCTGGTAGGGCTGGGATCCCAGCCCAAGCCTGTCCATCCCCAAAACTTGTGCACAGACTTCTGTTATGCTAAGTGTATTTACAATTTTCCCCTAGCCCCCAGATATATAGATAAATTTCTCGGAGAAGTTGAAGGCAAGACCAAGCAGAAATTGTCATGTGCACTCCGTGCATGATGAAGTCTTTGAAGCCGTGATGCTTCAGTCGGATAGGCTCCTTACCCAGGGCAGACTGGGGACAAGGGGAGGGGCTGCGAGTTTTTCCTTATTGCTTTGAAAACAGAAGAATGCCTCAAAATGCATAGACATCCCTTTTTCTGTAATCTGCGGATATATACACCCTCTCCCCAACCCTCTGCCCAGAGGGCCTGTGCCCAACCACATTCTGCTTGTCTCCAGGATTTGGCTAAATTGCCACTTCCCCAAAACCTCAGCTGCCCCCCACGTAGGTGACATCCCTTCCCTCTTTCCTTCCACAGCATCCACACATGCCTCTAACACATTGTCCATCTTCCCATTGCTTATTTCCGGCTCTGTCTCCACTTCTAGACCACAAGTTCCCTTAGCCACTTTATCAACAAAATTCACTTGGTTTCTACGTGCCAAGTACCACTTAGGCTCCGGTTTAAAAAAAGTGAGAAGATGTAGCCCGACCCTCCAGGAGCTTTTGCTTTAGTGGGGGTTGTAGGGACACAAGCAAGCACACTCGGGGTGGGGACCTTGCTCCAGGAAGAGGTGTGAGAGAGCATGGAGTGTTCAAGGGACCACACAAGGTTTCTGGTATTGCTCAGAGGGGTGGGAGGGGAAGGTATTAGTACCAAGGGACAAAACTGGACAGAGCCCACATCGTGGAGGGATGGCTACGCTGTACGAAGAGACCAGAGAGGAAATTGTCAAGAAGGGAATGACTCTGTCAAACTCGTAGCTTGGGAGGATGGTTCGGGAAGTAGGGATGGGAAGAGGAGGACAGAGAAGGGACTCCAGGAAGGAGGGGTGTGCAGTCTGGCAAGTGATGAAGCAGCCGACCCAGGGCAGAGGGCTGACCCCAGAGGATCCACAGGACCTGGGGACTGTTGTTGAGTAAGATGTGACCGTGAGTGACCTTGTCCGAGATGGGGCAAAGAAGAGAAACTTGCAGGGAGAAGTTGGGACCTTTCGTCTTGGATAGAGGAACTCCATACCTATGTCCCCGGGCCTTGCCCAGGGCCAGGCATGTAGTCAGAGCTCGGTGAGTGTTGTGTTGAATGAATGAATGAAGAAAAAGACATAGGACGTAGCTTTGCATCCCAAGATCGGGATACATATTAATGTCAGATTTTCTCCAGCACCATCATAATCAAAGGATATTCCAGGCAGTCCTGGGTTCAAATCCTGACCCTGTCCCTTACCAGCTAGGTGACCTTGGGCAAGGAATGTCAGCTCACTGACTTGATTTCCTCAAGGATAAATGGGGAAAGTTGTATCTCACTCCTGAGCTGGCTATGACATTTTTAGTAAGATGTTCCGTGTCAAGTGTTTAGCAACAGGCTAGCTCAGAGTGCGTGCTGACTGAATCCCAAGGGCGTGCTTATCCATCGGGGGCTTGTTACGGATCACACCTCCTGACCTAGCCAGGGGTTGCAAACGGTGACCTGCGCGTGAGTTGGGTGTAGCCCTCAAATCTTCCACAAATGAAGAACTTTCCTACAAAAATCCCTATTTTCAGCTTCTCTTGAGAAAAACAATCTGGTTTTTGTAAGCGCGGGCCCCTTTTCCTGTCTGGCCACAATTGGCAGGGGCGCGGCAGGCAGCAGCTGTCCCTCCAAGTGTGGCAGGGGCTCTGCGGTTCCCCCCAAAGTCCCCTCGGCTCCCAAGCGTCTTCCCTGGCTGCCCGCCTCGAATGCCCAGCTCGTCTGATGCCAATGGCAATTTGTAGGCGGAGTCTTTGTCTTCTGATGGCCCCCAGTGCTGGAAATGTAAGTCAACCAAGAGCGGCCCAGGCAGGGCAGAGCCACTAACGGAATGAGGGAAGCTGTGCCTCTGGAAACAAACGCGCACACGGGGAACCAATGTCCCCTGGCAGCGGCTGCTGACGAGATTGATTAGGGGGAGGGGGAAGCCAGCCTCACCGGCCCCCTTTCACAAAGCATCTCTACAGTAACTTGCTGCTTGTAAACAGAGGCTCTCACCCATTTTATGCCACCCCCATAGCTTCTCGCTCAGAGGTTGACATTTTCTGACCTTGACCCCGGTTCGGGGAAGCGCACCCTGTCGTGCAGACCACGTGGTGAGCTTTATTCAATAACTAAATGGCAGGCTCCGGGGAGACAGCCCACACTGTCGCCCCGGCTGAGGAGAGAGGGCGGGGGTGTTGCTGGAGTGCGGGGAGCACGGGGGATTCTCTGCTTTCTCTGCTTTCCGTCGTGGTTGCTTCAGAGAGAAGAGGGAAATTTCCCGAGTCTTCGGGTTGGGGGTGGGGGCGCCTCCCGCGCCCAGCCATTGCTCTGGATGGATAGGATATGAACGTGAAGCCATACAGTTGGATCCGGGGGATGCTCAAATCTGATCCCAGCTGACACGTGTCGGATGCTTGGTATGCCAGGTTCTGTGCTGATTCGTGGGGTTCGGAAACCAGTCAGCTCCTGGGGAAGGGGTTCTGCCCTGCTCCCTGCTGCTGACATCGCCCATCCTCTTCCCAGCCTTTCCTCCCTACTTCATTGTCTTCATCATGCTTCCCACTCCCTGAATTTGTGTAGAGTGTATATTATTTCTCTCCCAACCAGAATAGAAACCCTGGGGGACCAGGGTCCTTTGTCTGTCCTATTTACTGTCATAGCCCCAGGACTGAGATCAGTGTCTGGCACATAGTAGGTACTTAGTAAATGTTTGTTGGATGACAAAATACATGGCCCTGCTCTGAAAGAGACGGAGGCCTAGCAGAAGAGACAGACCCATATGAGAAGCATTGCCAGGGAGCTCCCACACCGATAAAGGGGTGTGTATGGGCGGGACGAGACAGCAGATCTATCTGGGGAGGTCAGGAAAGGGAGTCTTAGGAAATGCCCTCTGCAATGGGTTTTGGAGCATGAATAGGAGTTTGCCAAGTAGATCTGAAGAGAATGGCCCAAAGAAGGACATGACACTACCTGAGGACGCCCCCATGCGGGTGGGGCCAAGGAGAGAGCAGGGGCCTGTTCGAGAGCAGTATTTTCAAACTGTGATGGAAACACTAAGCCCTGGGGGTCTTACTGACCAGCTGGTGATGATTCGGGGGGGTCCAGGCAGGGGCTGAGATGTTGTTTCTAGCTCCCAGGTGAGGCTGATGTCACAGGTCTGCAGGCCACGCTTTGAAAAACAAGGTTTTGGAGCATGGCCAAAGGACAAGGATCTAAATCCTGCCTGTGCCACCAGCCAACTGGCCTGTTCTTGCTTACCTCTGGAATGAACATAGTGGTCTTCCTCCCAAGCACTGAATAAGTTCGGAACACCTGAGTTTGATAAAGGCATTAGTTCAGTCCCTGGCCCCTCCCGTCAGTATGTTTCCGCTAATGTGATTATCTAGGGTTAAAGGTGGTGCCCACAGGTGTGACAGGAATGGATGGTTTTCCCTGAGAACTGATGGTGTTTGAGGGTCTCCTGTGTGTTGGGCCGTGTCCTAAAGACCACATGCATGTCACCTCGCTTAGGCCACAGAGCACTCTGTGACGTGGGTGTCATGATTTTTATCTTCCCAGTAGGAAACAAAGGGAGCGTATTCACCTCCTATGACTGCTCTAACAAATCACCCCAAACTTAACGACTTAAAATAACACCAACTTATCACCCTTAGAGTTCAGGAGCTCAGGAGTCTGGAATTCATCTCTCTGGTCTGAAATCAAGGTGTCAGTGGGGCTGTGTTCCTTCTGGAGGCTCTGGGGGTGAATCTGTTTCCTGGCCTTTTCCAGCTTCTGGAGATGGCCCTCGTTCTATTGGGGCAGAAGGGCTTCCTCCATCTTCCAAGTTGGCAAGTGCCAGACCCAGTCCTTCTCCTGTTGCATCGCTCTGACTCTTGACTCTTCTGCCTCCCTCCTCCACATTTAAGGACCCTCGTGATTACATCGGGCCTGCCTGGATAATCCAGGATAATCTCCCTCTCTTAAGATCAGCCGATTAGCAACCTTAATTCCCCCTGGCCATGCAGTGGAACATATTCGTGGGTTATAGGAATTGAGATGTGGGCACCTTCAGCAGGCCATTACTCTGCCCAAAACAGGAAATGAGTGTTTAAAGATCCCCTAATGTCACAACCTCAGAATGGTACTCCTGGAGGGTATTTTAGAGCTTATATCAGGAAGGATTAGACTTGACAAGTAACAGAAACATAAAATGAACAGAGGCTTAAATAAGACAAAAGTTTATCCTCTCTTAAGTAAACCAATCTGGAGACATGTAGTACAAGCTTGGTGTACAGGTGGCACAAAGAGGTTAGCAATGCAAGCGCCTACCAGCTCCCTGCTCCACCATCCCTCTGGTGTGGCCTTCAACCTCACAGTCTATAATGGCTGCCAGAGATCCAGCCACTGTCCTCACGTTCCAGGCATCAAGGTGGAGAATGGCACAAAGAGACACAGGCAGAGGGCACCTGTCCCATGGTTCTTAAGGGAGTTTCCTAAGATATCACACAACATTTTTGCTTCGGTCATTGGCCAGAAGTGTCACCTGACCATACATTCCTTCTAAGGAAGTCTAGAAAAGAGCATCTTTATTCCAGGTTGAGGGAAAATATCTACCAGTATATCCAGGGAGCTCATCTAGTCCAGACCTTGTGGCCAAAGAACTTGAGGCCCAGAGAGGGAAGGGACCCCGCCAGTGCCATCAAGCCAGCCGACAACACTCCAGGACCTATACACCCTGCTCCCTCCCGGCGTTTAGTGCAGAGCCTCCAGCACCCAGCAGGGCACTCAGGACATAGTAGGAGCTCAGTAACAGTTGTGGGACTAAAGGACTTTTGGCATCCTGCAACACCAAACAATTCCCCGTGGACCACACTCACACTGCCTCTCTCTGGGCAGGGCTGCCTGTGCTTCTGGATCTCTATCCCATTGCTCCCACCGACGCCTCTGTGCATCCTTGGGTGAGCTCCGGGCTTCTCTACCTGTCCCATGAAGTCACATGGAAGGACAGCAGGATCTGGCCAAAGGGAGCCTTCAGATAGCACTGAGACGCAGAGGGATGGGGACATCTGCTTGGAGACGGGGCTTTATGTCTGGGGGGTGGGGGTGGCCAGAAACTGTCTGGCATTCCGCAGTGACAGTGTTCACGCCAACACGGTGAAGTGGGGGATGGAGACTGATCAAAGCCCGAAGCCAGGCAGCCACCCATCTTCCCACGGGCTGCAAAACCCAATGGTTGAGCGTCTGCTGCCCCTGCAAGTTCAGATGTGCACAAAGACTTTATACTTTCTCAGACTTCTCTGTTTTCAAGCCTCTGTCTCCTCAAGCAGGTAATAAGGCCCTTGAGACAGGGGACTGTCAGATCTGTCTGTGTGCCCCATTGCCCGGTGGGGTGCCTGGTACATGACAGGCACTTGGTCCATTAACATGGGACTGGACGATCAGTCAGAATGAAATAGCCGTGCCAGTGTCTGGCACATAGTAGGCTCTCGGCAAACTGTTCTAAGAAAAGGAGAGATAAAAGGAGGAAAGGAAGGAAAGATGAAAAGACAGATGCAGGAAGGGAGGGATCAATTGGCTTGAGTCTTGGCTCGCCGTGGAAGCAGCGGCTCGGAGAACAGGCTGCTCTCCCGGCCTCCGCCCTGCAATAGCAGAATTCCTTCCCCCAGGACCGAGTTCACAGGAGAACAGAAGAACCTGGCCCGGAAGATCTGTTTCAAAGGGCCTCCCCTCCAGCTTGAGAACACTGTGCCTTTCGGGCTTCCCAGGGGGCCTCGGTGGCCACGGCGCCTGGCACAAGGGTTCCACGGACCTGGCCAGAGGCAGCATAGGTGGGGTGACAGATGCACGCGAGGGAAAGAGTAGTGAAGGGGAGAGGACACCTCCCCACCCCCAGCTCCATGTCTAAGACCAGGAGAGCAGGAGGCGGGACCAAGGAACAAACAGGAAGCAGAAACTCAGCAAAATGAGGTTGGTGCTGCGGGAAGAGCCTGCAAAGGATGGGCAGAGACCGCTGGGAGGGAGGGAAGACAGCCGGGCATGGGGGCCAACCCCTCTCAGAGCAGATGGAGCAGCAGAGCCACAGGGTCCGTGACAGTTGGTCAGAGAGAAGAGGAGCAGCAGCAGAACTCCGAGAAGGGTCTCACCCCAGGCAGGGGCAGACACCCCTTTCCAGCCCCCAAAACACTGCAGGAGGAGAATTCACCCAGACCCAGAGAGTACAGAGAACCACCAGGCAGGGGAGGAATGTTCGTGGACTGAGGGATGAAGCCACAAAGCCTGTGGCCAGGATTTGGGCTAAAATTACAGGCCAGGTGACAGGACCACACACCAGAGCAGCCTGGGACCATAGATTTTCCCTAGAACCCAACCACATCCTGCCCTAGTTTCTTCCCTGATTGATTAAGCAGCACAATCCAACAGAAAGAGCTCTTTCTTTAGGGCATCAGACGGGCGTGAGTTTGAACCCCGACCAGCTCCGCAACCCCGGGGAGGGGGGTTATTCTCTGCCATCTCTCATCTGCCACAGAACATAGGAATTATAATGCGTACCACACAGTGCATTATAAAATTTAAAATAATCTCTATAAAGCACTTGTACACAGAATAGGGGTTCAAAAGATCATCGATGTCGCGAATCGAGATTTCCCAGCCTTCCATCATTTGGGTATCCCCTTCTTTACATTTGCTGTATCCAGGTACCACCTATATTGTTATTAATTGAACAGTTCTCTATAACTGACCCTGTTTTAGCCTCATCCTAAGCAATAATAGCCAAGGAATCACTGGCTTGATGCACTAGTGAAAATTCTAACACACATTAAAAATTCTCCACTTAGATCAGTTGAAATGTTCATCCCTCTACCAACTAAATTCATCCCAGATACCACAACAGCCCATCATTCACTTGGCAAAAGCACCATTCTGACTTATAAACCATCCACCGGTTTTGAAGAAGATGGAGAGACTGGGGTCCCTTCATTGTCATTACTCACTGACTTTCTTCTTTAGTGGCAGGGGGTCACTGGCGTGGAAAGCAAAGAGAAGGTCAGAGGCCAATCCACAGAAATTGCTTGGACTCCAAGAGCCTTTCTGTGGCCTAGGGAACACTCAGCTCTTCATTAAAATGTGACCCATGCTTACATCTCTGGAAGGACAATGGTGTGGACTACAGCCCAAAGAGAGGTCGTGAGCCTATCTCCCTTGCTGACAGATGGGCTTGAGCTGGAGGACTTGCCTCTGTTTTCCCATAGGGTCTTCAGGAACCTGAAGAGGGTCAGGAGATGCCCCCTCGCAAGACCACCTAAGTGAGAGGAATTTGCTCTTTCCTCTGCATCTACTGGAAGTAAAGGGATTTCCTTCTCTACTCTAGAGTCTCTCAAACATTGAGGGATTCGCCCCTAGTGTGAAGAAGTGCTATGAGATCTCTCAATAACAATTATCCCTGGGGGTGAGACCAGCCTTGTAGGAATAGTAATGACCATCTAGCATGACAGTAATGGCAGAAAGGACTTGGACAGTCTGGGACAGTTTCACAATAATGTGGGTTAGGACTCCAGGTGTTGGGTCAGAGCAGAGGAACACAGGTACGTCCTTTTCTACCTTGGATCCTGACTCAACCACTTGGTTTCCAGGCTCATCTGTAGAGCATGCTCTTGAAATTGTAGCTCAGAATGTCACTCCGAACATGTTTTTCCTGGAGATCCAGCACTGTCTTGTTACAGCCTAGACCGCTGAGAAGAGACAGTTATTTCTTAAGCAGTTGAACAAATCAACACATTATTAAAGGTATAAACTAATTGCGGGGTGTTAACGTGGGGGCCTAGAAATAAATCACCCTCTATGCGGCCATGAACGGAGAGGCTGGGAAAGAAAGAAAGGATGCCTCAAAGAAAGAATTGAGAGCAGTGTGCTTTCCCTTTGGAGGGGCCTGAGCTGTCATGAACTAGTTGGCTCTAAGAGCCCCCTTTGGGATGACAGGCGTGGGGGAAGTAAGCGTTCTTGCAATGAAGCTGATGGGATTTTAATAGCCAGACAGATGGCCTGAGAAAAAAGGGAAGATTTTTTTTTCAAATGAGGGAAAACACTTCCATAGCTTTCCTTCAATTAAAACAAAGTGAGAGCCCTCCGTGTCGGGAAGATTTATCACCATTATTAGTATTGTCAGTTTGGAGGTCTTTTTTTTAATAATTGCATGATTAAGCATCAATAATAAAGTAGGGTAGTATTTTACAACAAATTAGAGGGTGTAGATGTCCACTGACTTTCAATGCAATTATTATCACTTTGGCCTCATTTGATTTCACAATAACGATCCCAAATAATTGTGTTGTTGCTCTTCTTATTTATACAATCAAACATTTATTGCTTATCGGATTTTTTAGTGGCCATCCTCCTAGCAACTGCAGGTTCCACACAAGCCACCGGTGAGCAGCCAGCATCTTGTACCACAAAGCCTAGTAAGAGGAGGAAATGCAAAAAAAAGGAGGCATTCCAAAAGAAAGAGAGGCTAGAGAGGGAAGGAAGAGAAGAAAACATCTGCTGAGCAACCCTCCTAGGTGCTGAGGGCTTTCATTGTATCCTCAGAACCACACATAGCATCTGTCTTAGGGTCTCGTGTAGCAGGGAGGAGACTAAGGAGCTAAGAGAATAAGTAATTCATCCAAAGTGGCACAGCTAACAGGTGCAGAGGTGGGAGCCAGTTTCAGGGCTCCCTCTTCACCCTCTTCAGTCCAGCAAGGTGCTTCCCACCCTGTAACTCCTTCTCCAGGTATTACCATACTGTGAGAACCATCCCTGTCCATGAAAATGGGCTATCCAGAGGTTAAAGGTAGCAAATCCACAGGGGAATTCTACCTCCACGTCTGTCTATGTTACACTTCCTTAATTCAATGAACTGATTCTCCTAATGGCTGAACATTGTAAAGATAAGCTGATGGTAGAGGGATTGCTGACCCCCAAGACCATACAGCCCAGGCATCCTTTATCTGTGCCCAAAATGGACACCATAGCAGAGGAGGAAGTGATGTTCCATAGGAAATATACATATACCAAGTACATGCCTACCATGGGCTGGGTACTTTGGGAGCTACCACTGTATAGCCTTTCTTTCATTCAATCTCTACCATGTTTCCTGCATGGCAGTAATTCCCATTGCACAGATGAGAGAACTGAGGCCAAAAGAAAAATGACCTTTTCAGGTTAGTTGCTGGTGGAGTTGGAATTTAAATCCTAGATACCCAATGGATTCTAAACATTAGTAATCAATTTTACTTCAGCATCAGGGTCATGAATTTCAATAAAGGACAAAAGGAAGGAGTGGGAGAGATTAAGGATGTGGTCCGAAAAGAGACTAAGAATAATGGTGGCTGCCCAAGGGACTATGGGTTTAAGTCCTCTCCTGCCTGAAAGCTGACACTCAAGTCCAATTCAGCAAGCACTCACTGGTTGTCAACAATGTGCCCATCATGTCCCTAAAGCACCAGGTGCCAACCAAAGGTTTGGATTTACTGCCTTCTTCCATTTTAGAAGCTTTTGATGCTGAATAAAAAGATGTACTCTTTTCCCCACAGAAAGATAAAATAATTGAGTTGCTCTTCACTGTGCTGTTTCCAAATAAGAAAGTTCTAGTCTCTGTACTAGGGCGTTTGGAAGCATTCTCTATGTGCTAGGTTGCTGCATTGGTTCGCTTTAGGCTTTGAGCTCCAAACCAACTGCAAGTGAGGGTGGAGGTCTGAAGAAAAAGAAAAAGGGAAAAGTCACTGAAGTGCAACCCAAAAGAGAAAGAAGAAGAGGACGGGTAGACAGATGATGGGTAGTTTGATAGATAAATGGATGGATAGATAGGTTGATCGATCAATTGATAAGATAGGCAGATCTTGAGTTTCTAACTTATGAAGAAAGCAGATAAAAATTTTTAAATAAAACATAAGACATATTTCTATTTTCCATTCCTATTCTTTATTTAAAAAAATAAATTTATGGGGTGCTAAGTGACTCAGTCGGTTGAGCAACCAATTCTTGGTTTCGTCTCAGGTTGTAATCTCAGCGTCATAAGATGAACTCTGCATTGGGCTCCATGCTCAACAAGGAGTCTGAGTGGGGTCCTCTCCCTCTGCCCCTGCCCCAGCCTCTGCTCTCTCTTTCTCTCCCTCTCAAATAAATAAATAAAATAAATCTTAAAATTTTCAAAAAATAAAAAATAAATTTATAAAAAGGTTAACAGGAAAAAAGTATAAAAGAGTGCAGGACAGATTCAGAGTTGTTAGATGTGGTGTGCTGGTAAAAATAAAGGTACTGGTGAAGAAGGTGATGGTGGTGGTGGTAATGATAGTGTTAGTAGTGATGGTGGTGGGAGTAGTGGTAATGGTGGTGATGATGAAAGTGGTGATGGTAGTACTGGTGGTGGTGATGATGGTTGTAGTGGTGGTGGTGGTGATGGTAGTGGTGAGAGTAGTGGTGATGGTGGTGGTGATGATGGTGGTGGTGGTGATGGTGGTGGTGGTGATGGTGGCATCCTTTGTGCCAAAAATGGACACCATAGCGGTGTCCACCACCATCACCATGGTGGTGATGGTAGTGGTGGTGGTGGTGTGATGGTGTTGATGGTGGTGATGTTGATGGTGGTGATGGTGGTGGTGGTGGTGGTGATGGTGCTAGTGATGGTGTGATGATGGTGGTGGTGGTGATGATAGTAGTGGTGATGGTGGTAGTGGTAGTGGTGATGGTAGTAGTGGTGATCGTGGTGGTGGTGATGGTGGTGGTGGTAGTGGTGATGGTAGTAGTGGTGATGGTGGTAGTGGTGATGGTGGTGGTAATGGTGGTGATAGTGGTGGTGATCATGGTGGTGATGGTGGTAGTGGTAACGGTGGCAGTGGTGATGGTGGCAGTGGTGGTGATGGTGATGAGAGGTAGTAATGAAGGTGGTAATGATCGAGATGGTAATGACATTAATGATCACAGGGATTGTCATCATAAGAACATTTGGAACAGTCTTCATAGCATCCAAAGCCTTTTAACTCATGTTACTTCATTTTAGAAGAGAAATTCTGTTCATACCAATATGCTGGATTTATCAAAACAACAACTATCTCTAATTCTAGTTCCACCCCGAGTGTCACCCAGCTCAGCCAAGTTCAGAGAAAAGCAAGGAGAGCAACAGGCTCTTCCTGAATCAAACACAAATGGACCACTGGACAGAGACGAATAAACAGTTACAGAAGGGAGGACGAGGCTCTGAAAGCCCTTATGTGCCCTCCCTCAACCACCTGCCCCCAGCCACCAGCCCAAGGTCATTCACCCAAATCAGTCCCCAAAATTGATAGTACGTGATGTCCTTGTCACCTGAGAGCTGCTTAGGAGCTCTTATGAAATGCAAAAATGATGGTGGTCTGGTTCCTAGTGGCTAAATAAAAATCATCTGTAATAATTAAAACATATTTACTTTTTAATTAGGTAGCAACTGAGAATGAGGAGTCCATGGAGAGCAATCTCCTATAACCTCTTAAGGAGTCCCACTGACATGGCGAGGGGGGCGTTCGGTGGCTGGTGCCTTTGCTCTTTTCCACATTTTCCTGTAAAGACCTTCAGCCCTGAGCTGTCCACAACACCACCAGAACCGTTCACACATCATATTTTTTTATAAAGAAAATTCAAAATGCTGATGGATATGCTGCCAACAAAATGATTTCTTCAAAAATAACCTAATAACAGAACATCAGATTAAGGCACGGGCAGCTGTGCGGTTTCCTCTGGTCATGCCAGGTGCCAAAACAATTGTCTGCCCTGGGTTGTGCGGAAAACTTTGGGAATGTTGGCTGTGTCGAAGGGCTGGACATTCCAGCAATAACACCAACCACGTGTCTTTGGGAAGAGGGGCGTGCGATGACATTGATGACCTGAGTAAAGTTTGAGGAGTGGGAGAATCAGGTCAAATCCCTGTAAATGTACCTGGGGAAAGAAAAGGCTGCTGCCAAAGGTAGAGCTGTGTCTTCAGCCCTGAAAGAAGGGACTGGTGTCACCTGTAAAAAGGGAAGGTAAGCGTCTGGCTCTGGTCCACCGGGGCGGGGGAGGGGAACAGGTGTGAATGACTAGCATGGAGGTGGAAATTAGGTCAGATCTGTAGTGTGGGGAGGCGTAGGGGGAATGTTATCGCATGTGCATAGGGAAGGATGGAGACAAATTGGGTCACGTCTTTGTGGAAATGATGAGAGAATTGGGTCAGAACTGTGGGGGAGAACGCTCGAGAATTGGGTCGCGTCTTTGGATAGAAGGGGGAATTGGGTCAAATGTGAATGTGTATGGAAAGAGGGTAGTAGAAGGTGATAGAGAGAGTGGGCTGATCCTCTAAGATCAGAGGGGAAGGGGATGAGGAAGAACCTTTGATGCACACAAGGGTTAAAAATTGAGCTTCTGACTGATGGTCCTTTTTTCCCAGTTCTGTGGACTTGCTGACCCCCCCTCACGTAACGTTGGACAAAGTCAGGCTTTCCTCCTCCTACCCCAAATTGCCTGTCATTAACCTCTGCCAGGACAGGGTGTGATTCATTCTTCAGCGCTTTGCAAGACAACCCCAATTGGCATTGGGGGAGGTAACAATTCCATAACTTGGTGTGGCCTCATTTTACCTGGGATGTGAGCCTGGTGAACAGCCACCCTCCCTTTGAGCTTCAGCGTATCAACAGATCCAACACCAATTCTCGCTTCTTTCCACCCACTGGCGTTGTTGCCTGACCTCATGACTCGGAGCCTCAAAGTACATTTTGTAAATAACAGCTGAGTAATAAGTTCATATAAAGCGACCTCCAAACTGGCTTTGTTCAAGTCTGTGCAATCAGGGGCAGCCGAGCCACGACAGTACTCAAAACCATACTTAAAAGGAAAGTACTTTTATTAATTAACTGAGCTCCTATTGGCCACTTGGTTGAACAGAACTCAGGGCAAAAACAGAATGTGCTGTTCACAACTCTGTCCGCGGTGACACTCAACGGAGAAAATGTATTAAATCCGCAGAACTTTATTACGATTGAACAGAGCCACAGGGTCAGCACACGCCAGTATAAACTTCTCCAGTAATTTCAGCTTCATTTATACCCATGTGGGTTAAGCAGGGTTTCTATTAAAACGGATGGTACCCCCCTGACCTGCCAGTTCCTCCTGGGACCTAAGTAGGGAATTATAATGAATCTGCTCAGATAGGACCTCGTTGGTTAAATCTGCATTTCGGCTTCTTCTGAGAATTCCCTTGTATTGAGATGGATCATAGTGATTAATGACATAGGCTTCAGTGGTGTGTGGACCACTCTGGCGCATCCTGGAGAAAGATGCTCGTGGAGACGGTACAGTGATAGGGAAACCACATCATTCCCTCTGCCCCGCACAATGTTTAAGACATGAGATATCCAAGCACCAGTGCTTTCTATTCTTAAGGGGAGACCAGGGGTATTTTGGAATTACGGGGATGGATGCCTGACAAATATACGTTTAGATCAAATACGTTGACTCTGGTTTTCCTGGTCTCTTGGAATCTTTGAATGTAGAAGGATCTCGCAGAGTCTGAAAGCCTTCACCAGGAAGCAGAGAGAGAGGGACTGAAAGAGAGCCATTCCCTCTGCAATTCAAATCGAACCTTCATTTTCCGCCGCAGAGTTATTTTAAGTCATTCATTATTATTTTTCCTCTGAAGCGCAGGCCGTTTGATACCGCAAGATTGTTAGAACCAAAGAGCGTAAAGAGGACACTGAAGTATTATTCCTGCTGCAATTTCAGATGAATTTGGTGCTGACAAAAGATTTTTAAAATACACACGCACACGTGCGCGCACACACACACTTCATATTACAAGAGGCAGAAAGAGAGACGAGTCTTCCAATCAGCAGCTGAGGGAAATGAGGTCCCTGCCATTTTCCCAGGGTGCTCGCCGAGGCTGGCCGGCAGATGTTCCCAAGCAGCAGGGGTAGGGAAAAGGGTACCAGATGTGGAGGTCGAAGATCTGGGCTACAGGCCATTTGCTTTTCCACTTCTGTGTGGTGTGACCTTGACGGAAGCCCTTTCTTCACCCTCCGAGGCTGTCTGCCCCTCTGGAAAACAGATAGTGTAGGTAATTCCTAACACCTCATTAGGGAGCCACAGCGCACAAAGGACCCTCTCGCAGAGCGCCTCCTCTGAGCAGTCTCCCTGGAATGGGGTATTGACAAGGTCTAGGCTTTGCAGGGTAGATCTGAGACTACAGTGACTTAACATAGGGAGTCACTGGTGACCTGAGGCCAGTGGCTTCGCCTCTCTGAGCCTCGCGATTCTCATCAAGACGAGCGATGCCGCTATTACAGTGACCGGGGACATGTGCCTGACACGCGGCAGGTACACCGTGAGTGGTAGCAATTTGCCTTAGTCACAGGTGGCAAATTCTCTTCTCCTAAAGAGAGGGCCATGGTCCCAACCAGTGAAGGATCTGCGGCTCCCACTAGAGAGTCAGGTTTGGAGGGACTTCAAGACCATAGTAATTAAAGGGAGGTCCAAGTGCAGATGGCTGGTGTGCGGTGACAGCGACAGGGAGGGCGAGATCAGCTGCGTCTGTGTGGCCAGCCATACATATCCCATGTTTGGCCTCCTCAGGAGACCGCGTGAGGCAAGCCTCCCCACCCCCCACAAGGGCTGGGGCAGGACCGCAAGGGGACCTGGACACCCCTGCAGGTCCTGTGTGACTGGTAGGCACCCACCGCCTCCGAATCGGCTTCCCTCTCGGTGCCTCTTTAGAATGAGGGAAAGGGGGCACGACAGGCTCCTGGGGTCGCTGCGAGGGTCCAGCCCGACAGTGCAGAGTGTGGTCCGTAAAGATGGCAGCTGTCACTGCCATCTTGTTGTCTCTGTTGTCAGTGGTAGCTCAGAAGATTCAGATCAGCCTCTCTCCCTCCCTCTCTCTCTGTCTCAAATATCTCCCTACGGAAAGGGAAGGAGCAGGGAGCCGGGTCCTTTGGAGCCCCTGACACCGCAGTGACAGCCGTGTCTTCAGCTGGCAGGGTGACATCAGAAGCTTAATGTCGCCCAGCAGGCCCGTGGTTTTTTGATGGGACGTAATTCCTAGGACTGTTATCCATACAAATGAGACTTGCCATCTTGGACGTAGGCCCAGCTCTCTGAAAAAAGTCAACATGCAGAAGCACCCGTGTCACAGGGTGGCATTCACTCCCACCTGGCTTCAGGAGCTCTCCGAAGCGCACCTGTTGGGTCAGAGAAGGAGACGAGGGGAAAGGCCCAATACTTTCCAATCCCTCACCTCCTTAAGTTACCGTATTCCGCGCTCCCCCAGGCCGACAAATACCAAAAACCAGAATTCACTGAGCACCTACTATGTGCGGGGCGCTGTTCAAAATGACTGGCTTGTATTATTTCACTTTAATCCTGATTACCAACAACCCTTGGAGATGTTCCCATGATTAAACACATGAGGAAGGAGGCTGAGGGAGAGTCACACAGCCAATCAGCAGAGAGTGGGTTACAAATCTCGCTCCAGGGTGCCCACCTCGAGCCCCTGCAACTTGAGTCAGGCACCATGAGTCCGAGCAAGGTCTAGGGACCCAAACTGCCTGCGTTCAATCCAACTGTTTTGGTGGCTTCCCAAGGCCTTGGCTTCCTCATCTGTTAAATGGGAATGAGTTTACCCTGGGTCCTCGCTGAGGAAGAGGTGACGTCGCTTTCCCATGGTCACCCCTCCCCCTGCTCAGAGGCGGTAGAGCCAAGATGGTGGCCCAGCCCCGTGGCACCATCATCCATGGACCAACGTCAGCCCACAGCTGTCCACTGCAGGGTGGGGGCCCAGCCAGCCGATCTCCTCGGTCTCCAGGGCTGCCCTGCCCAAGCATGGACACCACCAGCCCTTTCTTGATACTAAGGAAGGGATGGGCCACCGGCTGCCCAAGCCCCATGGCCGTGAGCAGTCAAGGGCAGCTGCGAGAGAGTCACACGGCCCGTTATCATTTCACCCCGTCCCCTCACTCACTGCACTCTCCCCTCCAGATGCTCACTGCCACCTCCCCACTCCCCTGAGCATTGTCAGTTCCTAGAATGACAAGCAGAGGTGACATAGGTTAGAACTCTGGTACTTCGTCAACTGTAAAGTGCGCTGCCCAGGTGGGGGCTTGGCATGGAGGCTGGAACCGTTGGGCAGAGTCCAGCGCCCTTCTTCCCCTACCTGAGCTCACCTACTCCGCTTCCTCTAGCAACGGTGCAGCAGCAGGGTGCCAGCCCTCTCTGCTTTCTCCCAGCTCTTGGGGTCCCACCTTCTTCTTCATGTCTCCCCTCGCCCCCCTCTCCCTCCACCCACAGTGTTCTTGCCTCTTCTTTCCACCAGAATGACCCCTCCATACAGATGCTATTTCTTCTGCATTTAAGAATTTGTAAAAGAGATCCGTGTGCCTTCTGCAAGACACTTTCTTCACAGGCGACTGTCCCCATTAAAGGTTTACCAGTAGTCCTGCCATTATTGGCGTTCTGAGAATTCGACTTCCAGTCTTTTCTACGTTCTTCTAACCTTGCTGCCTGTTCAGCTTGACGAATAGCTTTCCTTCCCATCACTGGGCCCTGTCCCGACTCTACTGTCTTTGCCTCTGCGGACATTCATTACTGCACTCCTTCAAAACGGATCTGTTAAGGATGCGTCCAGCCCTATTAGCAAGGGAAATGCCAGCCTCAGCGCACACAGCCTACAGTCCTTGGGTTTGCTTCTCAGACTTCAATGTGCACAAGCCCCACCCCCACCCCAGGGTCTGGTTAAAACACAGATTCAGATTCAGGGGCCACGGCTGTGGGGAACCCACGTGCAAAAGGGGGGGATCCAGTGAAGTTTGATGGTGGCGATGATGTGGGAGGTAGCATGTCTGCTGGGAGCGTGGGGAAGGAGGACTGACCACGTGAAGTGAGAGCTGGAAGGGAATGGAAACTGCTCCCAGGTTCAAGGTCATCCCAACAAGCTGGGGGAATCTGATATCCTAAGACCCAGCTAATTAGCGTCGCTGCTCTCTACCTGCGCAGAGCCACACTGAAGCCAGCCTGCGGAGGACGCCTCTGTACTCGCAGTTTCTCAGCCTCCTGCTCCCCATCCCCTTTCCATCTGTTCCAAAGGTTGCCCCTCCCTGGGCTCCTTCCTGGCCTCCCCTCCACACACTTCCAGCAGCTGTGGCTCTAAGTAAGTTCTCTGTTCCTCTCGTCTCTTCTACCTTGGGCCCAAGGAAAGGTTTTTAGCCTCTCTATGAATTGCATCTGTCTCCTTCTTCCCATCACTCCTTAGCGCCCTTCTTCCTTAGCCTTTTGTTGGGGTTACCACCATTCTGCCCCTCTGAGCCCCTCTCCCATCCCTGCCCTCTTATCTCTGAATACACCTCTCTTCTCTTCAAAAAGGCTTGCCAATTTTCCCACTAGTGGAAGCATCTTTCCTGGGTGAAGGGCTGGGAGAAACTGGAGTGCCGCCTCCACGGCAGAAGCTCTGGGCTCCTGATGGCCTGGGAAGGAGAGGGGAGCTTTGTCCTGCAGAACGTGGAGGAAGGAGCTCCAGGCAAGCCCTGGGAGCACACGGCTCCCGTCACATCTGTAACTTAGAGCACCAGCGCCTCGGGTGTCCCAGGAAACACAGCCAAACCTCTCCCTTTGGTCGACAGGAAGGCTGGGAAGGCACATGTGTTCTGAATATCCAAGCTATTGTCTGTTGACCAGTCCGTGAGTTACTGAACAGTGAGGTTCTGACACGGAGAGTTGCCTTACGACGCTGGGGGAGGTGGCAGGTCTGAGCCCGTCTCTGCATGTCAGCCTATAATCGTCTGTCAGTCAGAGACCTCATCAAGCAAATGCCAATTCCAAGCAGTAGGCCCCACGAAAGGGTATGAATTATTTAAACCAATCAGTTGTCAATGAGTGGCCCAATTATGGGGGTCGAATCCAAGGGGAAAGTAGAGTGGTATTTTTCAGCCTGCTTGCAGATTGTCAGATTAATTTTCACTTATTTATTTCTGACCTTATAGAAAATGTATTAGCACAAGGTCAAAACATTTCTTTCTTTCTCTATAATTTTAGAACTTCAGAAGCATAGGCACGGACACCAGTAGAGTAAAAAACAGATACTTTGGACCCGGCTGGCAACTCCAGCAGCCCAGCCTGCACTTTGGGCAAATGACTTAAACACTGAGCCTCAGTTTCTCCTTCAGAGAAATAGGTATGAGAAGGCCTGCCCTGAGGGTGTTCCGGACACTGAACACACTGTGGGTAGAGCCTATTTTAAAGCTTAGTTACTTAACTACTGTGATAATCAATCTTTCTGTAATAGCCCAGCAAAATCATCAGGTTATAAAGATACAAACTTAAAAAATAGATCCCTCCAAACAAGCCAACCAGCCAGAAGACGCAAGCTATAGAATCTGTATTTACATTTCATGTTCAATGTTATCTGTAAGTGACCTAATTTGACATGTTAGGGCAAAAGTTGGGTTGTGGCGTTCTGAGCTTCAGAAGATGAACTGCTCCCCAATCTATTGGGTTTTTCCTTAATTCTTTCTTCATGTTTGCCCTCTCATCAACAATCAGTCATGGTCCAGCCCAACACCCCAGTGCGGGTCACGGTGTCTGGTGCACAATGGATGTGTAATACAGGCTTATTAATTGATTTTTTTTGAATGAGCAAAGTCTGTGAGGGGAATCTTATAGGTAGATCAGTGTTCTATGGGAGCTGAGAGACGCAGGGAGACTTGATCCCTGTCTTCAAACAGTGTATAATCTAAATATGGAAAGAGAGTGATCACAGAAGCACGCACACGCAGGCACACACCTGTTCACGCACACACTCATACACATGTTCATCCGTGCACATACACACTTGTGCACACGCGTTCGTGCATGCACATACCTGTTAGTACATGTGCACACACCCACGTGTCCAAACATGCTCACACACATACTCACACAATGTTCATGCATACACATTCATGCACACTCGTATTCATACATGCACATGCAGGCACTTGTATACACACAAGTTCATACATGCACATGTACTCATATTCATACACACTCATGTGCACATGTTCGTACATGCATGTACTCGTGCACACATGCACACACATGTTCACACATGCACACACGCGAGCACACAAAGGTTTATACATGCACATTCATGTTCATACATGCCACTCGTGGACACCTGTTCATATATGCGCACGCTTGTGCGCACATGCACACGTATTCATACATCCACATGCACACATGTGCGCACACAAGCAGTGGACTGCCAAAGATTAGAGCAGGTGGTTTGGACTCTGAGTTCAATGCGAGTTCAGATAGAATTTTCTGGCAGTCTTGACTCAAGCCAGACCTCAGAGGCTGCATGGAGGATACAGACCCGAGGCAGGTGGACATCCCGGGGTGAGTGGGCAAGAGTACCCGGGAGGTAAGGAGCCCAGACCGTGGAGCTCTGGCTTGTGCCTGGGAAGCCACATGCTCCATGTGGCCAGGATGCAGAGTGGAGCAGGGACTGGGAAACAGGGGCGAGGGGGAAGAGAGGGCCGGGAGCTCAGCAAAGGTGGCAAAGGCCCCGGAAGCATTGACCAATAGTATCCCCTGCCTCCTGACGGTGCGGAAATCTGAGCCGTCCAAGTGCCCGGACCACTTAGACCAGCCCCAGGCACCAGGCAGGAGCCGGACATGCTCGCCGTTTGGTGGTGATGGTGAACATGACCCTTGAAGAGCTTGAGAAGTAACAGCATGGGTGAACTGCTTTAGAAAGCCAAGACTGGCAAAGCAAAAAAAAAACAAGATAATTACCAGATATTTAGGCCAGAAGAGAACTGATTAGCATAGCTCTGTAAGGCATACTTAACAACACCCAGTGACCTAATTTCTCGAAGGAGAAACATGAACCCTCGCTTTATTCCTCCTTGATCCAGAGGCGATGTGATGGCAAAATGCAGCATTCCCTCCCCGGCTCTTTGTCTCAAAGGGTTTTTAACCAGGGAAATCATCTGAACAGCCTCTCAGGGTTCTGCACGGACTTAACATTTCCCCCTCACTGGACATGTTCTTACTTTATAATAATAACTGGTTTGCAAGTGCCCCCTCTGACCTACACTTTCTCCTTGTTAAATGGGCAAATTGACTCAGCAGCCACTGACTGAGGCACAGTGCTACATCCCGGACAGCACTAGGAACTCAGAAACAAGGCCCAGACCCTAACTGTCGAGTGGGGACAACGGCCATGTGAGCAGGTCAGGACAATGAAGTCATGAGGGGACCCGGGGCCACACTCTGCAGGGGGCTTGGTAGAGGCACTTAGAAGAGGGAGGGGTGAGTTCTAGGGTAGATGAAGGGGTCCTTCAAGTTCTCCCCAGGGCAGAAGCTAAGTCTGAAAGCTAATTTCATGTTGCATATGGGCAGGGGCAGGGAATCCTCACGGAAGAAGAAGTACCAGCAAGGCCCAGCAGAGAGGAAAAACAAGGTGCTGGCAGGGGCTGCTGGTCCCTGGGGCCACGGGGGACGCAGCATGTGCAGGGATAGAGCCACGCAGGACACAGAAAACTTCTAGAAGGGCTGACAGAGGCCAGATCACAAAGGTGTGGGTTTTCCTCGGGGTTGTGTGGTTTTCCTCAGAGGGCAATGAACAGCCTTCACTCATGGGTTTTAGAAAGGGGAGTGCTAGATGCAGATTTAAGTTCACGCTAACTGAGCATCTACTATGTGCCAGGCTCCCTCTAAGTGCTTCAGGCACACTGGCTCATTCTAGCCTCATTGACAACCTCAAGTCTGGCCCAACTTCAACCTTTACTTCGAGATGAGGCATTGGATGTCCAGAAGGGGCAAGTAAGCTTCCCACAGTCACACAGCTTGGGAAGCAGCACACCAGGCTTCAGACCAAGGCAGCTTGGCCCCAGGATCCACGGTGCTAATCACCAGGCTCTACTCTTGCTAGAAAAATCACTCTGGCTGCATGTGAGGGTGGACGCCGGGAGGAGAAGCCGAAGGTTAGAGATGAGCAAGGAGGTGTTCGGAATAAATCCAGCAGGACCCTCAAACCTTTGCTGTGTTAGCACTCCTTCCCTCTAACAAGTCTCCCATGGGCCCCTATACCCCATCCTGGGGTCCTTCCAAGTGGGACCTCCCACCCCCAGCAGTGTCCCCAAGGAGTCAGCCGCCCGGTGCACCAGGCATCCCATCATCAGAGCTGGGTTGTAAAATCAGGAATCGATTTCTTCTGGGTCTATTCTCTTTACGTTTCAGTCTAAAACACATGCTTTTCTCCCTGGAAATTCCTCTCTTAATTCTGCTTTCTTGTTCTGTAAACATTAGAAGATGATGCTTATGAGGAACTCCGTTTTATTATACTGCAGTCTAGCGAACATAATCGAATTAGGTGATGTTTTATTTGAGCACACTTCACCCGGGTTCTTCCTCTAGGATTGCACCAGCCCTCCCAGCTCGGGTTTCTTTGTCACCTCTGAGCAGTGAGCAGACAAGGAAGAGGCCTGGAAACCAGGCTCCCATCCTGGTCCCCAGCCTAGCGTGCAGCCTCCGACAGGCTGACCTCCCAGAGCTTAGCTCCCTGGGGCAGAAAGTGGGAGTGCCCATTTTGCATTGCACTGTGGCTTTAGTGAGATTAACCTGTGCCATCCTGGCTCCTGGAGAAACTCCCCGAAGAACACTGGGATGAACACAAGCTCTGGGGGCCCAAGAGCTTCAGCCGTCCCATCTGCCCCTGCATCCCCCGTGCCCAGGACAGTGCTTAGCACCGAGGGGTTTTCCGTATTTTTGAAAGGATGAGTGTCAAAATATGCCTCTCCGTTTCTCAGCATGCATATGCGTGTGCGTGTGCATGCGTGTGGGTGTGGCCCTGCAACTTTCTCGGCTCTCATATCCTTACCAGAAAACTTTTCAATTCTGCACGCCTGAACCTGTCTTGCGACTCCTGACTCACTCAGTCCATGGAATTAGGTCTGCGTGGTATCCAGTTACAGACCTTTCCGCGTCTGTAGCGTGCTCGGGCGCAAGCGCGGCTATGGGGAGGGAGGGGTGTGGTGAAGCGCTCAGCCAGGCCGTCAGGCCGTGCAGAGGAACGTCCTCGTCCTCGGAAACCAGGGTGTTGATTAGTGGCTGTGCTCCTTAATGAACTCAGGTGTGCCCCTCCCCCCCAGGCGTGATTTGTGCTCGTCCCTGCAACAGACAGCCTGGTTCCTTCTGAGCCTCTTCAGGGCATCGGTGCCCTTGGTTAGAAGCGGGCCCATGTGACCGAGGCCCGTGTCCTGAATTTCCCTTGTCATCCAGCCCCCCACAGATGGGAGCTGGGTTAGGGCTCTCTTGTTCTTGCCCGGGACACAGCAGGTCCCCGTGACGTGGCTTTGCTGGACTCTGAACGGTATCAGGCAGTCATCTGAGGCGCCCGGGGAGGCTGAGGACCGCGAGCAGCAAGCTCTTTGCATGTCTGCTTCCCACAGCTCGTGGGGAGAGTCCCCCCGGAGACACATTAATAAAGATTAAAGGTCCCTCCAGTCCCTGTGATCTTCGCCATGTCAAAGGGAAAGAGTCACTTTCTACCCTTCTCGCTGCCGTTTATTAATATTACAGGGCTTTGCTCTAAAAAGAAAAAAAAAACTCAGGATGCTGGAGAAGATGGGTGTTCTGAGGGCTTTCGCTTTTGTATCGCTTTGTCATGTCTCACGGGTGCGAGCGGTACTCATCGGACCTCCAATTTCTCTGATTAGGGGCAGAGCAGAGATCACGCATTCCTCTAAATACTGCTTTGGCTTAAACCAAAGACCTTTGGATTTGGGGGTCCCCAAGCAGACTGGGATCACAGAGAGCAGGGCTGTCCGAGATGTCACCCGCAACGGGGAGACAAGTCCGTATACTCTGAGTGCTTCCTACAGCGGGCCCTGGAGTGGGCCCGTGGGGACGGATGCTGGCAGGGGTCTGTGCTCACGGGCCTTCTGTCCTGATGAGCCCTGTCTTCAACCAGCCCGGAGAATGGGAACCTGGGGCACTCGACCGAGGTCTGTTCTTTTTTTTTTTTTTTAACTATTATTATTCTAGAAATGCCTCATAGTGCTCAGGATTCATTCAAAAACTATTGTTTGAAGCCCTATACGGTGTAGGGCTCCAGGAGGCAGAGACATAAATAAGCCAGGGTCCAGCAAAAGAGACAAGTTAAAGGGAACGCGTACCCAGCTGCCTCCGGGAGAACTACCCTGTGTTCAAATCCTGTCTCCTCAACCATGAAATGGAGAAAAGGGCACCTCCATTGAGGAGGGGTGCAAACAGCCTCGCACAGGCCCGGGAGAAAGAAAGTGCCAAGGAAATCGAATCCATTTAGTCCCCTGCAGGTGGTGGGAGGCTGCATCTAGGGGAGGCCAGGCTAAAGGAGTGCCTACCTCTAATGCCTCGGCAGGAGGGCTTCCTGGAGGAGGAGACACCTGGGGTGAGCCTTGAAGGACAGGCAAGACTGAGTCGGGTGGAGGTAAGGAAACGGCCAACTCAGGCAGAAGGAACACGAGGGCAGAGAGGCGTGGGTTAGCCTGGAGAGTTGGGGGTAATGTGAGCAATTCAGTCATGATTCCCATGCACGGGGGAGCAGGAGATGAGAGCAGAGGAGGGAGCAGGGACCAGGTCAGGAAATGGGACGACGAATGAGTAACCCTGAGCAGGTTACTGACCTCTCCGTGCCTCAGTTTCCCCAACTGTCAAGTGAGGCTATAATAGTCATAAGTACATCACAGGGTGACTTAGAATAGTGCCTTAGAATATAATTAATAAGCTGTTATTAATTCTCTAGTCTCACAAAGAGGGGTATTATCACACCCATTTTTCAGGTGAAGAAACTGAGGCTCAGAAAAATTAAGGAAGTTGCCAAGGCTCCCCTGGGAGTGGGTGTGGAGAAACCATTCAAATACGGCCACTCCAAGTCCCCAGCTCGTTAGGCCACTTTGCATCTAATCCCAGAAGCTTTGTCCTGTGACAAGTTCTGGACCAGGCCCCCCCACCTAGGGGACCATCAGTTGTGGTGTCCCTTTCATTTGGTGACATGCAGTGGGACTAGTTCCCAAAACAGCCCTGCCTTCCAGCGGGGATAACACAGCCCTTTGCAAAGGGGAGCTCCGGGCAAACCCCAGAGGCTTTAGGACAACAGCATCACTGGTATGGTGGCCGCCCTTGGGAACAGACCCCGCCAAGCCCCAGACACCCCAGACCGCCCCGAGTCTCCCCAAGACCCTTCGTGGAGTGCAGTTACGAACTCCATTCACAGATGGGGGCAGAGGCACGGGACAAGAGTCATCTATCCCAAGTCACTCAGCTCCCAAGTGGCGAACGTCACATGTTTTTCCTCCACACGTTTTTTCCTCTCTGGAGACTTTACGATCTCCCAACAAAGGAGTAGCGCTGTTTCAGCCTAAAATGGGTTCTCGGGAACCCAGCATTGAAATTTTGCTCGCCAGCCTGCAGGGAGGGACTGGAGAGAGCCACCGTTAGGCCACTAATGAGTCTAGGCCACTAATGAGACATGTCGGCTCAGCTCCTCGTTCCATTTCTCAACACTGGATTTGGATGGGAGTCTTCATCCAGACCTGCCCTCACACCGTGCACCTGGGAGGGTCCAAGCGTGGAAGGGATGGTTTTCCCAGTAAAAGGGCTTAGAGGCAAGGAACGTACCACCCTGAGAAGGCCTGAGCTCTGGGAACAGGTGCTAATGCCGACACAGGACGTCAGCGTCATCGCCAAGACTTACTGAGTGCTTACTGTATACCAAGCATGCACGGTACTTGCTTTGCGTCTCCTTGAATCCCCACAGTGGGGTGCCAGGGCTGTGACCCTCTCCATGTCCCAGAGGAGGACACCGAGGCACAGAGAAAGTAGTTTACTCCAAGTAGCGTAGCTAAGTGAGAAACTGGAAAGAGGCCTGATGCAGGAAGCCCTGGGTGAGTGGCAAGTGAGTAGGGATGGGAACGCAGTGGGTGTCCAGGTTGTTCCCTGGGGAGCTGGCCTCTGTCTAGTTCACGACCCACCACCCAAACCTGGGTGCACCCGCCATGGGGGCACCCTGTGGGTGACAATGCGGCCGGCCAGGCACGTACGCTGCCCCTCTTGCCGGGGTGGGGGGCCCAGGCTGGCAGAAGGGAGGAAGCCATCCAGCTGAAAGTGGCAACATCTTTGTTTGTGCGGGAACCCAGTGCCATGTGCTCAATTCTGCTTGAATCACGTTGGCAAGAATTCCAGGAGCAGCGTGGAGTTTCCTTGTGATTTTCCAAGACAGAAAGTGAGAATGGGCTTGAACGAAAGCATCGGGAGGAAACAATGCCGAAATGTGGCAGGTGCCCCGTGCACCTCGCATCCCAGAGCTGCTGAGGCGGGGTGAGCCTTGCAAGTACCAGCCGGGGCCACAGGGCTCTGACTCCACCGGGGACCATCCCAAGGCAAGGGTGGGGAAATTTCCCATTCGATTAGGAAGGGAATTCAGCAAATACTTGCTGAGCAGCCCCTGTGTTGTGCCAGATCCTGTCATGGGCACCGGGGACAGGAGATGACTCAGGCTCATCCCTGCCCTGCAAGAGCTCGCAGTCTAGTGAGGGACAGTGACACACTGACATGCAACCATGTACAGTACGGCAACACAGGTGTGTGCTGGGTGGTGAGGGACAGGCGGAGGCTTCTGCACACAGCACCCGCAGAGTCCCAGTGGGATTGTCCCATTCTGGCCCCCGGAGGGGGCTGGGCAGTCGGACCAAGCTAGAAGATATGGGGCCACTGGGCTACTGTCCTCCCTGCAGCTCGGGTGGCAGGGAGCCAAGGTGAATGAGTCAGGCTCTTCTGGGGGACTGCTTACTCAGGCAGCCAGAGGCAAGAGGAGCCATGGGGGCCTCCTCTCCGGGTGGCAGGCTGGGGGAAGGGCAGCATGGAGAATGGGGATATTCAAGACGTCCTCTCTACCTGCTGGATTTTAGCAACTGGGACAGGGGGGATTTGAACCCAAGTCAGTCCATCCAGAAAGCAAAGCCCAGCCCAGTACACCAGGGTTCTACCTGTGCCCCCTTGTCCTCTCACCATCCTCCCTCTCCCCATCATCACCCCCCTCCCCCAGAATGACCCCTGGGTCCTGCTCCCTCCCTAGCCTGGCTAGTCTGCTGCCACGCAGCCTAGTTCACAGGAAAGACGTGGGTTTGGAGTCAGGAAAGCACAGCACACCCTTATGAGCAGACTGACCTTGGGCAAGTTACTTTAACCTCTCTGTGCCTCAGTTTCCCCCGTGGAGATCTGGGAGACCTCTAGGAAGTGAGGCAGGGGGAATGGTTGACACACAGTTCTCGGCAGAGAAGACATCTGATCAAGGTTACCTCCCTCCCTCCTCTCCTTTCCTCCTCGGTGAGAAATGCCATCGCGATCTCCTCGGTAAATGGGCTCCCACCCACACTGGTCCCCACCCACTTGCACTCCCAGAGGGCCCCACCTCAACCTCTTTTCTGATCTGGGATCAGAGCTCGTGCTGTGGGAAGACAGCCTGTTGTCCAGGACCCTCCCATAGAAAGGATGCAGCCCCGCCTTCTGTTTGCCTTAATGATGCGTTCGGAATCTCTCCATGGAACTGTGTCCACACCTGTCGGGAAGCTGTTGGTATTTTCCCAACCCCATCATCTCTTTGACTTCCAAAGACCAGAAGTTTCCTAACCACTGGGCAGGGCTGTATTTCCTATTCTGACTGGAGTTCCCTTCTGACGAAGCCCACGTACAAGGGCCGAGAGGGCATACACTTGGGAAACACACCTTCTGACTCCCTCTCCCTTCTGCTCACTCCTGTAACATGCATAACCCCTTCCCACCCCTGAAATCGCCACTGCTCCCCCAGGCCAGATGCAACCCACACCTGGCCCTTCCCATGCACGGCTCCACCTTATCTCTGTCCCTGACCCCAAAACCTGAGGACAGCCCACCCCATTCTCTCCCCATGATTGCACCTTGATTGCCCCTCTGTGGTGCTACCACAGCCATGACGATTGGTTCTGCTTTGCTCATTACACCGTCCCCCGGAGATCGGAAGCCCCGTGAGGGCAGGAACATTCTTGCTTTGGCAATGGCCAGGTATCCAGCACCTGAGCAGGGCCTGGCACAAGGTGGGCCTTGGATCCGAATGTGCTGAAGAAAGGAAGGGACTGAAGAAGAGATGGGTGAGGAGGTCAGCCTTCGGTCTGAGCTCCATTCCAACACTCGAAAGAGATAGTAATGATCTACTTCTGAGCTTCATTGTCCCAGTCTGTAAAGTGGGAACAATAACCATTCCAGGAATTTTTCTGGTGCTCTCAGACATGAAATGTCTGGTACGTGTTGGGTGCTCCTTTCTGCGTGGCTTCCCTCCCAGTCCCATCACAGTCTCCAACAGTCTGTCCATGAGGGTGCCCATCTCTCCCTGCTTTCTGGCAAGGGCACCAGGCCCCCTAAAGTTAAGGGAGGAATCTGCCTTGACCTTGGTTCTTGTCCTGGTTTGAAATTCACAGTCTAGGGCTCATCTTCTTCCCAACAAAGGTCAGAGTATTTTCCCTTTACACCTGCTCACACTCAAGTTCATGGGCCATTTTTTTTGTTCACTTCTGTGGCTTTGTGAAGCCTTTGTTCTTATTTGCTGTGCTTCTTCTGTCAGGATTCCCAGGGACCAAGCTGACAACCCACTGCAAACCAGGACATGCTGTAATACTGCAGCAGAACACACTTATAGACAACAACCCGAGAGGGACATTGGGATGGCCCCTAGAAATGACAAGTCTGTAGGCTCATCCCCATAGGCACAAAGTCCATGCCAGTCCTCGGTCTCGCTGAACCTCTGTAGGGCCTTGGGCACTCAGAGCAGTTAGAAGAGGACAAGAATTTGAGAAGTGCGTTGTGCCTCTGGGCACCAGAACCATACCAGGATTTTGCCATCTGCCTGGTTCACTAGGGTCCCAGATATCTCTGCACCAACTTGAAATTCTGGAACCTGAAGCTTCTATTCTCTGGGTCATGGCAGAAGAAGACCACAAACCTCAGGACATCTTTCCTTGTCACGGCACTACCCTACCCGGGCCAATCTTATCATCCAGTTCAAAAAAAAAGTTTAAGATGTATTAAAATGAAAACTCTGTACAAGTTAAAAAAAAATTATAAGCACAGAGTATAAATCCAGGGTCCAGTCCCATCCAATTTAGGAAACAACACCTTGCGAAGATAAGCTCCTCAATCCAGGGAACCTCATCCAAGTGCAGGCAATTCCAGCCCAGTGTCCCCCAGCCTGACTTCTGGAGCAGCCTCCACACCCCTCTCCTCCCAGGCAGAGGCTTCCCAAGTCCCAGCCGAGCTCCTCCATCCTCGACACATGAGCCAAATGTGTCCTCAGTGACCAGGACCTCTCCTCTGAGGTTCTGTGTATTCCAAGGTCTAAGCACAAAGCATAACCTCCTTTGGTTTCCATTCACTGTTGGAACTCTAGACATGGAGGCCTGGGTTCTCTTTTGCTCAGCTGCCCTTCCATATGCCCAGAGCTACTTGATCTCCCTTAAAGAAGGCAACCAGGCAAGAATTCCACATTAATCCTCCACACTTAGGCCACAGACATTCCACACACATAGATGATCATCTTGCCTCCAACATTGTGAACGTCAGAAACCAAGGCTCAGGCTACAAGGAGCGACCCACCCATTGCCTATTGCCTGTGAGACCTCTTGATATTTATTCCCTGATCACCGTCAAGCACTTCCCTGCACCAGGCCCGGGGATGCAATGGTGGGCAGAGCCAACAAAAGTCCTTCCCCTCATGACACAACCTCATGCTCCAGGAGATAGACAAGAAACAAATAAAAAAGCAAAATACAGGTCAGATGGAGGTAAGTGCTCTGGAGAATTCAATAGGGAAGGAGGCCGGGGCGGGCCAGGCAGAGGAGCTACAGTCTGCACTGGGGAGGCCGGAGAAGGGAGGCCTCAGTGGGAAGAACATAAAGAAGGTGAGGGGAAAAAAACCACACAGATATCTGGGGCAGAGCCTTGCATGGCAGGAGAAATAAGAATATGCTCCGTGCATTTGAGGAAGGGTGAGGAGGCCAGTGTTCCTGGAGCTGGGGGAGGCTAAGGAGGCAGCAGGGGCCAGATGGAAAGAACTTTCTTTGGCTTTTGCTCTGAGCACAACGGAAGCCATCAGAGGGCTTTCAGTGGAGGAAGGTCATGATCTGGTTGGCGGGTGGGGAACAGGGGCCAGGGTGGAAGGAGGAAGACCAGTTGGGAGGCCATTACAACAGTCCTGGTAAGCGAGGTCGTGGCTTGGATTGGTGGACCGGGGACAGGGATGGTGGTAAGAAGGGGTGGGATTGGGGCCATGTGTTGAAGATAAAGCCAACAGGATTTGCTACGGATTGAATGTGGGTGACAAGAGAACAGGGGTTGCGGATGAGTCTAAGTTTGGGGGGCAACTTAGAATCATCTGCAAACTTACCAATGCACCATCTTTCCGGTCCCCGAATCATCTATAAGAAGGTTGACTACAAGAGCTCAAGACCATTTCCTGGTGTTACATGCATTTCCTAAGTCAGATCAGTTCCCAGAGGCAACAAGTTAGAATCTATTAGACTGTTCCATCCTATACTGCCTGAATGTTTCCAGGACTTAATTAACGAGAGATTTGGAAGTCTTAAGTGAATCACAGCCATTGGTAGCCTCATACACTCGCTCAAAGCACATTTACTGATGACCTAGTATGTGCCAGCAAGTAGGTAAGGTCTTAGTGATGGCTGAAACTGTAAAGAGCAATAAGATGTATAGTTGGTCCCTATTCTCCAGAGCCTTCTGGCCAAGGAAGGGATACAAACACATAAACTGAAGAATTACTGTATCGAGGTGCGTGGTGTGGGGATGAACACTAGGACAGAGCCATAACCACATTGGTGGCCAGACGTCAAGGAGCTAGCTAATTGCTGAAGGATGGAGGAAGGCTTCCGTGGATCCAGACTCGAATTGCTTAACTAAGGCCTTGGGTAGAAAAGTTGACATTCTCCTTACAGGAACTATTGGGCTCCAGTAGAGCCCAAACGTGTGGAACCCTAAAAAATAATAGAGCTCCAAGTGGCTCAGCTCTGCAATGTCACATGTGAGCCAAAGGGTAATTAAAAGAATTCTAATCCAGTGTCTACTCCTGATGCCTAAAGAACATGAAAGAGGACCCAATTCCCAACCCACAGAGATAGCTCTCATGTCTAGAGCCTCCTACACCAAACCCAGAATTCTCCCGCCCAGGCCCCAGCTTTCTGTTCTCGACCCTCCCCCACCTGCCTATAGTCTGGATAGATTTGGGCTTCCTTGCTCCTTGATCCTTGGGTCCCCTTTCTGCCTGCCTCCCTGCTTCTCTCAACTTTTCCTGATCCCGCACAACAAAGCTCCTGACGCCAGTTAGGCAAAGGCTATGTTGGGGTAGAAAATGTGTCCCAACGCATTCGTGTAAGAAATCGGAGATCCTGCCCTTGACAACTAGACTGCCCAACGAGGACAAGAAACACAGTCCCTTCAAGTGCTAAGAGATCCTTTTGAAATTCTTGTAAATGAAGATCACTCTGACACCATAACAAGCCTGAATTGGGTTGGAACATTTTTGTAAGGTTGAAGCAAAGACAGCCCTTCTTAATGGATCGGTATAGCTGGTTTGGGCTTGAGGTTTTCAAAGGTATGGTGTTCTCCGTAGGTTCTCCAAATATGTGTAACGAGCAGTGTTATCATGGACTTCTTGTAAGTATAGGTTTTAAAACTACAAGAAGAAAGGGAAACGTGTGGGAGAAAGCCCAAAGTCACTTAATAAAAACCAATTGAGGAGGGAGAGAAAAGTGTCCCTCAAAGAGAAAGGTTGACTCTCTTTTAAGAATATAGGAAATATCACTCATATGAGGTATGCATGAGTTTGGACCACAGCTCTTGTATGTGAGAAAGCTGCATTACTTTGTTCTAGAACGACTTAGTTCTCTGACTCTGAAAGTCCCCCCACTCCCTACCACACCCACACACACACACACATACACACACATCTGAAATCGGTTGTGTTCTTGAGATGCCTCTTTCTCTCCCTATTATCTTGTAAGAATCCTTTAGGCCAGACACTGTCCAGAGCCTGTAAGCAAGGGCCTGTCATTTCCAGGCCATTTCTTCATCCATGTCCATCCCATCCTGAAGGTGGGCAGCTCCACGGCTGCCACAAACTTGGACCCAGGGGACCAGCCCAGCCTGGGAGCCTAGTGCCTGGGTCCCCTACAGAGCCCAGAGCCTTTAGAGTCTGCAAACACCTCTGGCTTCCCAGGTTGGCTCTCCTTGACCTCTGGTAGCCCTTGGAGCCCTTTTAATTTCATATAATCCAGCTCTGTTTTCTCCGAGAGCCAAGGCTGACACCACAGAGAGGCTGGGAAGGTAGCCTAATGGAGGAACCTTCCCCCACCCCACCCAGCAAGGACTGCGGGCAGGTCCGACACACAGGTCCCAGCCAAGGCAGCCCAGGTTAGCTCCCGCCAACTGCCCCACTGCAGACCCAAGATTATAGGATCTTTCAACTTTTCCAAAGAAGCCAAATATTCAAATTCTTATATGAAACCTGCCAATTTTTCAGGGCTAGCAACTCAACCAAATTTCAAAAAAGAAAAGAAATACCGCGTGGACCAACTCTGTGCTGGCCAAACAGAGTATCTCTGCATACAGTCCAGGCCCTCCAGCACCAGGGCAACTTTGCATATTGGCTCTAAGGCTTTAATGCCACTAACATGCCCCCAGGCTTGAAAGCTAACTAGCCACTGAAGACCCAACCTAAATTAATTGCTCACCAGGGCCTCCCGCCCCGCCCCAGTTCATTCACTTGAGAAGCAGCACTGAGCACCTGCTATGTGCTTGCTGACTGCCTCCTAGGCAAAGATCTCAGAGGTGTGGTCCCTGGTCAGGGGTTCAGGTAAAGGGATGAAGGTGACCAAGAATTAGAGGGAGTGAAGGGTGTTCTGGAAACAGGGGACAGAAGGGTTTGCATGCAAAAAACAAAAAGCATATTTGCAGGATCCAAAGGAGGTCCGAGAGGCAGGGCTGCTGAGAGGGCGGGATGTGGCAGAAGAAGTGGACAGGGCTGGATCAGGCAAGGACTTTGACCTTCATCCTGGGCTTTATGGGCAGAAGGCAGTAACTATAGGGAGTGGTTGGAGGGGACATATGGGGATGGTGGAGACCAGTTAAGAAGCACATTATAAGGAGGCGTCCAGGGAGCTTGGCTGACAGTGGTACAGAGGAAGTGGAGAGGAATGGACAGATTCAAAATATATTTAAGGAACAGAATGGGTGGAACTCAAATGTGGGGGTCTGGGGAGGTTGGTGAGTGTCAAGGGTGACTCCCAGATTTCTGGCTAGTTGAAGTGGGAAGACTCAGTTATTCCCCAAAATTTTTCTCTTTTCTTTTTAAATTCTACTTAGTTAACATACAATGCAATATTGGTTTCAGACGTAGAATTCAGTGATTCATCACTAACACACAACACACACTCCTCATCACAAGTGCCCTCTGTAGTATCCATCACCCATCTAGCCTATTCCCCGTCCACCTCCCTCCATCAACCCTCAATTTGTTCTCAATCACTAGGAGTCTTTTATGGTTTGTTTCCTTCTCTTTCCCCCCCTTCCCATATGTTCATCTGTTTTGTTTCTTAAATTCCACATGAGTGAAATCATATGGTATTTGTCTTTTCTCTGACTTATTTTGCTTAGCATAATACTCTCTAGCTCTATCCACATCATTGCAAATGGCAAGATTTCATTCCTTTGATGGCTGAATAATAGTCCAGTGTGTGTGTGTGTGTGTGTGTGTGTGTACACACCAAATCTTCTTTATCTGTTCATCAGTTGATGGACATTGGGCTCTTTCCACAATTTCATCATTGTTGATAATGCTGGGGTTACATGTGCCCCTTTGAATCTGTATGTTTGTATCCTTTGGGTAAATGCCTAGCAGTGCAATTGCTGGGTCATAGGGTAGCT
The DNA here is from genome assembly GCF_963455335.1 of Martes martes. Lineage (NCBI taxonomy): Eukaryota > Metazoa > Chordata > Mammalia > Carnivora > Mustelidae > Martes > Martes martes. The sequence continues at coordinate 11,356,444 of NC_137895.1, forward strand.
CTATTTTTAACTTTTTAAGGAACCTCCATACTGTTCTCCAGAGTGGTGGCACCAGCTTGCATTCCCATCAACAGGGCAAGAAGTTTCCCTTTTATCACATCCTCCCCAACACCAGTTGTTTCTTATTCACAGATCTGTCTTGAGCGGCTACCTTGTGTGCAGCTCTGTTCTAGGTCTAGGGTTACAATGATGGAAGGAAGAGGTGAGGAGCTCTGTCCTTGTGGCTCACTCTCAGGTGGGGAGAGATGCAAGCAACAAGATAAGCCAAATATATAGCATGTTGCTGGGACCAGCTACATAATTTTTGGGATCAAGGCCAAATGAGTTTGTGGGGTCCCCTGTTTAAATAAGGTATCTTACAAATTTATAGTCAGCACAGGGTCTGTGTGACTGCACATGGTCACACACCCCCACGAAACGAGCCCTACATACCGCAGAGATAAGTTCTAAGGAGAAAAATACATTAGGGACATAGCCTAGAGTGTTTCTGGGGCAAGGAAGTAGCAATTTTTTATAGAGTGGACAGGGAAGGCCTTAGTGGGAAGGCAATGTTTGAAAAACTACCTGAAGGAGATGAGGGAATATATCTAGGAAACAATAAATAAATAATAACTATCTAGGGAAAGATGTCTTTGGTAGAGGAAAGAGTTAGTGCAAAGGTCCTGGGGCAGAAGTGTGCCTGCTGTGTTGGGGGAACCGCAGGGAGGCTAGTGTGGTGGAAATGAAGCAAGAAACGTAGAAGGGAGTGGACAATGAGAATAATAGGTATTGAGGTGAATGGGGGGCAGATCTCATCAGGCCTTAGCCGCCACTGTAAGGAGGTTATCTTTAACTCCAAGTGAGGTGGGAGCCATTGGAGGGTTTTGAGCAGAAGGGTGACCTAACCTGACCTGTTTTAGCATCAGGACTCCAGATGCTGGGGTGCGGGGTTAACAAAGAGAGACGCGTGGCAATGGGGCAGAGGACAAGTACAGAAACGGAAAAGCCAGGAGGCTGTCACCACGGTCCTGGACAGGAGTTGGTGGTGGCCTGCACCAGGGTGGTCACAGGAGAAGCCGTGAGGGGTGGCCAGATCTGGGGCACATTCTGAAAGCAGAGCTGACAAGGTCTGCCAGCTGATCGCAAACGGGGTATTCATTAGAAGAGGCAAGGGGGACTCTGAGCTTTCTGGCCTGTGCACCTAAGAGGCAGGGAGCTGAGGAAGGACAGACTGGAGACTGGAGGGGGTTGGGAGCTCAGCTGAGATCATGCCAAGTTTGAGACACCAGAGGGGGAGATGTTGCATGGAAGGCCCCCAAGTGAAGACAGCAAGAATGGGAAAGGCAAGAACCAACTTGTGTGGAACTTTGTAGGTCATGGGTTGGAATGTCTTCCTTGGCAAAATGGGAACTCACAGAAGAGTCTTAAGTACGTTCAGAAGACTATGCTGGCCACTGGGGAAGAAGGGAGGGGAGGACCCCTGGAAAACCTTTGCAGGGAGGATGGTGGTTATGACCAGGACAATGGGATTGCAGGAAAGGACCAGATTTGGGGCAGGACTTGCTGATGGATGCAATGCACCTGGGATTGGGAGGAGCAGAAAAAAGCAACGATGATCCGCCTGTTACTGCCATGAGCCAATGGAGGGTGTGAATGGGTCATTTACCCAGACGGGAAAGAAACATTAAAATTTCAACTGGATAAGGAAATGTTGTTGGATGAGCTGTTACTTGGGCAGGAAAGTGAGTGGATGCTTGCCCCGGAGGCCTGGAGATGGAGGAGCAAGGAGGTGACGGGAAAGGTAGGCAGTTTGAAGCAGAAGGTACCACGTTCCTGGCATGGACTTGTTTGGGGTGCTCTGAGCAAGGTCGTGCTGGAGCAGTGAACAGCGGATGGCCGGACAAGCTAGACATGCCAGTGGGAACCTTGTGAAGGAGGGACACTTATTTCAGGTTACCCAGAGGACTGGGTCTCTGGGATGTTTCCCAATCAGTGCTTTCCGGGCTATTTACCTCACTGGTAAAGAATCATCATTGTACAATTGTATGGCATTATTTTATCCTGTTGCTTGATTTGGAAATCATATGCTCTTTTTTAATTGTTTATTTGCATTTAATTACGGGCCTCCCAGACACTTGCCAGGATGTGCTGGAATTCTTTTATAAAGGGCTGAACTTACACTGGGAAAAAAATAGCATCATTTCTCAGGTTGATGTTGAGGACTCACTGATAGTAGAACGGGTGGTAATGTTACCTGGATGATGAACACCTTCTTGGCAGCTGGGAAACAGACATCTGAGCACATGAATTTCTCCTGTGGCTCCTGCCTTTTTAGACAAAGATCTTAAATTTATCCCAGAGTTACTCATTCATTCAACATTTTTTTTTCTAAATTGTTACTTTGTTCCAGGGGATAAGAAGGGGAGCAAATGGCAGAGCCAGTTCCTGCTCCCATGGGGCTTAGACATACACCTCCTAAACACACACACCTGCAAACCATCCTAAGTATTGTGAAGGAAAAAACACTGGGAGTCAGGAGAGTGTACAAGCAAAGGTTTAGCCTGCCTGGGGAGGCTGGGCTTTAAGAGATGACATGGTGGTTAGGTGAAAGTTGAGGAAGAAGAGTGTTCCAGGCAGAGGCAACAGCATGTGCAAAGGTCCTGAGGCAGGGAAGCAAATTGAGATAATTAAGAACCAGGAAGGAAGGTAAAGTGGCTGCAGCAAAGATAGCAAAGCAAGACTTGTGGAAGGAGAAACAAAGACAGATGTGGGTTTTTTTTGTTGTTGTTGTTTTTGTTTTTTTTTGTCCTTAATGCCCTGACAGCCACTGAAGGGTCTTAAGAAAACCATAATGGAGGTGATAGGATGTGCATTTAAATGAGCTCACTGGTGACAATGCAGATGAAGAGATAAGAAGGAGCAGGAATGATTGAGGGCAGACCAGTGAGGAGCCCACTGCAGCTGTCCAGGTGAACGATGGTGGTGGTCAGGACTAAGATGGTCAGTAGAGAGGGAGAAGAGTGGAAGGATGTGAGAGGTAAATCAATAGGACTGAATGCAGTTAAGTAAGTGACAGCATCCCTAAGAATTTTAAATGAAGATCTGCCAGGATAGTTTGACTTACTGATCATTTGCAATATGGCTAATCCACTAGGAACAAAAGCCATCCAGAGCTGTTGTGAGCCAACAGGCACTGGATGGTTTGAATAAAATGGTATTTGGGGCCATCAGACCGCCATACCAAGGCCCAGAAGCAAATAGAAAATAAGGGTCCCCACCCTCATGAATTAAGCCCATGGTCATTTATTCATTCTTTTCTTTATTGATTACTCTATGAGACATCTCATGACACACAAAATATTAGGGGGCCCCAGAACAGAGACCATCAGTGCCTGACGCTGGTAAAAGGGAGGACAGGGGGAAGAAAGCAGTGGGGAGAGCTGATGAGAATTCCAAACCACATACAAGAGCATAAAAGTAGAACATCCAGGAAGTGTGTGGTGTGGCCCGAGCTCAAAGTGCCTGCTTGAGGATTAAGAAAATGGTCATTAGTCCAGGTATGGGTTTTACACTTTATTCGTAGAGAGGAGGCAATTACTGGCTCTGTTTTATAGACTAACATAGGCTTCTTAGATTTTATGGGATTTTTAAAAACCAATATAACTGATTGCAAATCAATTTGCGTGAGGCTACAGATAAACCCTGGCAGAGAACCAGCTAATGGCAGCAATGATGGCATTCTTATCTGATTCAGACTTCATCACCATTTAAACAGCTCACAAACAAGGTCTCCTGTAGTGCTAAATTCTCATTCTAGACAATTTTTTTTTTCAGTATGCCAAGATCAGTATCACTATCTCAAACTTCAGTTAGGAATCAGATACATCAGAGGAAGATTGGTAGGCATCATTGGCTAACCATACCCATAAAATAGGTATTTCCCTATAAAACAGGGGAAAGTAGATAACAAAGAAAAAACAAATGCATACCTAACAATGGAAAGATATTTCTCAAGTCGGATCTTGTTATTAGTCATTTCACACAATTTTTTAATACATCAAACCAAGCCAAGACTTGGAGGAACCCGATAAAAAATTTCAATTGTTAAGAGTTTACACCTATCCCTAACTTTGTTTCTGCTTCAAAATTTTATTTCAACCCAATGTTGCCCAACCTTTAGCATAAATTAATGGGAGGAGTGTTCTATACAGAAAAAACTGACTCTATGTGGGAAATTTTATGTAGAAATATGAGTGCCCAACTTTCTTAACACACACGTGTATAGGACTTATTTGTCAGGCAGTTTTGAAAATGCTCAGTAAATTGTAACTCATTTGGCCCTCACAGCAACTCTTTTTGGAATTAGTGTTAGTATTAGTATCATTATCATTCTTACTACTACCACCATTTTACAGGTGAGGAAATGAGGCACAGAAGGCAAAATCTGTCAGGCTCTGATAGGCGCTACGCAGAAAATTCCAGCAGGATAAGCGGAGAGGGAACACCCAAAAGGGAATGCTGTGAGAGAGAGGGTAGCCGGTGTGCAGGGACTCTCCGCAGAGCAGGGGACACTTGGGCAGAATGAATGAGAATGAGCCATGTCACTATCTGTGGGAAAAGCATTCCAGTCTGTTTTATGTAGAAATATGGATACACATGGTTGCGTCTTACAATGTTTCTTATCACATGAGTTTCACTGTGGAAATAAGAATTGAATGAGAGGGGAGATATAAAAGCAAAAGAAGAAATGCTCCGTGTACATTTCCCACTATGAGACTCCTGTAGCTCTAGAGCTACATCTCCATAAAGTGATTTGACATCCATAAATGCCAATTTACAAAGCATTTTCCACTGCCATCAAGGAAAAGAAAACCATATTTTCCCTCTCTCCCGGCCCAATAAGTAAACTTTGAAAACAATTACAAGCACATGTAATAATAATACAGCAACCTGCATTTCTATAGCAACTTTCACTAGAGAATTTCTCAGTGCTTTGCGAACAGTAATTAATCAGACCCCCTAACATCCCCACAAGGAGCCCAGGGATGTGGGTACGTGCTGAACATCCCCCAACACAGACTCGCTCTCACCCCTGGGGTAGATCAACAGCTGTTGTTTAAAAACTGTAGAGCAAACAGAATTCAACATTTCAGAAATTTGTTGGACTCGGAAGTCCAAGATGTAAAAGAAAATTGCGTCTGGTGCAGGCTTTTTGCCTTGTCATGCAAATGTGATAGAGATGAGAACAAGACACTGTTTTCTACATCACCCACCATCCCTGCATCCCCTGAAGCTAGATTTACCCCATGGCACGAAGTTACTCTGCTGGGTTCATTGTCCCAGAAATGACCCCATTTTGCTCTAAGAAATGTAACAGACTTTCTTAACACACACGTATAGGACTTATTATTTACCAGGCAGTTTTGAAAATGCTCAGTAACTTGTAACTCATTTGGCCCTCACAGCAACTCTTTTTGGGATTAGTATTAATATTAGTATTAGTATCATTATCATTCTTACTACCACCACCATTTTACAGTTGAGGAAATGAGGCATAAAAGGCATTAAGGAGGTGCCTGGGTGGCTCAGTGGGTTAAAGCCTCTGCCTTTGGCTCGGGTCATGATCCCAGGGTCCTGGGATCAAGCCCCATATCGGGCTCTCTACTCGGCAGGGAGGCTGCTTCCTTCCTCTCTCTCTCTCTCTCTCTGCCTGCCTCTCTGCCTACTTGTGATCTCTGTCTGTCAAATAAATAAATAAAATTCCTTTAAAAAAAAAAAAAAAGAAGAAGGCATTAAGGAACTTGCCCAAGGTCTCTCAGCTTCTGAGCTGCTGAGCCAATGCAGTCCAACTCCAGAATCCTTTCTACATGCTATTAACCCTGCGTGACCTCTCAGGGTTGGTATCACCTGTAAATAAGCTTGAATGGGTACAGACTGGTGTATTTTCCCAGCTTGGTCATGCAGTTTGTCTCCTATTTTGAGGAGTGGGGTTTTTTGTTTTGTTTCTTCCCACTCATGTGGTTACCAGAAGTAGTGACTCAGAGGCAAACAGCCAATCCGAAAAGTAAGCGCCACTTGCTTCAGCACCATGGAGAACGCCCCCCTCCCCGTTTTTCCCAAGCACGGCAGCACCCCTTCCAGACCTATAAGGCTCACTATAAGGAGGAAGCCTGAGAATAGGCATAGCCAAGCTCATGGGGGTGAGGGGGGGGTTGTTTTTTACTTATTTCTGCCTTTATGACAACAAGAAATGGGTACAAGATAATCAGACTAGTTTAGCTGGGGCCCTCTCAAGCCTGAGACCTAACACCTCTGGTTTTCCCATTCTTGGGATGTCCTGGGTCTGGAAGCTGATGAATTAAGTACTTAATATTTTCCTACTTCATGTGGATGTGCCTCTCCCCTTTTTTCCCTCCCAGATCTCTGGCAGGAGACCATCTCCCGGGGCAATTAGGCTTTTGCCCAAGGACCATTCATGTACTTTTCCAGTTTGCCCTGGGGGAGAGACATTGAAGTCACTGACCCTTGAATAACACAGGTTGGAACTGCGTGGGTCCACTTACATGCAGATTTTTTTTTAATATCAACACAATACAGTACTGTAAATGTATTTTCTCTTCCTTAGGACTTTATTAACATTTTCTTTTCTCTAGCTTCTATTATTGTAAGGATACTGTATGGAATACATAGAGCCTAGAAACTGTGTTAATCATCTGTTTATGTTATCAGTAAGGCTTCCAGGAAACAGCAGACTATTAATAATTGAGTTTTGGGGGAGTCAAAAGTTATATTTGGATTTTTTACTGCACAGTTCAAGGGCCAACTGTATCTGGTTAAGAACACTGGCTCCGAATTTAGACTGCTGAAAATTCACTTCAGCTCTGCCACTTTCCACATGTGACCTTGGAAAAGGCACTCAACTTTTTTAAAGACCCAGTTTTTCCATCTGTAAAGTGGGGTTAACAATGGCCACTGAATCGTAAGATTGTTTCAAGGCTTATTAAAGTAAGGTCCTAGGATTAGATAACAGATTTTATTATGAAAGGAAATAGGGAAAGTGGTGATATCCCTTTCTGAACCGTAAGACTCCTGTGCGTGACACACTTGCCCTCTCTACCTTGGCCGTCAGGGAGCCCCAGGCCTAAGTTCCCACTTAGCATTGGCAGCTCTGTAGGACCCTATGGATTGCCTCATGGTATTTCTTTCCTTCTCTGATGTTGACCTTCCCTTCTCATTGACATATCCTTTGATCCTGATTTGTGTGGGTGTGTAATTTTATTGTCTGTGTTATTTCAGGTCACTGCATAAGATGGACAGACAGATGGATCATTAGAATATAAGCCCCAAGTGAGCAAAGAGTTTTGTCTGGTTGGTTTGTTGCTGTCCGCACAAAAGCCTGGGAGGTACAAGGCAACTGCATCTGCCCGTAACCGACACTTGGAATAATCCCTTTCCTTGGATATACTCCACTCACTAACCCAGTAGCTTTGCACTGGTGCCGAGTTAGCTGGCTGCTACAACTTCACTAATTATCTATAATTCCAAGAGTCCTTGCCAGGCAGACGAGCTGCAGGAGCTGTTTCCGTGACGATGCTGTTTACAGCACAGTCTGTTTTTCCCCCCCGAGTTGTCTAAGGACAGAAAATGAGGAAGCAGGATGGGAGGTAATCAGGGAAATTCCTCTTTACCAGGATAAACTACTCTTGGGATCTCAGCTGGTGAGACCCCTTCCCTAAAACGCTAGCAAGGTTTTACCAAGGAGGTAGAAACAAGAGTAGTAAAATTAGTTGCAGAAACACGCCCTTCTGACTCAGAGACCCAGTGTGTGGGTGGAGCGGGGCAGTCTCCTGTGCTGGGGATATCCCCTGGGAAGGGCTGGATTCTTCCCTGTGACACAGCCAAAGGCTGCTGCTCTTGGTGACAGGTTATTAGGCGATATGAATGCACCAGCGAGGGTGGGAGTGGGGAGGGGGGGGTGAGACCTGGTTGAATCAGATCACAGCAGCTAACACAACCTCCAAACCCTCATCGGCCAAATTCAACTCCAATTCAGTGTACATTTCCTGAGTGCTTACTATGTGCCAGGGCCAGGGAATTGCTGATGCCGCAGATTTCCAGGCATTTGGCTGTAAGAAAACAACAAAAATTGGAAAAGATGCTCACATGTCTCCCTTTCTCCTCCACTTTCTCCCCTCGGTCTGCCGGCCCTGCTCGTCAGATTTTTAACACCCTCCCAAGTAGGAATCAGCTTCCCTTCTGGTTTTTGGAAGGCATCCAGCCTGCTCTCTTCTCTCTCTCTGCAGGGCATCGTGCACACAGCAATTCCAAGCAGGCAGGGAGCGCTTTTCTTTCTCCCACTTCAGGAAATCTTCCAGCTCTGGTCTTGTTATAAGAATCACGCATTTGAAGTCTCCCTGGGAATAAACACACGTTTCTGATAACTCTAAAGATTAAGCCAATGAAATAAAAATTCATTTCTGAGACATAAACTGTAAATGACCGGGATTTTCCACGGCAATATTGGCACTTTGGTGAAGGCACGGCAGCCCTCAAGTTGACAGTAATTTGCTGCAACGTGCCAGGCAGTCCTGAAGTCGTTCAATAGACAAGACATCATCAAATACCACATCTGAATTCTGTTCATATTACTAGAATGAAAAGGGTAATTCAATTCAATTGCCTGGAGAATCGTGGAACACAGGCATAAGCAGAGCTGGCCAGAGGCAAAACTGCTTAGCAAGTGGAGTGCATCTACAGGGCCCTTGGCTTGTCTTCCTTCACCTCCCTCCCCAGCCCGGTCCTCCCCTTGGCAGGAACCCCATGTGAACTGAAATCAACGGGTTGCCCCTCCCAAGGGTATTTGCTTTTTTATTGCTTTTTTATTGTCCTTTCTAGTTTGATAATGAAGGGATTAAAAACTCACATTTATCAAACACCTACAATGGACCAGGCCCATTTCCACAAACAATGTTAATCCTTGGGCATACTCTGCGCTTGTTCACTCAAAAAACCACTATCTACACTGAGCCAGGAACTGTGCGGGGTGCCCGAGATCCAGCAGAGATCAGAGAGTCGGATCCTCCCCTCTCGGGCTCCGGGCTCCGCAGCAGCCCGATGAGAGGAAGGAAGCAGTAAAGGAACAGACGCATAAATGTTTGTCAGGCTCTGAGAGGAGCTGTGCAGAAAGATCCAGCAGGGTAAGCGGAGAGGGAACACCCAAAAGGGAATGCTGTGAGAGAGAGGGTGGCCGGTGTGCAGGGACTCTCCGCAGAGCAGGGGACAGTTGGGCAGAACGAATGAGAATGAGCCATGCCACTCTCTGGGGGAAACGCATTCCAGGCTGAGGGACCAGGGGAACAGCCAGAGCAAAGGCCCTGCGTGTTCCAAGAGCAGAGTGAACAGGGGAGACAAGGGGGAGACAGGAAGGGCTTATAGGCCAGGACTTCAGGGGCTCAGGGATACTGGAAGGCATCAGAGGGTCGAAAGAAAGGAGCAACAGTCCGCATTCGTTGACTTGGGTTTTCAGAGGCTTGCTCTGGGTGGCGGGTGGAGCGCAGCCTATATGGGAACCAGCGTGGACACAGAGGTCCGTCAGGAGACAGCTGGCAGAACCAGTAACCAAGGCAGCCAGGATAGCACAGGAGTGAACGGTGGCCGGGTGGGGGGGGGGAGGGGGATGGGGGCTTTGATGCTGAAAGGTCAGACCCCACCCTCTCCCCTGGAGAGGATCCCCCATCCGGCAAGTGAAGAAAGAGAAGCAAAGAAGGGGTAGATAATCCCCCACCATCAGGTGGGTAGGGAACAGCCAAACAGAGTCCTTCGGGCTGCCGGTGGCAGAGGCCTGGCTCTCTCGCTCGACTCTGCCCTGAGCTGCTTTCTCTGTTGCCATACGATGAAAGGCAGTGAAGAAGGAATTTCAGTCCTCAGAGAACAGAAAGAGGGATCTGGGAGGCTGGGGATTTTTCTGGACCCTTGCTTTGGCAGGGTTCCACTGAGGTCTCCTGATAAGGGTCAACACACGTCAGGCCATTACTGAGCACAGGGCCGTGTTCTATGGGCTTCCCATGGGTTAGCGCAACCATTCCCCACAACAGCTGCCACGAAGGGACTACTACTATTATCGTTCCCGTTTTACAGATCGGGAAACAGGCTCAGTTGTGTGAACCAGTCCAAGGTGACAGAGCCGGGCTGCGGATCCTGGCAGGGAGGTTCCCGGAGCCCCAAGCCTTCAGCATAACACTCTTTCTTCTTGAAAAGATGTTTGCTTTTCAGTACTTTCCTACTGAATTTGGGGCTTGGAGACTGACGTTCACATGACTGATACGTGTTGAAACTGACCCCCCCCCCCGACATGACCTCGGAGCGCAGTAGAGAGTCTCCAGTAGGTCCCCCCCTCAAGGCTTCCAGCCCAGGACAGAAGGCAGATGAGGTGACTCAGATGGGTCCCCACCCATCTCCAAGTGGTTGCTAAGTCTCATATTCCTGGCTTGTCCATCCTGGGCACAAAGCTCCCAGAGGCTGGGAGAAGAACCACAGCTACCAGCTCCTAATTCCATCTGATGGGTGACAGAGACGTCTCCAATGCTCCATTCTTCCCAGTTTTGAGAGGAAAGGGGAAATAGAGGTACAAGCTTGCGGGGAGGGGAACAGGATGGGAACAGGGGTGAGCGTGGAGGAGGCAGGGTGAATGCGGGGTTTCCAAAGATAAACTGAACTATTCTGAGAAGAGAAGGGGTGTGTGCGCCCCCAAGGAGGGAGAAATGGAGATACAGTGATTCTCAAAACACCATAATCCAGATCCCCCCAGAAGTCCCTTTGCTGTCGCACAACCACCCCCCCACCCGCCCACCCTGCCTCAAAGGCACTTAATGCTGTATTCATGCCTCTCTCCCCTCCCCCCCCAACCCCAGTAGAGGACCTACCTCCCCCTTTAGGTCCCACCCAGCTAATAATAAAAATAACATCTCCTCTCTGTTGAGCTTTGCTTTTACACACTTCATCTCATCCATTTTAGCATCAGAATAGCCCTGCCAGATGAGTCTCCTTATCTCCATTTCACAGAGGAGCCGCTCAGAGAAGTGAAGTGACTTGCCCAAGGTCACACTCTGGGAGGCTGGAAGGTCAGTGACCCCAGCCTGACTCAGAAGCTCAGGCTTTGTCTCTGCCTCCCCCTCAACCCGTCCTGCCCTCCATCCACCCACCCCTCCCCATTACTGAGTTCCTGGAGGCCTGGCAGCTCTTCTCATTCGGTTTTGCACCCTCAGCATCCAGCATCCAGTTGGCACTTAGTAAAAATTGATGGAAAGGACACACGGCTGAATACGCGGCCGAAAAGGGCCTGAGATTGAACCAGCTCTATAAACACACTCACGGGCACTTACGTTGTCAGAGACAATGCCAACAGTTTTTGAGAACTGTTTTTTTTTTAATAAGATCTTATTTATTTATTTGAGAGAGAGCAAGAGTGAGAGAGCACAAGCAGGGGGAGCAGGAGAGGGAGAGGGAGGGGGAGAACAGGCTCCCTCCTGAGGAGGGAGTCCCACGCAGGGCGAGATCTGTCTATTCATTTGACGGATAAAACACACGCTTATTGGAAATGCGTTGCGTGCCGGACCGTGTGTCTGATGCACGGAGGTTATGGGCAACAGTCCTGGTGCCTAACCTCAAAAAGCTCGTAAAACAGAGGCGAGAAAGACCAAGACCAAAGCAAGCGGCCACCAATGTCACAGAAGGAAAAATGGTTGCAAATAATTGACAAGCAGTGAAGGGAGAGCGGGGACACTGTGGAGAGGGCTTTGGTGGACAGGAACGTTCTCTGAGGAAGAAACGTTTTCAAGGTTGAGTGGAAGTCACCCAGGAAAAAGTCGGGGAAGCGTTTCCAGCAGAAGGAATGGCATATGTGAGGGCCCCAAGGCAGGACTAAGAGTGTGGAGCCTTCCAGAAAGTACAGGAAGACTAGGCGGGTAGAGCCAAGAGTCAGGAGATGGAAGGAGACGGAGCAAAAGACCCAGGAGGCCCTTGCAGGCCTCGTTAAGTATCCTGGATTCCAGCCTCATGGCAAAGGCAACCCTGGGAAGGGTACAAAGCATGGACGTGCCCTCCTGAAATCCAGTTCTGCTCTGTGGGTGGTGGCGAGTGGCGAAGGGGCCGACAGGCTGGCTGGGAGGCTGTACTCGGGCCAGGGGTGGTAGGGAAGTGGATGCATTTGAGATCTCATTTGGAGACAGGAAACAAAGCAAAGCAAACAAGGTTGACCCAACTCGGCCGTGTCCACAAAGGCACCCATGATGGAGTAAGGGCAGAGAGGGCTTGAAAACAGACCAGATTCTAACCCACTCTTTGTCTGATGATCTGTGGTTTCAGGAGGGCCACAAAGCCCGTGGGAGCCTCCAGCCTCCAGGAAAGTCGTCACTGAGACAATGCATGCAGCCCTGTAGAGCACGGTGACCTTACTCCCCCCTTTGCCACCTCCAGAGACCTGTGGCCTGACTCCCCAAGTGGGCCCGTACTACTGGGCTCCACCAGTCCCGAGCAACATGTTTAAAGACAGAATGAATCCCCATATACTCCATGCCAAAGGCCAAGTGCAGGAAGGCCCGCCAGCTTCCTGCCACTAATACTTGTCACGGCCACAGCGGCTCATCCCTTTAGCAGTAATTCAATTACCTGTCCCTGGGCACCTTCCGGCACAAGCTCCCCTGGGTCCCCATTGTTTTCCTGAGACGCCAGGACACAAGTTGGTGCCTCTGTCCTAATGAGAGCTTTTCAACACCTGACAGTAAGCCACCGAGGATGTGCTAAGCACAGCCGTGAGGCCACCCAGGCTGCCTCCCAAGATAGGGGTCCTGGCCACCCAGGAGGTGCAACGTGGGCTGTGGCACCAGGGGCTCACACAGCAGATGTTGCCACCTTCGCAGCCGGGCCAATTATGATGTTAACGCCCTGGACATTAATCCCTGGGCCCCTGCCAGCCAGGACCTGCTCTGCTCTCTGGCTTCATAACGCATGTCCTCTGGGGGGCTCAAGGAAGGGTCCTGGAAAAGTCGCACTTTCCACCACTCAGACTCAAAGCCTGACTTCTCCTCTGCATCACATCCCAGGCCTGAAGACCCCCCCAAATATTTTAGCAGCAGGAAACGCTGGCCCCAGGCACCACCGGGCAGTCAGCAAGCAATGTTATTGCAACTGAGACCCCGAAAATTAACTGTCTTACTCAAGGAAATAAAACCCATTCGCAGGAGTTCCCTGAGTACAGATTTGCTCTCCTGGTACCCAGATTTCTGAAATGTGTTAAACAAAAGGTAAGGTCCCAGAGGGGAAAGAGCATAGGTCTGGCACATGGTAAAGATTTTTGGCACAAATGAGCAGCCTGGATCAAATTCAGTACCGGAACTGTGCCCCAGGTTCCACACCTGGTTGTGCAGAATATCCACTCTGCATTAGCAGGGACAAATGTTTTTTAACATCTGACTCCTCACCATCCAGAATGCCCCCGCGCCGTCTTTGCTATCGTCCAGTCTGTGTGTAAGACACAAAGCAGGTACCCAAGGAACCTGACCTAGATGCAGAACCATGGAGGTCTTCCTCGGGGTGACTGAGTCCAGGGGATCCGGAGGATATGGAGACGTGAGCCTCGCAACAGTGTGTTCGGAGGTGGGGGAGCGGGTTTGGAAAGTGCATCCGGAGCAGAGAGAACAGCTGAGCGATGACGTGCGGTTGGATTGTGGGGAAGGAGGTGGAGAGGAACAAGCAGGACAAGAGGGTGGAGAGATGGGAAAGGCTCAGACAAGGAGGTACCAACAGGCCAGGGGAAGGATTTGGGTCTTTGTTCTAGAAGCATCGGGAAGTCACTGAGGAGTTGCAGGGTGAGGAACAGCAGGGGTGAAATGCTCAGACACGATGTGGAACAGACTGGAGAGGACCCGAGGCTCCCTCCCGCAGTTGGAGATGGCAAGGCAGGAGAGGCCGGAGGAGGGGTCTGGCGGAGGGGCGGGGACTCATAAGCTTTGGCTGGGGACACTGAGTCTGAGAGGTCTTGGAGACACCCCGTGGGCAGCTGGCGATTCGGGAGTGGAGTTTGGAGCAGTCAGGGCCAAAGTCATGGATGCATGAGCCATCCGTGCAGGCAGTAACACACACGGTGCACTTTGATGGCGTTTCACAGGGACAGAGGACATCAAAAGGATGCACCTAAGGGTCTACCTAAGCCTTCTCCCACTATTGGACATTCGGGTCACTTCTGTTCATTTGCCATTTTAAGTGTCCTAGTAATGAGCATCCTTGTCCTAATTTACAGCTTTTCCATATTCTAGGTTACTTTTCTAATAGCCTACCTTGCTAACACGGTTGGTAATGCATAACTGCTCAGGGTGTAAATGTATCATGTGTCCAAAAGGAAACAGAATTTTTTTAGTTGGAGACTATCTGTGGTGGCCTATGTAACATTATCATCTCTTCTGATACCTGCTGATTTATTAAATCTTCCCTAACTGGCCCAAACAAAGGGAACTTCTCCCTCTGAATTCTAATGGCTAATCCTAGAGACACTCCACTCTTGTCCTTCGAGGTCTGATATTTTAGGATCTACGGAAGTCTCCCTTATCTGCAGAGACACATTCCAAGACCCCCAGGAGACCCCCGAAACCACAGACAGTACCAAACCCTCTATATACGATGTTTTTTCCTAGACCTAGTACCTATAGGTACTACATACCTATGATAAAGTTTAATTTATAAATTAAGCACAGTAAAGTGTGCCTGGCTGGCTCTTGGAAGAGCATGCGACTCTCGATCTCAAAGTCATGAGTTCAAGCCCCCACACTGGGCATAGAAGTTATTTGAAATAAGTAAATAAAAACTTACTTTAAAATTTTAAATAAATGAGTCAGGCAGAGCCCCACATCAGGCTCTGTGCCCAGCTCAGAGTCTGCTTGAGATTCTCTCTCTCCCCTCCCTCTGCCCCTCCCCCTCCAGCTCACGCACATGCTCTCTCTCCAAAAAAAAAAAAAAAAAAAAAAAAAGCCTGCATGATGAGATTAAGTATGGTGAAGGACATAGGCCTTGTGACACCACGTGAGGCTATCCGTGACCTCCGGATGACATGTCAGGAGGAGCATGTGCTTCCCAGCCCAAAGTTGCCAGAGGGTCACTGAAACCACAAAAAGCGAAAGCACGCCTAAGGGGAGACGACTACAGATATGCGGGAAGGGTCATCGTTGGCCCCATTGTCCACACCTAGAACTCAAGAGCTGGGACTGTTTTATCCTTCTTGAGAGCCTTTGACATGTACTGACTATTCTAGATTAACTCACTAGGCAAGAGGGTCATAAGAACTAGAATCTGTTAATCCCTTGCGGCTCACCGAGACGAGACCTGTTCTGGGAGCTTCAAACACAAAATGCATTTCAGCTCTCCCTAAAAACTCCCCAAATCCCAGGGGCTTAATACCCAGAATTTTCTTTCTCGCTGACATTTTTTTCTCAGGCACTCTGAGTCCCAAACGGGCAGCTCTCCTAGAAGCCCCGGTTCGGGAACCCATACCTTCTGATCTGGTGGTGCCACCATCCCAGGGACGTGGCTTCTGAAGGAGCCAGACTCCTTGGCCTCAAATGAAAAGGGGAAACAGCAGGAGGGATAGCCCATGAGAGGTTCTTATGGACTTCGCTTGCAAGTGGCCCACATTACATTCATCACGTTCCTCGGACCAGAACTCAGTCATGTCATAATCAAGTGCAAGGAAGGCTAAGAAAGGCATTCGGCCTGAGTGCTGGACTGCAGGGAAGGCAGACTGGGTCGTTCATAGTCGTCTCTGCTCTGCGACAGGAGACACCAAAGCCCAACTTTCCCAATGTGACAGAGCAGAGCTAGGATTCATGCTCCGTAGAACTCCCAAGTCCGTGCTTTCTCCACTACACCCATCCTTCTGGGGCCTCTGCACTGCACCTACTTGAATCACCTTGGCAAGTGTTTAATTTCACTTATAACCTAACTTCAAACCATGCTGAGAGTGGCAGATTCACCCTAAAACCAAGTTTCAGATGTGTTTTACAGACACAGCTTGTTTCTTCCAAATATGCTCCCAGTGTCCTCCTTCAACAAGTCAATCAATTTGCTGACACATCCTCACATTAGGTAGGCTTAGTCCTGTTCCAAAGTCTAGGCCTTGTAAACTTGACATATTCAGATGCTATGGCTTTTATCGTGAGTAAATTAAAGCTCTTAAAATGTCAGAATGCTTCTGTCTCATTTGACATTCTCACCATAGGTCAAACTGCCTCCAAAGCAGACGTGTCTAAATGGCTGTCTAACCATATCGCTCAGGGTGGCTTTTTAGGAAGTGTGGGACGCCCAGCAGTGCGTAGTTCTGAGGCCCCTGAACATCAGTAATTCTGTTTGGCTCCATTTCCATGTAAGCAATTTACAGAGCATCTGCTGGACTTGGAAAACCAAGAGGAACCTTGGGAGGTCAATGGCACTCCCTCTTTGCACGCATATATCATAGAATCTTAAAGTTGAGAAAAATAATGACGTCAGTAACAACAATAGCAATGACCTTCCGTGAATGTATTCGTTCTGCAAAAATTTATGGAGACCCCATGATGTGCCCAACACGGTTACAGAAACTGCAGGTTCTGTGTGTAAAACAAGATCCCTGACCTCACAGGGGTGACATTCTAATGGGGGAAATGCATGAATAAATATATAATGTATTGCGCAGTGCTGAGCCCCATGGCAGCAGGTTCAGGAGAGAGGATGTAGCTCGATGGTAGGTTATCCAGAGCTCTGGGGAGGGCTTCTCCGAAACGGTGACATTGGAACAAAGACCTTAGAGAAGAGAGGTAGTGAGATGCTAGGTAGAGGGGATAGCAAGTAAAGAGGCTTGAACAGAGAGTACACATGGCATTTTCCAGAAACAGCAAGGAGATCGGGTGAGCCGGGGGATGGTGGTAGGAGGCCACAGAGGAGACTGGGAGGAGCAGAATGGCAGAGCCTGACAGCCCACAGTAAGGGCACTGGGCTTTCTGCTTCGGCTGAGAGGAGGGGCACATGAGGGGTGAGCAGAGCTCGAGGAGGGGGTTTGAGGATCGTGTCCCAGGACACTCCATCTCTTGGGGTCTGGAAGATAAGGAGGAGCCAGCAAAGGCAGAAAGGAGTAGCCAGAGGGGCAGGAAGAGAACCAAGCTTGGGGAGGGGGATGCCAAACGCAAGTGAGAAAATTCAAGGAGAGTGATGGGCCAGTTCAAATGCCACTTTTATTGGTTGAACAAGATGAGGACAAAGAACTGACAGATCTGACAAGGAAAGCTCATCTATAACAATGTCCATCAGTAGAGGATGCTGGAGATGAAAGCTTCATGGGAGAGAGATGGAGAGAGAATGGGAGTAAAGGTGAATTTCCTCTCCTCCCTTTCTCCCTACCCCCCTCCCTCCCTCCATGCTCCCCCTTCCCCATTATTTTCCAGGCACAGTACAAGCTCCTTATAGGACTTTCCCAATTTAATTCACAGAACCAACTTGGGGTTGGGGGGGGCACATTTCACAAAGAAGCTCAGGGAGATAACACAGTTCCTAAAAGTATGAAAGCTGGACTTGACCTTCGTGGATGCCAGAGCCCAAAGCTGCTGTCTTCTTTCCTCTGGACTAGTCCCCATCTCTTAGAGGTCGTCTGGGGCAACCAACACAAAATGAATTCCACTTTAAAAAAATCTCAGAAAATAGGTCATTCAGCTTCTCTTTGAACAGTCTGAATCATTCTAATGATTAGCATCTCTCCTTTAGATGTTTAATTAAAGGGGTTCCATAATCCACCCCTACACTACCACATGGCGGAGTGCTCTTCAAGGAAGTTCTTCCCTCCACTACTCTACTTCTCTCCTCTTAAAAAAAAAAAAAAAAAATTTTTTTTAAGTCTTATTTGAATTGGAGAACAATCCCATTAATACCAACCTTCCTCCTCAGAGGAGCGTGAGCTAGAGTTCTTTGTCCAGCTCACACTCTAACCTGAGCTCCAGGTCCCCGCAGAAAGCCCACGTGCCTGCTGGAAATCCCCGCCCGACGCCCCACTCCCACTGGTCCTCGCATCTACTTAGACGCTCTGGGCTGCTAGTCAAAGGAATGCAAACTGGCTCTACAACATGGAAACAGGTTCCTCTCCTAAACTGGGCAGGCCCAGCGTGGGTCGTCTTATTCCCAGAGTGGTGGCGAGACAGCTGCAGTGATTTGGGGCTGCACACCCGCCCCATCAGCACCCAGAAGACCAGAAACAGTCACGTCCGGGCGCTCTCGGGTAAAGCACCGCAGCTGCTCTCCCAGAAGCCCCCAGGAAACCTCTCCTCCCATCCCACTGGCCCAAGTGAGTCACATGACCATTCTCCTACTAATCATTGGCCGGGCCGGCATGCTCGCCTAGACAGGAAGACCATCCCTCAGCAGGGGGCGGGGTCAGCCTCCCTTGAAGGACTGGACTGCAAGCAAGGAGGGGCAGGGAGGTGACTGTTGAACGAATCCGTGTTCTGTGGGGAAGAAAGGAGAGCCAAATGGCCACTACGAGGGAAGAGACACATCGTATCTGCTCCACTGGAGTCCATAACGTAACTCCTTACCTCCTCAATCCTCCCCATACTTTACGCTGCCCTGCAGTGAATGGAAACTCCACCCCTGAACTTCATGGAACCCAGAAAATGAGAGTTCACCACCTCATCTCGCATGTCTAGTGAGGTACTGTGTCCTGCACCTTCCACCCACTGACTAGCTCCTCAACCTCTCCTCTTCTCGCCATCCCCCCTTACTTCAGCTACCAGCTCCACCTGGGCGGTTACAACAGCGTCTTGACTCAACTCTCTGCTTCCTGCCACATCCTTCCAAGCAAACATCTACCTGGAAGTTCATCTCTCAAAAGACGAAAGCTGACAGTGTTACTCCCCTTAGTAAGAGTCTCCATGGGCTACCTGAGGCCTGCGTTGTGTCTGGCACGCTCCTGGGGCCAATGGGGTCCTTCCTGACCTCTGACTGTCCCCCCTGCCATCTCTTATCCCTGTCTATAAACTTGGGTTTATGCTAAGCTTGCCAGCCCCCACTTCAAACAAAACCAAACCCCTTTCTCCCACCTCTATAAAAGACCATCATC
The DNA here is from genome assembly GCF_963455335.1 of Martes martes. Lineage (NCBI taxonomy): Eukaryota > Metazoa > Chordata > Mammalia > Carnivora > Mustelidae > Martes > Martes martes. Next base: position 11,375,549 of record NC_137895.1, read on the forward strand.
TACGTGCTGCTCAGGCAAAAGCAACCCAGAAGGTATCCTTTATTCCTCTTTCCTTCTCCCATCACTTCTAATCCTTCCATGGACACTGCTGCTTCAACTTCCAGAACATAATCCCAAACTGTCATCTTCTGACCATGTTCATCTTGTGACCATGTTCACAACTACCACCTCCACCCAGGCCACCCCGGCTTCCCACCAGGTCACAATAGCTGACTAACTGGTCTACCCACCCACTCCTGCTCCCTACAAACAACTCTTAAAGACCTCACCAAGAGCCACAAGTCCTACAAGATCTGGTCCCTGCTTACTTCTTTGACCAAATCCCTTCCCCAGTCCCCCTCACTCAACTGCCTTCTCTTCTGATCCTTAAAGACACCAAAGCTCATTCCCACCTAAAAGCCCTGATGCTTCCCGTTCCCACCACCTCCTTGAATGCTCTTCCCTGGGACTTTGCTGACCCAGGGCATAGTGTGGAAGGTCTCTCTGAGTTGGTCCCTGGCCACCTTCAGGCCCACCACATCCTCAAACCACATTATACTTTCTTATATTCACAACACATCACTATTTGAGCCTTTTCTTTTATATATATATTTTTTTTATTTATTTGACAGACAGAGATCACAAGTAGGCGGAGAGGCAGGCAGAGAGAGGGGGCGAAGCAGACTCTCTGCCGAGCAGAGAGCCCAACGCAGGGCTCGACCCCAGGACCCCGAGACCACGACCCGAGCCGAAGGCAGAGGCCCAACCCACTGAGCCACCCAGGCGCCCCTATTTGAGCCTTTTCTTTGTGTACTTGTTTGCTTACTTGTTCATCGCCTGGTTCTCTAGAAATATAAGCTCTCTGAGGGCAAGAATGTTGTTCACTCGATTCTTGGGCTAGTGCCTGGAACACAGTAGGAGCTCAGTATGATGTGTCAAATGAATGAATGAACAAATGACCATTCTGTCCTTCCAGCTTATATGCTTCTTATTACCTGGGTGCCTTTACCTACCTAACTTTTCCTGTCATTCAAATTCAGCTCTGCTGATCATCAGTGTGCGCGCGCGCGCACACACACATGCACACACACGAGTTGCCTCTCCTCTATCTCCCACAGTAACAGCCAGCATTTACCTCTGTCACTGTATAGAACACCCTGCACTATAGTTGTGGCTCCTTCCCCCATGTTCTGGGTTCTGTGGGGACATGTCTGTGTCCTCCTCCCTCTGCGGCTCCATCATTCAACTCTCAGCCTGCCCAGATAAGGCACTCAGCGACTGCCTGGTGAATGAATGAATGAATGAATGTATTCTTCACTGATAGTTAGGGCTTTGATTATTCCTTAGAGATAAAACTAGAGCTGTATTGCCCATTTCTCTCAATCAAATCTCCAAGTCTGAGACTTGGGGGGCATCCTAAATTGCCTCCCAAGGTCCCCTTAAGTCTTTACTCTTGCTGTAACAGGCTAACACTTCTCTAAATTATTTGGGAACTGGAGCTTCCCTCAACGTTGTATTTCTGATTGGTTGCTATTTGTTTTGACAGTTGTCGGATTTTTTTATTTATACCAAGCTCTCTCTGGGGTTTAGTTTACTGGATACTCTCAATCTAACACCTAGAAAGAAGAGAAAATGACTTACCTGTAAATCTCTTTTATTGAAGGTGTGCCATAAAACAGACCTTCCTTCACCTCTCCATTCTCCCCTGAGATTTAAAGATTCTTGGTTTTTATTGCTGTCTTTACCACTCATTTGGAAAGGACAGAGCAATGGTAGGCTGGAGAGGCTTGTTAGGTCCACCCAGGAGGGATCTTGGGGCTTATAGCACTCTCCTTGCGGGTGCCCCCAAACAGTGGGAGCTTTCACGGAAATGCCTAACAGTTTCATACCAGAAATGCACAGCAAGCTGAGGAAATGTACTATATGACAAACATCCACAGAGCCTAAATTACAGACCATTTTCTCCTACCTGTCCCTGTTGTTTGATTTCTGGCAGATGTCCATGGATAAAACCACCAGTTTCCGCTGGGAAAGCAGAAACCTAACTATAAATGAGGACTTCGGGGGCTCCTACAGACAGAATCTTTCTCTTGCTCATTTTAACTGGTGTTTCCATAGGAGACGGGGCAGAGTAGAGGACGTGCCAGAAATGAATTATTTCAGAAACTCAAATGAGCAGTCCCTCAAACAGTTTACTCCTACTCCCACCTCTCTCTCCAACATCCATCTAGGCTAGAATGTTGATTAAGGTCAACAGGAAATTACTTAATACCCTGCTTTATTTGGTCTCTGCACATAATAGTCACTGTGTATTTCAAAAACATCTCGTCCTCAAACATCTATCCTTTTTTAAAAATAGCAGATTATTCTTTGACTGTATAAGCAAAACATGCACATTATAAAAACTTCGATAATACAGAAAAATATAAAGAAGACAATTAAAATAATTCATGCAGAAATGCATACTGATAACATTTTAGAAGTACTGCAAATTCTTGGCATTTTTTTTCTGTGACTACAGATACACATCTTAATCCAGGCTTAGATCATATTGGGTACACAATTTTATGTTCTCTTTTGTCTAAACATCATATCAAAATTTTTCTCATATTGTTAAGTTTTGGAAAGCATGACTTTTAATGGGCTAATATTTTACTAGCCTTAAAATCCATCTTACACAAAATAAACCCTAAAGAAGTTACTGGGAGACAACAACCCAGCTACCTCCAAAGTGAGTCCAAAATTTGAAAATCAGTTATTCATGTTAACTGCTTTTTGGTGGTCTCCATGGCAACATGCCAACAGGCTAGGCTAGGGTGAATTTAAGGTATCGAAGCCCAACAATGCAGAACTCAAAACCCTGCTGTGGGTCACAGTTCTTTCTGGTTTGTGGAATTATGGGCTGTTTTTACTTCCTTTATTATTCCTTTCTGTACAGACTATATTTGTTACCACGAGCATGCCTTGCTTTTAAAATCAGAAATAAATCATAATGCTATTTTCATTTTGGAAGCAAACACCTAATTACACATTGCTGTGGTTTTATCATTCTCCCTCTCAGTTTCTGTCTATACACCCGCCCCGCCAAGGGAGCCCCACCCCGAGCCCACTGCCCATTGCCCCTCCCACTTTTCCAAGTACAGAGCCTCCATCCCCACCTGTCCTGGGGAGGCAGCTGGGGGAGGAAGGGGCTTTTGCCTGATCCCCAGCCCTTTCCTGTTGGGCTACAAGCCACTCATCTCAAGCCTGATGCCAAGAGGCAGCACTGTTCAGCAGAAAGGAGACAAACTCTGATGGAAATAGGCTTATGACGTGAGAAGGACTGGGTCATTTCCTGTCTGTGTGGCCCTGGCCAGGTCACCTAACCTCTATGAACCTCAGCATCCCCTTCTGTAAAAGGAGGATAGGATACCACCCTGCACGGTGATACCATGATCAAATGACGTCATCTCTGACAAAAGCTTGCACCAGATAAATGCCTTCCCCATGTCCTCACTGACCATCTTTGGGGCCTTCGTCTTCCCCAGAACTGCCAATCCTCCCTCTGGCCAAGGCCGAGGCCGAGATGTCTTGGCAGTAGCTGCAGACTCTTAATCAGCCGGGACTTTTCTGCTTGCACAAAGAGGTACCTTTTAACATCGAAGCCGGAAACTCTTGCAAAGGGCTGGGAATCTGGTTTCAAAAGCAAAACAGTGAGTAGATGAAAACCAAAATATTATCGGACTCTTGAGAAAAAAGCTCTCTCCTGATTGGTTATGATCCTTAGCTTGCCTTTGCAGTGAAATCCACAAGATCTTCTGTAAACACTGTCCTCATTGATAAAATGGGAAGCAGACCAACAAAAGCCTGATAGTTTCTCTCTTCTAATCGCCCATTTCATCTAATTAAAAATTAAGAAGAAAGAGGGATGGGGGTAAAGATGCAGAAGACGGAAGAAACGAGGATAAAAATGGGCAAGAGTGATATGGATCAGATGATTATTTAAAAAGAACAAATAAAAAAGAAACAAACAAGGGGCAAGAATGAAGTAGGTCAATGCTGTCATCCTTTGCCAGAGGAACAAGCTTGGGTCTGGCATTTAAGTGACTCATTTCAGAGACTAAAACAAGTCAGGGTCAGAAATAGGATTAGAATCGGGAGCTCTTTGTTGGTCTGCAATAGACACCAGTGGTAAAGATGTCAATGCCAATTTATAACTGGGTTTTCAGGGGCAGCTAGGGCACTCTGCTAGATTTCTCATGTCTATGCCTTTAAATTCCCAAACAGCACTGCCTATTACTAACACTTGTTTTCATTTTTTGCTTTTCTCCGAGAAAACGACTAGAGGTAGAAAAAAAAACACAAAGTGAAATCATTTTCAGAAGGTTTTTCTAAAAAAATTTTTTTTCTAAACTGTAGTTAAAGATAAACAAGATTTCTCCAAAGCTGAGCTATTCTATCAAATCAGACAAAATATAGTACGGTTTCTTTTAGGGCCCCGGATTAGCTACTATTGTTGGTGATTATCTGGATCTAATATGTGCCAGTCTGCAGACTGCAGCAGCCTACCAGATGCAGTCATTCATCCTACAGTATTTATTGAACACAGAGTTTGTGAGAGGTGCTGTCTAGACCTTGGGGACCCTGACCAAGGCAAAGGAGGGGTACCAGAGCCCTGCCTTGAAGGACCCTGCCCTCTGGGCAGTGTGAAGGCAGAATGTGACCTCCAAATTACAGAGCCCAGAAGGATCCTCTCATCCGTGAGGTCCAAAGAGAAGAAGGGACTTGTCCAAGGTCAAACAGTAAGTTTTGGGGAGAGCCAGAATGTGTTTGCAGATTCCACACCCAATGTTCTTTCTGTGTAAAGCACAGATTTGAGTTGGAAGTATGAAATGCAGTATAGTTCCACCCCTGGATTTCTCCAAGCTAATGGAGCTCTAGATGTCCCTTCTGAACACATTCAGGATCCTAGCCTCAAAGACTGCTGGATCCAGAAGGGACCTCCATGGATCACCTGGGCCTATGGTTCATAATCAAGAGAGCACATCACCCCAGACCTACCAAATCAAGGTCTGGGGGTTGGTGTCTTTACTGCTTCATAGTATTTTGAAGGAGCTTATCAGACCTTCCCTGGAGTACCAGGCACAGGCTCAGAGAGAGACCTGCAGGATGAAGGGGTAACTCAGAATCAGGGGAAAGAGGAAGAAAGGGACCAGAGAGACAGTTTACAGTGGTGGTCACTGGCATGGGCTTGGGAGGCAGACAGGCCCAAATTCCAATCCTGAGTCTGACCCTTGAGCTGGGTGACTTTGGGTGAGCAGCCTGACCTCTCTGGGCCCGTTTTCTCATCTGTGAAAGGGATGGCTTACTACAAGGCTCAGGGAGCTCAGGGGGATGACATGCAGTGCCCAGCAGGCAGTCAGTGCTGCAAAAAGGACAGCGGCTGCACCCACTATCAGGGTGGGCCAAGATGGTGCCAAGAAGTCTCCTCCCAATTCACAGCTTCACTATGAGCTACCCTGCCCCCTCCCAGATGCCCAGTGTGCAAAGGTGCTGTATGGCGGATAGGATTCATGAAGTGTCTAGAATTCCAAAGCACGAATTCCAGGGAACCTGGTCCTTTGACACCTGAAGCTCAAGGGGAAGGAGCTCCCCACTCTGGAAACCACCAAGGCTTTATGAATTGACCAGTCCTAATGGCTGGGGAGAGCAGTCCCAGGAGCAGCACAGCCCTTAGAGAACATCAAGGTCAATCCCATCCCGGAGGCCGACAGAGGTTAGGCAACTTGCCCAAGGTCAAACACTGTTCCAGGGATTAACCCCATAGACCCTCGGTCTCTTCATCCCAACAGCAGAGGTAACAACTGGGATTACTAAAAGAACTCGGTAGAATTTTGCACAATGGCCCACAAATGTCTCAATGAATAACATTAATAGCAGTTATTATTATTATTATGACCATCATCATTATTATTATTATTAATATCCGTTTGTAAGCGATTTCCCAGACTCTCAGCCCATCTCCCTTTCAGTAGCTTGAACCTTACTCATTCGGACTCAGTCTTTCTGTGTCATTGACAAAGGCACTGACAAACTCGGGGCCAGGCCTTGCTATTCTAACTCACTCAACCCTCCCAGTGAGCATCATAAGGGAGGTACTCCTGTTGCCCCAACCCCCAAATTGGCCAACTAAGGACAAGACAACGAAGTCATGTGCCCAAGATGACACCTGCAGGAAGGGATAAGGCTATGACTTTTACTGAAATGCCAAATGCTCTACTCTTGCCCCTTCGAAACCCTCTCCAAAGCATACCTCTGTTCCTTCTCCAAATTCAGAAGACTGAGGGAAATGTCTTGCCTTTGAGGTAATTTAGTGTTGGGGTGGGGCTGGCAGAGAGGAGGAGCCTAGAACTTGTTCATTCTTCCGTCTGAAGTTTCAGAGCTAACTTTCTTTCACTAAGCATGTCCCACTCACAGATGGCCTGTGTCTACATACCTTGAGGAACTCGCTCTTCCTGCTCTAAGGGAAAGGAAGTTAAGATTTTAGAGTGCGTCCCCAGCCCATCAGCACCTAGGAACTCTGGCTCCTCTCAACGCTCTCTTAATTGGAACCTCTGGGGCTGGGGACCAACAGTCTGTCTCAACAAGCCCTCCAAGACTTGCTGGGGGTACGCTGACAAGTGAGAAGCATAGATGTAGTGATTTTGTGCGACACCTAGTTGGTGCTCAGTGCCCAGGGGGGACTCAGGAAAAGTAGGTTGAGCCAACAGGCCAGGTCTGAGTCCTACCCCTCCACCGACTGGCTAAGCCACCTTGGGCAAGTCACTTGCCTTCTCTGTGATGCGGTTTCCTGGTTTCTAAACAGAACGACAACAGTGCCCGTTCGCAATCACGTCTGGAGGGCTAAACGAGATCACAGATGCAGAGCACTGACAGAGTGAACAGCAGACAGCGAGTACTCAGTAAATGTCACCTGCTGTTTAATTGTTGTTGTCATAGGCAAGTACGTGAACCAACGTGCATACTTAACACGGTGGCAAACACATGTTTGCCTTAAATGGATGGAGCTCCAGTTGTCTTTTTAATTCAGCTATTCAAGAAATACTCACTGAGCGTCTGTTACTTGCCACGGCAGGGTGAGGCCAGGAGGAGTAAGACACTGTCCCAGGAGACAAGTGCAATGATGCTGTGGGGAGGCGGCCAGGGACAGGCATGTGTCACAGTACCTAGGGGGCGCACGGAGCAGAAAGGGGAGGCTCCTGGAGAATGTGTGTGTGTGAATGCGCACAGACTCTACTTAATCTTTGATCTTTTTTTTTTTAAATATAAAGCACATACGGGCATGAGGGGTGGAATGCATTCTGTTCTCCCGGCTTCCCTTTTATCAGTTTCAGGGATGAGCTCAAACCTATGCAATATCATTATTACTCATTCATCCAAGCACCGAGTGTAATCCAAAAACAAAAGTCTTCTTTGTCCTCAATTTGCTCCCATTAGGTGTAAAATTCTTAAAGACAAAATAGGTGGTCAGAATAGACGGGCTTGGACTGGGGGGCAAATCCAGGAGCAAGAGTAGGCGGGCTTGGACTGGGGGGCAAATCCAGGAGCAAGAGTAGGCTTCGGGAAGGCAGCTCTCTCGCTCTGAGCTCCTGGAAGCAGGGAAGGCGTCCCAGAGGAGGTGCAATCCTTAGTGGGCTTTCTTGAAGGATAAGGACTTGAATTATTGAATATCTCTTCCTTTTGGTGCTCCTACTGGCCTCTGGCCAGATGCTAGAGAGAAGTTGGTGAATAATGCAAATGTGATCTTGTACTGGGTCTCGATGCAAATCCCATGCGGAACGTTTAAAATGCACCCCTCTTGTGAGCCTCCCCAAACAAATCCAGTACGTGGCCACACATCACCACCAGTAACATTTTACAGACTTGCAAAAAAAAAAAAAAAAAAAGCAGAGTTCTTTTAGGTTCCCAGACCGAATTCCAGTGGGGGGGGGGGTCCCCCAATGCCCACAACACCCAGCAATTCTCTGACTCCAGCAGGGTGTTAAAGAGTTCAAGTCAATTCTGACACTGTCTACCCAGAGAAAGCCCCAGATCCCACAAGAGGAGGGCCCACCCCCCATCTCAGAGCTAGTCGCAAGCCTCTCACGAGGGACCTGTGCTTCTGAGCCACCCACTACAGATTGGGGGTTCCAACCACTTCCTCCTTGGGGTCTTTTAATTTGCTAGGACAGCTCACAGAACTCAGGGAAACACTCCCTTAGGTTTACTATATTAAGAGATACAATAAAGGATTTGCGTCAACAGCCCAATAAAGAGATGCGTAGGGCCAGGTCTAGGGAAAGGGTGCGGAGCTTCCGTGCCCTCTCCAGGGAAGCCAGGGTCCCCACTCCTCCACGTGTTCACCAACCAGGGAGCCCCTATGCCCAGGGCTTCTGGGTTTTATGGAGGTTTCATTGCATAGTCTTGATTGACTAAGTCCCTGACCATTGGCTGATTCAGCCTCCGGCCCCTCTCCCATCCCCTGTAGTCAGGGGATGGGACAGAAACTTCCAACCCTCTAATCACAGGGTTGGTTCTCCAGGGTGCCACCCCCTCCTCCGGTTACCTAAGGGCTCTCCAAAGGTCACCTCATTAACATAAGATGCTTTCCCGGCCCTCTACACGGGCAATTCCAAGGGTTTTATGAGTGAGCCTGGACATCTGGACAAGCCCAAATACCTAGGAGAACTATATTTTGGTCATCTGAGTGACAGAATAGATATTTTTCATCAATCACAATATCGCAGAGGTTAAGTAACCTGCCCAAGGTCACACAGCCAGTAAGGGGTGTGGCTGGCTCTCGGATCCTGGGAGCCTCCCTCCTAAGTCTATGCTCTTAAACACTCCACACCATAGAACAAATGAACTGGCAGAAGGGACCAGAGAGGTTTTCTAGGTGGGGGCGTTTAATTCAAGGAAAAGGGAGAAAACACAGAATTCTTTTTCTTCAAGTGAACCCATGGGAACACATTTCTTCCCAAACTGTCAGCCTCACTCCAGACCCAGGGTTTGCTATCACTTGGTTGAGAGTCATTCATTTGTCTCCCGGAGGACCACCTGCCTTAAGTTATCAAGCCAGGAAGGGAATGCTTCTCCGAGCTGCTTGCCCTCTGCAAACAGATTTGGAAGGTTTGCACTGAAAGCTAAGTGTCCAATTACTTGTCTTTGCTGCTCTAATCTGAGCAAAGTCACAGAAGGCAGGGGAGGATTTCCCTTCCTAGACTCGCGGTCCAGGCACTGGGCATGTGTACACACACATGTATACGTTCTCTAGTTGATGATAATCTTTTAAAATCCACTTACGCATAACTGGCTTACGCGGATCTGCGGAGGCCCCTCTGAACACCCTCGCTGCACGGGAGCCGGCCTTTGTATAAAGCAAGGACCCCAAGTGATACCATTTAATTTGTAACAGCTGATAAACATACCCAGCCTCCAGAGGCAGGCGGGTCCGACTTTCAAGTGACCGCGATCGGCTCTCGGCTTGAAATCGGCTCCATTATAAACTTCTCTCTTCTGTTCAATGGAAATACTCTGTTTGCAGAATACTGCTTTCGCTGAAATTATCTGATGACTTGAGACTTGGCTCTCGCGAAAGTAGTATCGTTGGGGAGGAAATGTACCCCCTTTGTTGTCACAGACTAATAGAAAGGAGGAGAAGCAAATGTGGATGACGGGCTCTGGCGAATGGAGGGCCTTTATGGAGGAGGGTCTTGGGATGATTCACCGTGAAAACATTGGTCGACAACGGAGTAATCACTCGGTGTGTCCCAGCCAAGGCATAATGAGCTCAAGAGAGGCCTGGGCGAAACAACGTCCTCCAACACTTTAAATGGGGGCTGTTGATTTGAATTCGATCAGTACTGCAACTCCGCAGTTCCCTGGCACTTTTGTTTACATTTACAATTGGGTAAGACCTGTAAACTCGGGCTGCATGCGTAAGGAATTTGCAACCTGGCAAATATATGCTTTTACAGTTCAAACATCAGACTTTTTTAAAATATGTCATCCTGCAGAGCCAGGAGACTTCTGTGCATTTACTACAGCCCTACCCTACACTAGTAGAGTCTGGAAAACCCCAATGCAGTGCAATGAGCACAGATCTGGGGACCTCACCGAACGGAGGTTAAGTCCTAGCTGTGCCACAGCCACTGCGTGATCTTGGCCAATGAGTGATTAACCTTTCTGGGACTCAGTTTCTCCACCTGAATGGGAATAATGACACTGCTCCCCACCCCAAACTGGTCATGAGACTCTTAAAAGATCTTTTGTGGAAAGTGCCAGGCATGCAGTAGATCCTAAGAGTGAATTTCCAGCCCTTTCCTCTAAGCTTTCTCCCTATCTGCACGGCATTCTGTTGCTTCTCTCTTTCTTTCAAAAGCGGAGGCTAGACCGGGAGCAGCAACCACATCCACACTCCATGACAACTCTGGTTTAATGTCAGTCGGCACCGGGGGCAGGCAAGTCCCGGTGGCCATCGGGAAAGCAGCAAGGAGGAGGGAGACGCAGCCCAAATAGCTGCCACCTGTCTCCCCAGGAAGGGGAAAGCCGGTCACTGGCGAGAGGGCAGGGAGCAGACCTGGCAGCAAATTGGGGCAGCCTCTGCAGCCTGGGATGGAGCGGAGGAGCAGCTGCCTCCGAGGGGCCCCTGCAGGCACACTTGGCTGCTCTCCTCTGGGTTCCACCCAGGTTCCAGCCCAGCTGAAGACACAGCCATATGGCAGCAGGCTCTTCTTCGGGAAGAAAGGGGAGGTCGGCCCTTCCAAAACCCAAGGGAGCAAAGTCACAGAGGAGAGGCCGGCAGTGGCCCGGGCCCAGAGTCCTGGAGTCCATCCAAAGGCCGCCAGGTGTCACCAGCACTCAGCTCAGGATTCACTCTACCTGTCCCTCCGCTCTGCCCTCCACCTCCACGGAGGACGGCTTCCGGCCACCTAAAACTCAGGGACAGTCTTGCAGCTCATGTGTACCGGTCAGCTGCTGTGGCCAGAGACACACCGCGAGGCTCTCACGCTCACACTCTGAGCAAGCGGCCGAAACATACAGGCTTCTAAATTTTAGACTGACGGCTAACAGAGCTACCAGACCCCAGAAGGAGGCAGGTGTTCAACATTAGTGTTCAACTAATCTCCTTAGAAATCCTCAAAAGCAGGAGCTATTATCCCAACTAGAGGTGAATAAATAGGCTCAGAGAGGTTGAGCAGAGGGGCGATGAAGGCACAGCTCAGTCCTTGGACCGTCCAATTCCCAAGCCCATATCCCTCCCTCCACAGCACACTTGCATTTGAAAGGGAAAAGAGACTGGTGTTTTATTGAACACCTACTCAGGACCAAGGGTTGGGATTTTATACAGATTTCTTCCTTTTATCTCCACAATAAGCCCATGAGGTCGATATGATTCGACATCTTTTTCAGGGGAGGAAACCAAGACTCAAATGGGTGCAGTTCGCGGCTCAACATGAACTAGCTGGTGACAAAGCCAAGGTTCTCATGAGGTCTGTCTGCTTTCGAAAGCCCTTGCACTGCCCCCCACCAAGTCCTTCCTCGTGCAACTGCCCAGATGACAGCTCTCTCAACACGACTAGGTTGGCATAATAACCCTACCTACCATCAAGGAATTTACAATGAGTACCTATGTTGCTTCCAGCCCTATGCTAGGCTCTAATAATTTTTTAAAAAACTGTTTCTGTTCCTAGCCCCCAAGAAATACCCATCCAGACAGGCAGGTAAGACATGCATGCAACACAAAGACAGACTAGTAAATACCCTGGTGCTCTGAAGGACTAGGCGATGGGGAAACATCGGTCTCCCCACTTCCTTGTCCTCTGCCTAGCTAGCTCCTGGTCATCCTTCAGGTCCCCACCTCAATGCGGCTTCCTCGGGGAGAAAGTCACTGAAAGCCCACCTTGGTTCAGGTCCTCGGTACCCATCTCCAGGATTCTTAGAACTTTTTCTTCCCGGTACCCTCCACATGTGCCATAACTTGCCCTCCCACCAGCCTAGGTATGTCGTGAGTGCAAGGATGGCCCCTGATTCATTCACTCTCTCCCCAGTGCTTAGCATCCCCAAGGCCCGGCATGACACCTGAAAAGAGTATCAAATAAATATATAAAGAAGAGTAGAAAGTCAGTAAGTCATGATGCAATAACTGAATAATGACTTAGTCAGGAAAGACTTCACGAAGGACACAGGATTTTAGTTATGCCTTGAAGAACATGGGAGACTCAAACCGGTCATGAGAGGGGATATGACAATCCAGGAGGCCAAACTAGCGGGACACATGGCGCTGTGCCAACGGGATATGCACGTGGGGACCATGTGAATGGCAGCCCCTACCTCACACCATACATTAAAAAATCAATCTCTGATGGATCACGGATCCAAATGAGAAAGAGAAGGCATAACGCTTCACGCAGCCCTCTAGCAGTGACACTCTCACCTCTGGAGACTTACTAACCGGGAAGACAGAGTAACATGAACTGGAGACAATAAAATCTAGTGAATCATAAGGCCCTACTTTCTGTGGCAGAGCTTTACCAGGATAAACTCAAGAGTAAAAGACAACTATTTTAACATAAATCTCCAATGCAACTGCATGAAAAATACATCAGAAATTCAAGGATGGAATTCTAATATGGGGAAATTTCAATAAAAATTCAGTAGGAGAATAACCCAACATAAACTGCATTTAAAGAGTTCTTCGTATGTGTCAGCCTCTTCTCTTAGCACTTGACCAAATCAGCTCCTTCACCGCAAACTGGGAGGCACATACTTTTCTTATCTCCGTATCAGATGTGAGGAAACCAGGGCCACAAGAATTTAAATGATTCGAGGATATTGTCATTCAGGAGATAGCCGATTTGGAGTCTTTGGGCAGGTGACTATTTTTCTGAGCCCTGGGTTAGGACAATAGGACATGAAAATTCTACCAGCCACCTAGGTAGTGGTGAAGAATAAATGGGGGCAGGGGGAGGGGCAAACATTTTCTCACTTTTAAATGCAGTGTGCCAGTAAAGTCTTTTTAACTGATTTCTCAGCTGGCATTATTTCTTTAGAAAGCAGAAGGCTACATCAGAGCACACACAAGATCTATTCACGTAATCCACAAGTATTTACTGAGCACCTGCTATGTGTCAGGCACTGTTTTAAACACTGGAGCTTTTATAGAATGAACCAAGTAAAGCCCTACCTTCGTGGATCTTCCCATCTAACGAGGGAGACAGAGAGTCAACACCTAAGCAATAAAAAGGCGACCGGACATCAACTAGTGATTAAATAAGACGCAAAAGAAATCCAGCTAAGGGAGTAGAGGATGACAGTCAGACAGTTTTTGTTCAGAGACCAGAATGAAGCAAGAGAGGCAGCCATGTGGACCCATGGTAAAGGCATTGCAGGCAGGGAGCCCCAGGTGCAAAGGCCCTGTGGAGGAAGCCTGCTTGGTACAGTTAAGGACAAACTGGCTGGAGTGTGGCTGGAACCAGGGGAATGGGACAGAGTGGCAGCAGAGGACAGCAGTCCGTCCCCATGAAGCCAGCTGGGGCCCTGTGGGCATGGTACCGATGAGATGCATAAAATGTATACAGTGGGTGCCAGTCTATGCAGTTTGCTTACCAGGTCTTCTCAGCGTGAGACTCCAGCCAATCACAGCCAACCTTGTGCAAACGCTTCCCCTCCTGGACAGTCAGATGGGGGTTTATGTTCTGTCGTGGGCATAGGGCTGTGAGCACACTGTTCCATTCACTCTTTCCCCATACCTTCGCTGAGCACCTGGTGTAAGCCACCCCCCTTGCTGGGCAGCAGGGAGACCTCGGGAATGCTCCGACGACAGGCATCCTCTAGCAAGGGAGACAGAAAGCAAACCCAATCACAGTGCCTGGTGACAAAGGCCCTTGCTGCCCGTCTGACACTGCTCAAGGGGTGAGGGGAGGCCCGAGAGAAGCTGGAGAAGGAGAAACAGGTTCTGCCTCCAGGATCCAAAACCTCCCCCCCGCCCTTTCCTGTGCAGTAGGTCCGGGCCGTATGTCCAAGTTCCCAATTTCACAGCACAGCTGGTGAGGGACAAACGGATCTCCGCAAACCACAGAAAAGCCCCAAATCTCACTGAGTCAATAGTTGTACCTTCTTCCCTCCACCAGCACTCAGGAGAGCCCAGCAAAACTGACTGCGATGCGCCTGTCCCCACTACCTGTTGCTCCCACCCTCCGTGCTCTCTGGCAAGGGTCACACGGCGCGCAATCACGTCTGGAGACACAGAAGGTGGGTGGGCTACCTTTTGCCTCTAGATGTGATGGTAAACACAACAGATTTTGAAAAGGCTGCACTCCCGCGGAGGGGCTTGGCAAGGACACTGGCCAACGAAGGGCTTTTACAGAATGGGCTAGTGCAGAGTGCGGTGAGGGGCTGCGCGAAACAGAAGAGGGGCTGGCAGCTCTCTGGGAATATGGAGGGGGGAAAGCAGACCCGAAGGAAGCCTTCCTAGAGGAAATTGTGTGTCAACTGAGAGTGGAAGCTTGAACAGGAGGCAGGGAGGGAATGGGCGCAGAGGAGGGAGAGGTGAGGGAGTCCAGTGGAAAGGGAAAGTCAGTGGTGGGCTGGACTAAGGTGTGGGTGATTCCGGGACCTGTTAAAGAATTAGAGAATTAGAGGTTAGACCAGAGTGGGGATGGAGAGGTCAAAATCAAGGACAACTCCCAGGTTTGCAGCTTGGGAAACCAGCTGGATGAAGGGAGAGCCTCTGGGAAGGGGGTCTGTGGGAAAAGGAGTGAGTTCAGGCTAAGGCTCATGTAACTGTGGGTATTTCTGGGGGGACACCAGTGCACCATGAAATCAGGGCTAAGAGACAGGTCTGGGAGAGAGACAGAGTCTCGGGTCATCACTGCACAGAGGGAAACTGAAGCCACAAGATGAGGGGCTCCAAGGAACTTTTATAGAGGGAGCCATGAACAGGCCAAGGGGAGAGTCCCAAGGACACCAAAATTTAAAAGATAATCAGAGGAAGGGGAGCTTGTGAAAGACTATGGAAATGAGCAGGAAAAAACACAGCAACAGGGCTATCTCAGGTGCCCTGGGAAAAGGGCACATCGGGAGGCCAGAGTGCTAGGCTGTGTCAAATGATGCCAACAGGACACAGCAGAGGCACAAAAACGTGTACAAAGCCTTCCACGCTAGCACGCAAAGTATTAAAAGGTGTTGGAAATGTCTGTACCTTACTTTTTCATGACCTTCTGCTCTCCATGAAAGCACAGCTAGAAATTCCAAGATTCATTCAGTGCAGTGTTGCCCAAAAGATGATGGGAGGAACCCAGCGCCGCGAGACGGAAGCAACACATGCGCACACGCAGTCCGTAGCGCACGCAGGCTCAGAAGGGCCGCGCACTATATTTTCCCATCAGGGTTTGATGATGCAATTAGCAGAGCCAAGGCTCTGAAAAGCCCAATGGTAAAAACACCTGTTCAACCTCATTTCATCCAACACTTCCCAAACCTATTTGACAACAGAACCCCAGTATGGTGTATCCCCTACCAGCATCTCTTGGGTGGGCATCAGCAAAACGCACTTTGGAAACTGCAGTGTTAATGGAAAAAGGCACAGGTAACTGATGAAATTACTGCAGCTGGTAAACCACTGGTGAAAAGCAGCCTGTCCCAAGTTTGTGACAGAAGGAGTCCTTGGGCTGGGTCCCCCCACCCCATTCATGCATTGGTTTAGAATGTATGGGTGTCTACTAGGTAGTGCCATAGCTAGAGGGTAGAGGATGTGGCACATTTGGGGAGACAAAGAGGGTGTTCTTTGGACGTGCGTGTTCCTGGTAGAGGATATGACCAGTCAAATAACCAGACAGATGCCAACCCGTGTAGCGGGATAAGGGAAGAAACACTGCTATGGGGTGGCCTTCTGTCCTCCAAGTAGTTATGAGATCTGGGGAACTAAAAACAGTAAGGAAAAATGGTGATAAAGGCCAGGAAGAACCCCAATAAGGACTAGACCCCAAGTGGTTGCACCTGCTACCATTTATTAAGCACCTACTATACGCCAGGAACTCTACATAATAATGACATAACAGCAGCTAACATTTGCTGAATTCCTTCTTTGCACCAGATACTTTCCTAAGTCTATCAGTTTACTTATCCTTCCAACAACCCAGGAAATATTTATTAGCTCATGTACTAGACAGAGCAAAGGAGACGGTCAGAGGCTACACTCCTCACCCAAGGCCATGGCCAGCAGGGTCAGAGCAGAGATTTGAACCTAGACAGTCTGCTCCAGATATCTCACTCTCGCAATTCTGCATTCGACACCCTTTAAAAATATCCCACTGATGCTTGAACTTGGATCTCTGGAGTCTGGATCTAAAGTGCCCACCGCTATACTCTGGAAACACCCACATTGTTTATGTTCTTTGATCTTCACGACATTTTGACGTACGTGTGATAAACTCCATTTACAGAGGAGGCCTGGACTATTAACCCAGCTCCTAGTGGCTCCTGAATCGGCGGGGGGCGGGGTCTGACTCCAAAGCTCAGACTACTAGGTCTCTAACGTCTTGCTGTCCAGACTGCTGTCATTTTTACAGGCTAGAAATGAGATGATAGTGTAGGGAGGTCTGGCAGCCTGACCAGCCAAAATATGGACACTGGATCTGATGGGAGGACAGCATCCTGGAAACACCCATGTGTCAGGCTCCAACCCTTGATTTGCTAGGGGCGGGGGGGGGGGGGTCCAGGAAGTCCTGGAAGAGGGGCCAGCATGGCCAGAGGGCAGAGGGAGAAGGGGAATTTGGGGGTGCTTGGACAGCAGTCATGTTCCTGACCAGTATCTGACATCCAGCGTAGGGGTATCAGTACACACGTGTGGACTGTGAGCCCTGCCTGGGACCAAAAACCTGATCGGTTACCGGTTTCCAGCAGCCTTGACCTTTAATGTCCCTGGACTCAAGGCCATGTGGGCTCCAAGTCAGTTCCCCTGTGCAAGTTTGGCCTCCTCTGAGGAGTCCTCCCCTGACCCAGGGTCATGGCCTTGAGCCTGAGGTAGGTCAAGTTCATTTACCCCTTTCTTGGGTCACAGGCCGTAGCCCCAATCCCACAAATGCAGATTCCCTGGCCCAGAAGAGCCAGAACCTTGCAGCCCCTCTCCCAGAGAAGCCAAAAGCAAGGCCTCTGCACCAGGACCTGCAGACCGCAGGCCTCAAGGCTGGGAGGGGCCAGCGGGTGCAGCCCACACAGCCCACGCAGCCCACACAGCCCCTCGCCTGTGCCACACACACCAGACCCCCAAGGAGCTCCTAACCAAAGGGCCTGCAAAGCCCTCCTTGCGTTGTGGATCCAATTAAGTTCTGACATCATCTCAAATTGAATCCTTTTATTAAACATTTATCTTCAGATTCTGGAGTGTCACAACACCACATTGTTTTAAGTGACAGAAATGCAAACAGCGAGCGCCTCCCCCACAGCAACTGAAGTCCTACTCTTAGCAGTCAACCAGCAACCTGCTCTCCCTCTGCCTTGGCGGTTGGTGGGGGAGGTGGGGGTGGGGGGGAGGAGTGCTTGGTGGTCCCCCTGCCTCAAGCTTGCCCCAGGCTCTTGGACACACCTGCCTTCCTCCTGATCTCCGGAGGCGTCACTGAGTTGTCTGGATCAGCTGCAACTCCTCTCAGTAATTTTCCTCACCCTCCCCAGAATCCTTTCCTCCCGGGGATTGCGGTGGAGAGGCTGGAGGCGGCCCCCACTGTCTCGGCGGCCCCCACTCTGTGCACAGGCTGGCTCTGGGGGGCTGGGGCTCACGGGGTCTACTCCCTGTCCTCCCCCCATCCCCACTCCCGCCCCCAGATTCTGAAGGCTTCGGAGCAGATTCCAGCATTTTCATCCCTCCCTGCTTCCCTAGCAGAGAGCCATTCTAGCACGGAGTCGGCTGCCGATGTGTTTAATCGATGAATGGCTCAATAACGACCAAGTCTCGTCTTTAGCTTTGTAGTTTTGAGAACTCTCTTCGCACTTTTCCCAAAGGCGATCAAGATCTAGGGAACTGAGTCCTGCCGGTTAGTCTCCTGGGAGACCCACCTTCCCTCTTCTACAAATGCCCGCCCCGGGGCAGAACTCTCTTTCTTATAGGGAGCAGACAGTTCTGAGGAATCAGAAGCTCCCACATGGTGACCTTGCCAAACTAAGGCTCAAGTTCTGACCCTTCTCTTTCCCAGACATGACAAGACCCACCACTCCTCTGACAACAGTAGTAACAGATCCCGTGTTCTTACAGCTCACAACGTACACTGTCCTAAGAGCTTTACCTGTGCATTAAATGCATTTAACCCACACAAGAAACTCTGGAATAGGTAACATCTATTATCCCATTTTACGGAAAGGAAACTGAGGCCCAAGGTGGTTAAGCAACTTGCCCAAGGCTATACACCCAGCCATTCTGACAGGATCAGTCCTGAGTTT
The DNA here is from genome assembly GCF_963455335.1 of Martes martes. Taxonomy (NCBI): domain Eukaryota; kingdom Metazoa; phylum Chordata; class Mammalia; order Carnivora; family Mustelidae; genus Martes; species Martes martes. The sequence continues at coordinate 11,393,981 of NC_137895.1, forward strand.
CTACGAAACTAGGTAATATTCATGCACTAGCTCACACTTACCAAGCTTTGCAAGCCTCCAGGTCCTCACCTGTAGCATGGGCTCATGAATAGAACCTACCCAACCAGTTGATAAAATTGAATCAGGTGAGACATGCAGTATTGGCACAAAGAGGATTCTCAGCGAATAGCACAGGGTCTCCTATACCCAGCGGGAGAATGGAAAGTGTGCAGTTCAATCCCTGTCCTTGATGCGTGCAGAACGCCACTAGGAAAATGACACACAAACTCGTGAAATCCGAAATAACAAGACAGGCCAGCTGTACAGGAGCTGTCATGAGGCAGCCTGTGGCTGACAGCCCCATGAGTGGTCTTGGAAGTAAAAGCAGAGTTGGAAGGAAAGAGGCAACTCTGAGATGTGCCATCAGGAAAGGCTCCTTAAATCCTAGCTTCCAGGGGCGCCTGGGTGGCTCAGTGGGTTAAGCCACTGCCTTTGGCTCAGGTCATGATCTCAGGGTCCTGGGATCGAGCCCCGCATCGGGCTCTCTGCTCAGCAGGGAGTCTGCTTCCCTTCCTCTCTCTGCCTACTTGTGATCTCTCTCTCTCTCTCTCTGTCAAATAAATAAATAAATAATTTAAAAAAAAAAAAAAAATCCTAGCTTCCAGGGAGTAGAAGACCCCCACTCAGAATCATCTATTCTACCTCCCAGCTATTAAAGACATGCCCTCTTCAGCATCCCTAAAAGGCAGCTGCTACCTTCGGCTTGAATGCCTCCAGTGACAGGCAACTCACTACCTTGGGAGGCAGTTCTGAAAACCACCACACTCGACCAGGTACTGATCTGACATCTCCTGCCCTACACAGGACCAGGCCAGGTTGACGTTCAAAACTAAAGGAGGTGCTCGCTGCACCCCCTCAACCCCAAAAGTGAGTGCCTCTTAGATTTGAACCTTACCTGTGCATGCCCACCCATGGCTCCTGGCTGTCCCTCCGCAATAAAGCAGGTACTGTTTTAGGTGAAGAAGAGGAGAGAGCTGGATTCTGCTGGGAGAGAAGCTGTAAGCAAAGGTGAGCAAAGGGACAAGGGCAAATGAGTTCCCAAGATGGGAGTAGCTGGGAGAGAAGCACGTGAGCAGAGAAGGTGAAAAGCTTTGGGTCCCACTGAACATAGCTGCGAATGTCTGGTTCTCCAGATGTCTGCCCTTTGTGCCACAGGCGTCCAGAGTCTTGCAGATTTCCAAGTGAGGGAGTGTGTTTGGCTCGGAAACAAGAGCGTGCATGGATGGGTATCCCCAGTCCTATGGCTCTTCATCACGTAAAACGTTTACGTCCTCGTGGGTCTATGGTTTAGATGCTGTTTGACCACTCTGGCCTGGATCTCTGTCATGGAATTGAATGTGCCTAAGCAGTGAAAACGAACCGAAGGGGGCTTGGGGAAAACTGTTCTCAGAAATTTAAGGTTGGATTATACAAAGCAGGAGAGGACTCTGGCATTTTTCACTCCATGGAGAAATCTGGACAACATATTGGAGACCTTCATGAAAGCTACCTAAATGTCTGAGGGACATGTCTGGGCAGCCGGGCCCCAGGATCTTGGTGTATGGGGGAGCAGAAGAGACGCTATCCCTGTAGGGATCTGTATTTCTCTAGCATTTATTACATGGCAGGCATGGCATCCAGCACTTTCCGGCATGATCTCGTTCGTGTTCACAATAGCCTTAGCTCGTGTGTCAGAGGAGGCAGAGGTGTGGTTGGTTTGCCCAAGGTCGCACAACTAGTGAGCTTCAAAGCAACGATGTGTCCAGGGAGTGGGAGCGTCTGTAAGGGAGACCTGTAAGAGGTCGAGCCATTTCGTTCACTGCAGGATGCCCTGCAGCTCAGCCTGCACTTCAGCACCAGGTTTACAATTTACCAAGTGGGTTTATTAGTTCTCACTTCGTTTATTCACTTACACCATCAGGGAAGCAAGACTGGGCCATGTCCCCATTTGACAGATAAACACAGATCTCAGCTGACTTCATCCCTCCTCTCCAGCCCTCCTGTCCCCACCATGCCTGGACCGCCTCCCTCTCTCCCCTGGACACCTGCCACAGCGATCCAGGCAAGAGGGCCTGGTGACTCCGACGGGGTTAGTGGTTTCCAGTCTCACCCCTCCTGCCTGGTCCCCACTTGACCACCAGCACCAACATCCTAACGCACAAGTCTGGTCACAGGAACTCCCGGCTTCAGACCCTCCCGTGGCACCCCATGGCTCCTAAATTCGTACTCTGAATGGCTTATTAGGCCTGGAGTAATCTGACTGCAGCCACTATCTCTCCCAACTGGTTACACACACATACACACACACACGATTATATCCAGCACAACCATCTGTCCTTCAGAAAGACGAAGGCTCTTGGCCTCAGGATCCCGTCCTCAGTCTCTGGTTAACCCTTCCTCCTCTCCCTAGCATCTGTCTGCTCTGCCTTTCATCTGCCAATTTCTACTTACTTACCCTTCATGGCTCATCTGAGATGGGGCTTCTTCCAGGAAGCCCACCTGACAACCCACCACCACCCAGACTGAGCCACGCACCCTTCTGCCCACCCTCCAGCGTCCCACGCTCTGCTGTAGCACTATCACGCAGGAATCACCTAGAAACCCACTGCCTGGAGTCCGATCTCAGCTCCTTCACTCACACTGGCAGTGAAGCTTCAGATGCATTCCTCCACCTCCATGCCTCCATTCCCATAACCTTTAAATGGGAAATGAAAGGGTTTCTTCAGGACTAAATGTAAAGTGCTAACTTTAACTAGTCATGCAAGTTAATTATTTGTCCCGGTGCCTCCTGGACTCAGATGTTGGGGATAGGGAATCCCGCTGTACCAATCTCCTCTCTATCGTGGTGCCCAGTTCAACTACCATACCTGGCAGGCACTCAGTGAAAGTTCGAGAACTGGCCGACATACAGACTGAGTCAAACATGTACAGCTTGCCCAAGCTCATATGACTAACAACTGACAGAAAGGGAGCCAACTCGAGTGCCCTAAGAAGCAAGGCCACCTTTCCATCACACCACAAGGCCTCTCAAGATGAACGCAGAGCTGTTGACACATGACAATATTTATTCGTTACCCACCTGCCTCTGGGACTCTGGGGTTGACAGAATCATCTGAACAATCCTGTTTCATAGGACCCATGCGTATTGGGTTCCCATACGGCCTGGGCGTGCCTCCACCAGGGAGCCCTCTTGACATCTTGGTAGTGTAATCACCACTCTCTGGCTAGTCTGCGAGCTGTCTGAGAGCAGGGACTGTCGTGTGATCCATCTGTGCCCCCCAGCATGGAGCCCAGCGAAGGCACTCGCACCTACCACTTACCTAGCATCTACTAGGTACCAGGCACTGCGCTGAGCCCTCTCAATACGGTGCTTTAGGCAATTCTCACAACACTATCAGGCAGGTCCCACGGCCTCCTCATTTCACAGATAAAACTGTGGTTCAGAGAGGTCCTGTGGTATAACTGGGATACAAACCCAGCCCGTCTCCAGACTCTGAGGCTAACCGCTGACCTTCGTCGCTGCCTCCCTAATAGTAGGAAATGAACTAATTGAACTGTATTTTGGGAAAATTCCTTCATGGCCTATGACAACACCCAAGCCTACAGGTCTATTACTTCAAAGAGTACGGTTTAGGTTGTTTCCTTACCTGTGAGGACGGTTCTTAACCTCATCTAGAACAGGCTTTCCATCACATTGTGAAGCATTTCAGAGGTCTTCCTGTCTCCAAGGCCTGTTCCAGTGTCAACACTGTGGGAAGGAGAGATGGGGTAGGGGAGACAAAGTTGGGATGAGGGCGCTTAAGTTCAGGACCCAGATCCTCCCCCATCCTGTCTTAGTGAAGTCAGGCCCGTATCAGTCCACAGGGTAGGGCCCTGACGACCACCACCTCCAGCATCGCCCACCAACTCAGTCTCTAAGCTGGCCTGCTGGTCTTCACCAGACTCTGTTACATTCTTCCTGCCTGAGGTCAACCCCCCCCCCCTCCACTTCCCTGCTCCCTTTGTCCAAGGCCTGCTTACAGCCATGCCCTGCCTTCCCTCACCCACCGCCACAGCTGCCACCATCGCCAGCGAAGGTCATCCCAACCAAGGACGCAGTGAGGAATACTGAGACACCTCTTCACTCATTCATCCGTTCAATTACTCTATAGATACGTAGTGAGCACTCGCTGCATGCGAGCACTGAGGTTGTTCAACGAGTTGCCTTCTAAAACTGTGTCTCATATCAAACCCATAGAAAAGACGACTTTAAATGTATGATTATGTTCATTAGGAGTAGGCTTGGCTCCCAGGGCTTCTTTGATGAACTAAAATTATAAAGCGTGGTTTACTTCTCCTCCATCACTCAGCTCTGGAGGTAAGATGCCCAGGGCTGGTGCGGCTTCGTGGCGGCGTGGCCCAGGCGCCTCGTGCTTCTTCTACCGTGGTGCAGCTCTCCATGCCCGAGGTGGTCTCGCGGTGCAAGGCGGCAACCACCCCACAAGCCCACCAAGAACGTTTCCCTCCAAGAGTGCTTCCCGCGCGCAGCTGCCCTTTTCCCGGAAGTCCCACCCACCACTTCCGCTTACACCCCATTGGTTAGAACTCAGTCACGTGGTCACCTGCTTGGCGTGAACTGTGGAAGTTCCCGGAAGCCCTCTGCCGGGGTAAAACGTGGCCAGACCTGGAAAACGCGGTGCTCAGTGCCAGGCGCAGAAAATAACTATAAAATGAGCACACTCCCCCCCGCCCCGCCGCATACCCCACCCCAGGTTAGGAGCTAGAGCATTCCGCACACTGAAGCCATCCTGGGCCCTCCCTGCCGCCGCCCCCACACCCCCATCTCGGGTCCACACTCTCTTGAATTGAGTATGTCGTTGCCTGCCCGGGCTTTACCAAACGCGTATTTCTAAACAATCTATACGGCCTGGTACGACAAGTTTTTACCTTCTTGAAAATAGAATCCTACTTTATATACGTTTCTGCAGCTTGATTTTCCGTTCAGGGTGATGTGGGTGGGATTCGCCAGTGACATGGATAGCCATGAGCCACTCATTTTCACTGCTGTATAATATCCCGTCTGATCAATATACTCCAAGGTGTTATCATTCTTCCGATGGTAGAAATGTGGGGTTGCTGCCGGCGTTTCGCTGTTACAACTGGGCTGTTGGGAAGATTCTCACACACCCCTCCCCAGGGCCTACATGCAAGGGTTTCTCCAAGGCAAATTTCTCAGAGAAATTGCTGGGTCGTGGGATATACACAAATTTCCGTATGGGTTTTAATAAGGTGCAAAAGCTGTGGGTGCCCCAGGGGTTCTAATAGTTGAGATAGTGTTCATCTCTTTTAGGAGGATGGAAATGTGGAGTACATTCCCTGCCGACAGGCATGTGTGTTCACAGCTACACACACACACACACAGACTTATTTGTCCATTTGTTCAATAAACATTTGTCATGCAGCCCTTATCATTAATTTTAAGACACCCCATCAATGTAATAATGACTCTTCAGGAGAAAAGAAACACACTGCTGTAAATGAACCCCTCAACTATAAGGCACATTCCAATTTCAGAAACACTGGAATGTGCATGTGAGCATCTGAGAACCAAGGGAAATAGGGTATATTCGAGGAGCTCTCAAAACTTTGCCCCTAGGAGCTTACAGACTTGCACCTACCTACTTATTCCCAAGGATACCAGAACACCGACTCTGATCAAAACAGATACGAAGTGCTTGAAAGCCTCGCTACCCAACCCCAAGTGTGGTCCACAGGGGATGCTGCAGCATCAGCGCCACCTGGACGCTTGCGGGCAATGGAGTCCCCGGCCCCACCCCAGACCACTGAGTTAGCATCTGGCTTAACACGAACCCCAGATGATTCCTATACCCATTAAAATCTGAGAAACAGGAGTGTCTGGGTGGCTCAGTGGGTTAAAGCCTCTGTCTTTGGCTCAGGTCATGATCCCGGGGTCCTAGGATGGAGCCCTGCATTAGGCTCCCTCCCTCAGCAGGGAGCCTGCTTCCCCCGCTCTCTCTGCCTTCCCCTCTGCCTATTTGTGATCCCTGTCTGTCAAATAAATAAATAAAATCTTTTTTAAAAAATCTGAGAAACAAGCAGAGACCCATTGGAAAGGGAAGGAGTCTTTCCAGTCGAGGGCAATCAAGAAAGGCTTCCTGAAGGAGGCGTCATTTGAAAAAGTAAAACAACATTCAGTGAGTGCCTGCTCTGGGTTAGGAACCACACTAGGGAACTTCACGTCTCCTATTTCATTGCATTCTTAGAATCACCCCACGAGGCAGGGATGAATATCTCTATTTTGCAGCTAAGGAAATAGAGGCACAGAGAAGTCACATAATTAGCTCCAGGCCATACAGCTAATAGTAGCAGAGCCGGGCTTAGAAGGCAGATCTTTCCGAGTCTGGAATCCAGCCTCTTCTCCCGCATCAGATGGAAAGAACTTACAAAGTAGCTGTGGGAACAAGCATCAGGACAGGACACACCTGGAGGTTGTAGGAACAAGTACTCTCGCTGGGCTCAGCACCTCTGGGAGGTGAGCACTTAGACCAAACAGAAAGGGCAGAGTCGGAGACGGACGGCGGGCAGTGAGACACCTTACCCCACACTCACCCTGCCCGGTGACTACACGGGAGCTAGCACATAGTAGGCGTTCCAAACAATCCAATGAATGCACGGACGCACGAGCAAATTCACGGACAACCACACAGGCAGCTTCAAACCCTCCAGCACCAGCTGTCACCGGCGCTGTGCCAGGGGGCTGGGGTTCCAGCCGGGGAGGAGCCCGGCACTGCCCACCCACCCCGAGGTCTCCCCAGTCCCCGCCGGCAGGGAGGGCCCTGCCAGCAAAGCAAAAAGCCAGGAGCAGCAAAGGTTTAAAACAGAGAAAGCAGCTCCCACCAAACCCTTCATTTGCTTCACTTAAAAAATTACTTAGCCAGCCAGCCTCCTGCCGCTGCCTCACCCCCTCCCTCCGTGCACCCGCCCAGCTCCACGCGGTTCCCTCAGCTTCTCATGAATATGTCTGTTCAGCCCCTAATGACCAGGTTTATGAAGAGCTTATTGTATCTCAAAGAAATGAGACAGCAGTTGGTGTTGTGAGATATTAATGCGTTTTTTACAAAGCTGATGAAACCTCCTTTAAACTACTTAATACCTGCAAGCTGAAATTTCCAGTCTGAGGGCAAATTCCTGGAGGCAGAGCTGCGGCAGCCCGAGGCACAGCCCTTGGCTTTTCTGTCTTGGCTTGGCCTTTAGTGCTTTGGCTTTGGGGTCGGCGGAGCACTGCTGTCCTTTGGGGCGGGGTGCAGTAGCGATTTCATGATTCCCTTGGTGGAATAATCCTTTATAGTTCAAGGGTGGGAGAGTCCCCCCTACAGCCTCATCCTTAATAGCTCAAAGCCAATGTCTTTCTGGGGAATGGGGGGTGAGAAGCCCCCTCTTCCATTCAGCCTGGCCCACAAGCCCCTGGGGACGTGGCCCACCATCTCCCACCCTCACCCTTGCCCAGGGAGCCTCTACACAGGACCCATCTTCTTGGAACTCTCCAGTCCCACTTGGAATTCGTGGATCTGCACCAGCCAGCCCCTCTCGCAGGCTGCCCTTCTTGCAGTGGTGTGCTCACAAATATTTAACAACTGGCTCTCCGAGCAGGGAAAGGGGACATCGATTTACAGTACATGCCAGTTCTCGCAGTGCACATCCTCCCACCGTGGCTGGTTTCCAGCTGCTCCTGTGAGTTACGAAGAGGAGCTAACAAGCAGATCCCGGGAGCTGAGGCAAGCCTGCTGGCTTCCTTGTATCCCAACTCTGCTCTGGGGGCCCTTCCCTGAGCCCCTGAGATAGTTTGTCCCCTCTCGTGTGCCCAGCGCTTCCCTGCATTTCCTTTTGCTGATCCCATTCCTAGAAATCTCTTCTCACCCCCAACTACTTCCTCATCATGCCCTGAGACACACACGAACACACACATACACACACACGCACGTATGCACTCACATGCACACGTGCACACGCACACTCACAAACCTGGACGTGCATCCCTCCTGCGTGCTCCCAGACATGCTCTGCTTCGCCACAGCACGTGTCATCCATCTCCCACCACACACTGCTAGGCCCTTGGGGACAGAAGGTATATTTTTTTCCTCTGTGTCCTTAGCATGGCATACAGTTGGTGCCACACAAATGTTAGCTGAACAACTCAGCTCCCATAGGCCTTGTCGATTCTCTGAGATAGTGTGATTACATTCTAGTAGATTCTGTGCTGTCTTCTCCCCCTCCTCCAGACTGTGAGCCCCCAAAGGACTGGAATCGGGTTAGATTTCCCTCCATCTACCCCAGTGCCAGGCATTTGGGCAGCCCTTAGTCCCTACCTGGGGGAAGGAAGCCTACCTAAGGATGAAGCCAATGGAGAGGAAAATCAGAGATGGAGAGAGATACCAGAATTTTGAGCACCTAGATCCATCTGTACCTGAAGCCATATGAGCCTCAGGGCTTGAAGACCACCAACCACGAAGAAATACAGCAGATCTCTAGGCTGGCACCAGGAAAGCAAGATTACACACTCTTCACTGACTGTTGGGGTGTCCCATCCAAATTTAAATTCCAGCCAAAGTGATTAAATGCCGCTGGAACCACCTCCCCTTCATGAACCTCAGCACCACTTTATTTGAACCGTGAGTCCATGGCCACAGAGCTCCAAGGGCTCCTGGAGACCCCTTATGTCTCCAGCCCATCCTTCCCACCTCATTGCCACCATCAACCTCAGGGACTATGGGACCAATAGCATCCTGACCCCGGTTTACCTCTGTTATTCCTCCCTACCAGTCATCTGTCCTTCAGGGCTCTGCTCACCTCCCCGTCTGACTCAATCTCCAACTCCCCCAGCCTTCCAAACCCTGGCCCTGGGCTCCCCGGCATTTTGTCTGGATGTCAGCAAACTCCCCGTGTTCCTAACCTCTTTTCTTTTTTTAAGATTTTATTTATTTATTTGAGAGAGAGAATGAGAGAGAGAACACGAGAGGAAGGAGGGTCAGAGAGAGAAGCAGGCTCCCCACTGAGCAGGGAGCCCAATGCAGGACTCGATCCTGGGACCCAGCATCATGACCTAAGCCGAACGTAGTTGCCCAATCACCTGAGTCACCCAACCGCCCTCTCCTCTTTTCTGCTCACTCTGACAGAAAGCTGGCTGTCCCTTGAGGACACCACTCCCTCGCGTTCCTTCATAGGGAGTGTTTCATCGCCCACACCCCTGAGGTGGTAGGCCCCTCCCTGCTGCTCACTGCCTCATAACCACTCCATAACCTAAAGCCCTGCCCCTCTGAAACTCACCCAGCCTTCTCTTCCCTGACTCTCTCCTGCCCATTCCCAACGTGGGCATCCCCTCCACTCTTTGAGGAGTGAAACATTGGCCCGCCTCATTGTCCAAGGCCACCGTGCAGCCCTCCTGGATTTCATAAGCGGGCAGACAGCCCTCCCGGTACCTGGCCTTGCCCACCTTGCTCAGCCGGCACGTACCAGTCCTGTGTGGCTGGCTGTTACCTGCTAAACCCTGCGTACCAATGAGCCCCACAACGTGCAGCCACGAGGGGTGGCTCCTGGCTGGGGCAGACAGAGCAGGGAGGGGTGGCACGGAGAACCCCATCTCCTCTGTGCCCCAGGACCTGCAGCTCTCCAAGCTGTGGGCCCGGCCCAGTCACACCTGCCTCTGCGGAGGTGGGTCAGGGCCCCAGGAGCACAGAACCTTCCTGCAGCCAGAGCAGCCGGGCCAGGCTGGGCGCACACCACCACCCACGAGAGAACTACCTTTGAGGTCCCCGCTCTTCTCCTCCCCGCCCCCCACTCCGCCAACCCCAGGAGCATCCCTCCCCACCTCCGGGGTTGCCCGGGATGGAGGGCTACCTTCTGGGAGAAGCGTACGGCATGGGACAGGGTAGAAGAGAATTCTGTACCCACTGAGATGAAGCAGAGTACTACTCTAACAGAGAAGTGTTGGAAGCTTCTGGTATGGCTCCCTGTGCCAAATCGTGATCCAGACAGGGCCATCATTCAGCTTGAAGGAGCCTCACACCAATAGTTTCTAAAAACCAACTAATGATTTGGGATTTATCAGAATAATGTGATGAATCCTTTGCATATCAACCTTAACATGGTAAGCAGGTTCCTAATACGTACTTGACTGCATACAGGAAGTAAAAGTGAATGTTAAGTTTTCTCTTCTGTGTTAACTTCTGTGTTAACCGGGATGAACTTCCCGGTTGTTAGATACTTTGACTGTCATCCCTACCTCCTGAGCCAACCCAGTTAGTTCATGGACTTATCCTGGACCCTGACACGACCAATCACCGCACCCCTCTACAGTCTCAGTCCTCAGCACCCACTTTCCGACTCCCATGCCCCAGCTTTCCAGCTCACTCCCATGAACCTCCCGCTCCCACAGTTCCTTGACCTCCCACCCAGGCTTCTAGTGCATTGACCCCAGCACTCTCCACTGCCCCCTTCGCCAGCTTAGAGTCTGGCCTATCTTCATAACCACTACCTCCCCCATCCCTGCTCCCGTGCTCATCCCACAGACCCCCACCCTGGTTAAAGGCAACCCTCCAGCCAGACTCAGTCACACCCTAAATGTAGCCTGAGAAAACCACACAATCTGAAAGGGGCTTCGAGGACAGACACACGTGCCTCATGTCTTGGGCCTGGTCCATTCTCTCTCCCCGTCTCATGGAGAAAAATCTCACTCCTTTCCTCCATTCTCAAATCTCCAACCCTGCCTTCCCTTCCTCGTGCTCTGGTAATGATCCTGCTTCCCATCTCGTGGATGGGAAATGGAAAATGGAAACAATCAGAAGAGAAGTGTCGGGGTTCTCACCGTGTCTACTCATCCCAGCACATGCTCCCACAGGTGGTGCTTTCCCTTCTGCTACAGCAGACACACCACCATCTACCCCATGTGACGCCACCCTCGCCCTTGTGTCCTGGACCTCATCCCCTCTGGCATTGCGCCTGCATCATTCCCTCCTCTCTCAGGTCATCACGTCTTCCCTCTCTACTCGAACATTCCCACCAGCATCACCCACCTTAACACTTCCCCCCAACACAGAAAGGACAGCAGAACAGCAGACACCCCACTAGCACAGTGCAAGGGGGGCAGAGGAAGGTTGAGGAAAGGAGATGACGGAGGATGTGGTGGAAGCTCAGGCAGCCAGACCAGCATGTGCAAAGGTCCTGTGGCAGGTGGGAGCATCCATGAAGGCCCACTGAGATGGCATGTGTGCAGACAGGGAGGTAGGTGGGAAATAAGGCCAGAGAGAGGTCAGGGTCAGGCCTCTTAAAGACACAGAGCTTTCCCTAGAGCCCCAGGAAACTGCTGAGTGTTTCAAGCTAGAAATGGCTTGATCAGATTTGCATTTTCAAAGGATCACTATGATTACTCTGTGAGGACGGATAGGAGTGGGTGTAAAATGACCAGTGGGGAGGCCACGGCTGTCATGTAGAGAAGCCAGGACGGTGGCCTGCCCGTGGGTGTTGCTGCCAATGGAGAGAAACTGAACTGACCGTTTTGAGAGCTACTGAGCACGAATGCAGATAAGACGTCCTGAGGGATGGAGCCTGTAGCGAGGAGGAGGAGAGGTCAGTGGTGACAACTGGGCTCAGGCTGGCACGGGCAGCGACGGGAGGCCTCCAGAAAGCCAGGCTTGAGGGAGAAAGATCCTGAGTTCAGAACTAGACGTGCTGAATGTACAGTGCCTATAACACATCTACCAGGACGCATCAGAGAGGCAGGTGGATACCAGGGCTGCTTGTGACTTCGCACAGCCTCCCCATAGCATCTCTTGGATCCTTCCTCTGCGCCCGGCCCCACCCTGGGAGCCCAGGGTCTAAGAATGACAGGGCACAGTTCATGCAAATGAGCAGGCAGGCTGCAGGGGAGCAGGTATGGGTGTGGGAGAGAGGAGTGGAGAGGAGTGGAGGCGCCATTCATGAGCCCCCCTGTCCCTGATTAGTGAGGAGCCTCGGGGCACATTGAGTACCGCACTCTCCACCTCACCACCTGCACAGATCCCTTAGAAAGATGCCCAGCACCGGGTGGGCGCTGATGAAATATTTGTCAGATTGAATTGAGAGAAAATGAAAGTGCTTCGCAAATACACCGATTTGTAATTTGAACAATAGGGAGGATATTTTATCCTCTTAGCAGCGGATACAAAGCCTTCTCAGGAGAGAAGGGTGTGGGTGGGACCTAGGGAAGAAGTCCTAGAGGGAGCCCAGACCTCCTGTGAATTCCTGAGGGCGGGGAGGGGAAGCAGGCTGGGCAAGCAAGAAGAGGAATCCTCCAGAACTCTTGGACAGGAGGCAAGCCCCAGGGGAGCGTTTCAAGTGAACCCCTGGGCTCCTGAGATCCCAGGAAGCTTCACTGCCATTACCGAAAGTCCCCACGAGCTCTGGGGAATGGTTTTCTCTTGCAGAAGTCAGGAAAGGAGGTGAATTTGTGCAGAGACAACGAATGGGGAGTCAACCAACTTCTCTGTAACATGGAATAGCTAGAAATGTCTCAAACACCTATCTTTATGAGTACACCTGTATCCTATATAAGCAGGTGCATATATGTAAGAATGCCTTAAAATTCCTAAATAATATCTATAGGACACAAGGAAACCTACTTTACGGGATCTGAAGGCTTAGGACTCTACGGGAAATTAAATTGCTAACACATACCGAGGACCGTATTAATTAGGTTATATTAGCTCCTGTCACAGAACAATCCCAAATGTCAGTGGCTAAATATAGTCGGTGTCCAAGTGTCCCTCACAAGGATGCCCCCAAGCACTTTTCCTGACGTGCCAGCCACTGCACTGAGCACTTTCCCAGCGTCCGCTCTTTAATCCCCACGACAGGCGAAGGGAGAACTCTGATCTCCACTTTTCAGATGAGGGAACAGGGGTCTCTGTGATGCCGAGCTGGACCCAGGCAGCCCAGCTGCGGTTGTTGTTGCCACATCGCCCAGCACGGGTCGGTTATTTGCGAGAAAGTTCACCGACATGGGCTGTAGCTGGGCTGGTCCCGGGGTACAACGGTGTGTGAAGCAGATGGAAGTTTCTGCTGGCCCTAAGCGGACCCGCTCGCTCGAAAGCTCTAGTCCACGATTCTGTCCTTAAGAAGATTGCATTGCATTCAATAGTTGGCTCGATCACTTTGTGGTCGCTGGCGGGAGGCAGTGGGGGGGTGGGTGGGTAGCTGTGACGTTGTGTTTTCACCTCAGCCGCTCTTCACCTTCTCAGCCAGCACCCCAGGAAAGATTTAGAGTCAACAGGCCTTCCTTTGAGCATCATTTGAGCCCTACTTCCATCATTTCCTGGCCACGAGCACTTACTCCCATCAAGGAGCTTCCATGAGCCTCAGTTTCTTCATCTGTGTAATGCAGGAGAGAATACCCCACTCACAGGCCTGCGGCAGAGCCCAGCCGAGTTGTAGTTCAAGGGCCTGGCCAAGGTCCCAGCCCCCAGGGCGGCTCCACCTCCTCCCTGCCCCCACCCCTGGAGCCTTTCAGCACAGCTGGGGGCTGGGCACAGAGCATCCCAGTCACTGCTGATGGGAAGGCGCTTCTGCAAACTCACGGAAGGGCCGTGGGAACGTTTGTCATCCTCCATGTGGGGTCTGCCTTCTTTGCAGAGTGATCTGCTCTCTGGCATGCAAAATGCGAGGTGACTCCCAGCCGAGTGGGGGCACAGAGGTGGGTGGACTGACCCGTTCATCAGCCTCCTCGGCGGCAGTCCCCAGCCCCGAGCCAAACCTCTGCTGCCCGTCAAGCTTCCGCTAATCTTCAGAAGCCTCAGCGCAGCGATGGAAGGCTGGGTTTTGAAGTCTTGGGCCTTAGATCCTCTCTACAGCACCGCGGGTGTGTGTGTTTTGATTCACCAGGCAGATGTCCAAACAGACAAAGCGATACCTTCCTTCAGGGGCCTGGGAGAGGGCTGAGCCAGCTTCAGAAGAGCGAGAAGTCAGCACGAGGCCAGTGGGCGCTGAGCCCCTGGAAACTCTGATGTTTCAAGTGTCCTCTCTCCTCTTGTTTTCCAGGGAACTTCAAAGGTCTCTGCAAGCAAATCGATCACTTCCCAGAGGATGCAGATTACGAAGCTGACACAGCAGAATATTTCCTCCGTGAGTGCATGCAATTTTTTCTCCCTTCTGGGGGTGGGTCCTGTCCATCCCAACCTCCGGAGCACGGACGGCCAGGATTAGCTAGAGATCCCTGTCTCAGCAGAGGGCAGGAAAAAGCTGAGCCTCCCTCCTTTCCTCCTGTCCAGAGACCAAAACTTCATGCATGCTGTTCCCTCTGCCTACAACACTAGTCCCACCCCCTTTGTCTGATAAAGAACTACCCATCCTCCAGGTCACAGGCTGAAACACCACCTCCTACAGGAAGTCCTCGGTGCCCCTGAATGGGTTCCCAGAGCACAGCACCTTTGTCATGCTGTGGGGTCCTTGTCTATTTGTGTAAACATCTCCCTGGCAGTCCTGCTGATTCTGTGAGGCCATGCGCCCCTCCCCCCTTATCTTGTCCACTTGTTCCTATTCTCAGCGCGGTGCCCCACACATAATGAGCGCTCAGTGAATATTTCTTGAATAACTGAAGGAGGAAACTCATCAGGCAGTGTCTGACTGGAACTTCTCCCGAGACAATAAGTGAGATTTATTTTTTTCCCCCAACAACCAACTCAAAATCCTGAAGCAATAGCTGTGACCTTAAATCTACCTGAGGCATATTGAGTCCCAAAGAGAATTTCTCAAGAATCAGCGAAAACTAACACGGTAAAATGCTCCCTGAGAAAGGGATTTCCAGGAGAGGGGCTGAGGGTCCTTGACGCCTGGGACAGCAAAGCCACCCGAGCAGAAGTGGTTGAAAGCTCGGCTCCGGGCTCTCAGGAGGCTCTTCTAGAAGAGGTTTGCTCTCTTCCCAGGAGCATGCCCACCTTCCGCCCGCCCCCCCCCCCCCCGTGCCCTTCCCAGCGGCTCAGAGCCCAGTACTGCCTCCCTCCCATCCCCCACAGCAGAATGGCTAGCATCCCTCTCCGATCACTTTTATGGAAAGTGTAGGAGGCATTTCATTACATGGATCACCCTGTCTCTTTCAATAACTACTCCTCACATCAAAGCCAACTCCCGGGTCAGCCTGGAATCAACCTGGTTTCATTGAAAAGCGCCCGGAACATGCAGTCAGCCGGGCAGCGAGGAGGAGAAAGGAAGGGAACACGATGTAATTTATAGATTTCTTTTTAAAGGGAGAAAAATATCTTACAATGCTCATCATTTCCTTTTATGAGTTCCCCAGAGACACTGCTCTTAAATGGAATTCCTAAAAGACCGTTTGATCATCCTTCTCCCTTACCGCGTTGGGGTTCTTGAAGGAGCCGGGGACGGGGTGGGGGGCGGTGACATAAAGGCAGCCTGAGACTGACTCTGGGCCAGAGCCTGTGCTCAGGGCTGGGGACATCAAGGGTAAAGAATGGCGCGCCGTCCAGGGCCCCAGGCAGGGAAACAGCTGGCCTTGGGAGACAGGCCATGGCACAGATGTGGCCAGCTGGTGCAGGTTCAAGTGGGGGACCAGAGCTGAGCCTCACGCCGGAAGCCCTCATGGTTGACCACAGTGAGGATGTAATACTGAATCAGCTAGACACAAAGGGCTGGGGGTGGGAACTTTGTCTCTTTCGTGGCTGCCTCGAACATCTTCTAGAATAGAACAGGTGCTCCATAAATGTTGTCTGTTAACTAACGGGCATACATAGGATTCTTCAGTGACTATTTCTACCTATTCTATACCTCCAACTCTTTATTATTAAAGAGAGAAGAGCTCAGAGTGTTTGGTTCACTTGACATCCCTGGACAAAAGACTGGAACTGGTGGTGTTAACAAGGCAGGATTCCAAGGCTCTGATTTAAGCCTACTTAATCCAACAGTACTTTTTGAGTATTTGTAAGAAGAGTTGGCAAAGTTTTTCTATAAAGGGCCAGACAGTAAATAGGCTTTGTGGGCCGTACAAGACTCTGTCCCAACTACTCCAGGCTGTCCTTGGAGTATAGACAGATGCTCCAAGGAAACCTAACTTTATTTACAAAAACAGACAGCAGGCTGCATTTGGCATGGTTTGCTGACCCTGATCTATAATACGCTAATCTCAGGCCAAGCAACAAACTTCATTTTTGAAAGTTGCAAGATGTGAGTTCCTATCATTCTCTAACAGATTCTAATCCTAATTAGGGTCTCTCATTTTTACTAAGCTCTAACCTGGTTGCCTAGAGAAGCTAGAAGGCAGGGATCCTTCTTCTAGAAGGATCCCCAGCCCCCACTGAAGTGGGAGGAGCTAAGGCCCAGGGAGGTGGATGGAATTTCTCCCAGAGGTGGGGAGCCCTTCTCCCGCAGGGAGGTGGGTAGCGCTGTGCCTGGAGGTGGGCGGGGCTGCCTCCGGTGGGCGGGGCCTGAGCCCGCTGCCACTTCGGGTCTGTTACACTCATCCTCATTGCCAGCCTGCCACATGGGAGGTAGGAGAGGGGCTCACTACCTAGAAACAGGCCCAGGAAGGTAGCATGTATGCCATGACAGACAGGGTTAGAGGGAAGTATGTGGTGCTGAGGGAGCCTGGCTCCTAACCCAAGCCAGAGATCATTCCAGAAGGCATGAGACTTGGCCTCTAGCAGCATTGGCTCATTTACTAATGAGACATTCACTAAGCACTCACTCCGTCCAGGGCACTGTTGTCTCGGTACAGGGGATCCAAGGATGAAACAAAACAAAGTTGGCACCTCTGTGAGTCTGATGTTTCAGGGGGAGGAAGCAAGCAGTGAGCAGAGGCACGAGCAACCAACCCCCTGAGATAGTTTCAGAGCTGGGAGGGGGCAGGCGGAGGGCAGCGGGGGGTGGGGGGGTGCTCCTTAGATGTAGGACAGCTTCTCTAAATGAAGAGAAGGAAGGAGCTAAGAGGATTGGGGGGGAGCACACCCCTGAGGAGAGACTGGCAAGAGCAAAGGCCTTATGAAGGCAGGGCGGAGGAGGGGTGTGTGGGGGTCGGGAGGGAGGCTGGCCTGGCTGAGCACAGTGCACGAATGGAGGGCATCCCACAGCATGAGGTCAGACAGGTAGAAGAAGAGCCCAGTCATGTTGGGAAAAATCAGATCTCATTCTACGTGTGATGGGAACCATGAGCAGGGGACGCTGATTTGGAAAGTTAATTCTGTCTGCTGGCTGGGGAGCCAAGGAGGCCAGCGGGGGGCTCTTGCAAACATCCTGGACATCCTGATGAGAAGCTATGGCTGTTGGACCAGACTTTTAGCTGTGGGGATGGTGAAAAGTGAGGGGTTGTTTGGAAGACAGGACTGAGAGGAGTGGGGTGGCCAGGCCATGTGGGGTGGGCCCCGGGACGGGACCCTACTGGGTTTCCAAAGGACAGCAGAGGACCATGAGGAGGGATAGGGTAGGGGCAGATGACCTAAGAGGGTGGAAAGGGGCTCAACGAAGAGAGACCCTCTAGCTTTGACCGTTCACACCCAGCCTGCTTCAGACTCAGAGGGCCAGTGGGGCACGCAGGGTGGGCCCCAGAAAGACGCCTGGATCTCCTGCTCTTACGGAGGTCAGGGACACAGTCTACCGGACCCTGCTCAACCAAAGGGCAGGATCTGTTCAGAGCCTGACACAGGGCCAGCCCCCTCCTGGAATGGACAGGCCTGACCATGTGGAAGTGTGGGATTGTGGCCTTGCCTGGCAGAGCCATAATTCCCGAAAAACCCTCTGAGTGTCTTCTGCTCAGCTCTGTGGGGCTGGTACTCCAGATGCCAGAAAAGATCTGAGCCACCCGGCAGCCGTGGGTCCTTTTTGGCTGCAGACAAAATAAAGACCTGGCCCTCGTGGCACTTGCAATCGATGATAAATGAAATGAACAAGTTAATTATATAGTCTGTTAAACCATGAGGAGTGATATGGAGAAAAATCCAGCAAGAAAGGGGGTTAGGAAATTCTGGGGTAGGGGTGGGGGCTAATAAAATCCTTCTTGTGAAGTTTGAGTAAAGATCTGAAGGAGGTGAGAGGGAGCCATGTGGAAAGCCAAGGGAAGAATGTTCCAGGGAAAGGGAAGAGCAAGTGCAAAGGTCCTGAGACGGGAGCACGCCCACCATGTTTGAGGAAGGGGTCTGAAGCCAGAAAGACAAAAATAGAGTGAGCAAGCGGCAGCCAAGAAAAAGCCCATGCAGAGAGGCCCAGGGGCCCCTGGGGTCATGGAAAGGGCTTGGATATTGCAGAAAGCCATCGGAGGGTCTGAGCAGAGCAGTGAACACCATCTCACGTTCTACAGGACCCTCTGGTTGCTACGTTCACAGGAGACTAAAACAGGGCAAGGGCAGAAGCAGGCAGAACAGTTAGGAGCCTGCTGGTGATAATTTAGACAAGAGAAGGTGTCCTGAACCAAGGTAGAAGCAGTGAGGGAGGCGGGAAGGGGTCAGAGCTGGAAACTATTCCCAAGGACCTGCAGATAGGATTTCCAGAAAGGCTGCATGTATTTACCAGGGAAGAAGGAGTCAGGGTTTGAGCCCAAGGCTGGGTTTGGGGGAGATTGGGAAGCTCAATGTCGGCCGTCTTAAGTCAGAGAGGCCTGTGGGACTCTCTGGGGGAGATGCCCTGGAGTCTGGGACTCTGGGGACAGGTCTGGCCCCCGACGGGAGTGTGCAGTTGTCAGCAGGTGGATGATATCGAAAGCCAGGAGACTCGATGAATGGACGAAGGCAGTGGTGCAAAGAGGGGCGAGGTCTGAGCCCCAGGAGGCCAAGCCTTAGAGACCAGGAAGCTGGGAAAGGCCCAGGGAAGGAGGCTGAGGAGGGTGGCAAGTAGGTGGCCCGGGTCATCCCTACTATCCTCATTCCACCTGCTGGACTGAAGGTCTAGAGCAGAGCGGGAAGGAGAGAATGCCGGAAGGACATGGCTGGTCAGGAACACGGAGCTCATCTCCTGGGGTGGCAAAGAAAGCGGGGCTCACTGGCTCTCAAGCCATCAGGCCAGACTTTGGACATTGTCCAGTGCCCCGTGAGGGACCTGGCAGAAGTAAGGCACCCAATCAATATCTGATAGAATGAATGAATGAATGCTCTTACCACCCCCCCACATACCCCCGTAGGTATTTGAGGAGTTCCACGGCTTGTCCTGAACCACAGAGTCCAGGGGCTTTCTAGTGACAGGCGGTGGTCACAGCGTGGGCCTCCTGACATCTGGGCCCCACGAAGGTGTAGCCAGTACGCCCCTCACCCACCCGTCACTAGCTTACCCAAGACAAATGATGACCCGACCTATTTTCCCCAGCAAGCTTTGGGGGTCACCGATGTGTCCTCTCTGGGGCTCCCCGTCCTTATCCCTCCTTACCAAAGCTTGAGTGCGGGTGAAGACAGAGGCCGTGGTGACCCGGGTGTGACTTCCTTTGTGTGTCTGTCTTTGTGCACGAGGGGGTGAGTCTGTGCTGTGTTCTGTCTTCTGGTACCTGTGTGTCCACGCATGTGAGCATCTGTCTGAACAGGTAAGTGCCCATGTGCTTGTGTCTGCTAGTGTGTCTGCAGGTCCCTGCAGGGTGTGTGTGTGTGTGTGTGTGTGTGTGTGTGTGTGTGTGTGTTTCTCGGTGGTCACAGTGTGATTTGGAAACATCTGAAGCTGCCACCCACACTCACTCACATCCACAGAACCAGAGCAAACGTGTCTCCAAACAGGGCTGACCTCCTGCACGCCACACACGGTGACACCCTCAAGTCAGTCCTGGTTCACTTCTTGAAGTGCCGGTTGCACCTGGCAGGCTGACTTCAGCACCTCGTCCTGACTGACAACCTGCACTGGGATAACCACCAGCCCAGAGAACCCCGCGCCCCTCAGGAAACTACACCGGTCCCCTCTGCCACCATGAGAACTAGCGTCTGCTGGCACTCAGCCAGACGGGCCACTGTTGTAATTGCTTAAAGTGCGTTGATTCCTGATTCCTCGTGGCGGGCTATGAGCTGGGTGTGCTCACGATCTCCCTACAGCAGGGGCGACAACCGAGGCTCAGAGGGCAGGCAGCATAGTCAAGAGAGGCAACGCAGGCCGCCTCCATCCTGAGTTGGTGCCGCTGATCGGCCACCCTGGGGACAATAGGGAATGGGACAGCCTCTGGCCCCTGCACAGAGGGAAGCTCCTGGAGCCTCCAGAATTCTTTCCCAATGTCATTCTCTACAGCACACTTGACTACTTTAGGTGTTGTCTGCGTTCCCCTTCACGACAGCCTGGGAGCTAGGTCTGGTTGGGGTCTCCGTTGCACAGACAAGAAAGGGAAGACACAGAGGCCACACTGCCAGTGGGAGGCATAGGGGGACTGGGATGGGGCCCCAAGGAGGCCACGTGTGGAGCCCAGACTCTGAACCGCCACTGTCGACTCCTCTCTCTCCCTTCATCCGCTGTCTTGTCCTTCCTCTTCCTCCTTCCCCGAGGAGGGTCTCCTCCAGGAACACTCGCTCCCCCCTCTTCACCCTCTCTCTCACATTCATATGTGCATGCTCGCACATGCACCTGTGGTCCTGGCCACCTCCTCCAGCACAGCACGGAGGGGAGCGACAGCAGAGATGCCCAAGAGCTTAGAAGGTTCTCCTGGGCCACTCCTGGGTGATCCTGTCCTGTGAGAAGGGACCAAATCCCAGGGGAATAACAAACTTCAAGAGTTGAGCGCTGGCCCCCCGGAACCAGGGCGCCCGCCCTCCATGCACCTGGAAATGACGACCATTCTGATCAAAGGCCACAAGTGACACAGGGACTACATAAGACAGTGCCCTGGCCTGGCTGAGTGGTCCCTGAGGGGAGGTCTGGGGTGCAGAGGACCCTCAGAGACAGACATCACCTAGAAATCATCTAATCCAGACAAGGAAGCGGAAGCCAGTCACCCCCACGTGATTTGCACAAGCTCTTCCTGAGTTGTCTCTAAACCCTGCGGTCCCCCAAGCCCCAATGCTAGCCCTCTCACTCGTCCATGGCCAGGCTCTCCCGTGCTCACCTCTGTGTCTATGATCTCTCGTTTACAGTTTCAGCCCAGACCGTGCCTCTGTGCCCCGAGCCCGCATGTCCGCCCATGAACCACAACCTTCCCCACAACCCCCCGCCGGCCTGGCCTTGGCCCGCCTCATTTCCTTTAGAGCTCCCCAAACCCTCCAGGGACTCTCTGTGACCCAGTGCCTTCCAGCTCCCTGAGCAAGGATTCTTCCTCCAGCCCTGCTCACGCCGCTTCCTCTCCCTGGCTCTCTTCTGCCCTGTCAGCTTCTCCTTATCCATCAGATGCCAACTCCAACATCACTCCCTCTGGGAAGCCCTCCTTGATCCCGTGAGCTCAGAAGAGGCTCTGAGGGGCGGGAGGCACAGGCCTGAGAGCAGGGGAGTGCAGTGGTCAGACAGCCAGACCCTGGAGGCAGACTGTGTGGGTTCACAATCCAGCTTCCCCACTTCCTTGCTGGGTGGACTCAGATGATTGGCTTAACCTCTCTGTGCCTCGGTCTTAGCTGCTGTAGGAAGGGGGAATTCCAATACTTACTTGGCAGAGTTGTAATGAGAACTGATGAGTTAATATACATACAGTGCTTAGAACAGTCCCGGTGTACATTAAAGACTGGATTATTATTATCTGGTGACATACATCTCCTTCACGAGAACCTAAGCCCCATAAGGACAAGAACTAGGCCTGCTCATGAACCCCTAGTTCTCCCACGCCCAGCCTGGAACCCGGTTCCGTAGTAGACACTCAGTCTGTATTTATTCACCGGACTCGCAGCTAGTCAAAGGCAAAGCCTCTCCCCACGCTGGACCACACAGCCTTTCCCCGGGACACCACACTTCATTCTCAACCAGGAAGGGCCACACTGCAGCTAATAGGCCAAATCTGGCCCACCAACTGTTTTTACAAATAAAGTTTTATTGGAAAAGAACCGCACTCATTTGTTTACAGATTGCCTTGGGCTGTTTTCATGCTGCAACAGCTGAGTTGGGTAGCTGTAATAGAGAGCATATGGCCAGCAAAGCCAGAAATATCTACCATCCGCCCTTTTCCAGAAAAAGTTTGCCAATACCTGCTTCAGGTATTTGCAATCTCCATGAGGCCAAGGCCATGGCTTCGTGGGTTTTGTCTGAGGTTTCAGTGGGTTTGTCCGCATGCCAGGATGGGGCCTGGCACACAGGCAGAGCTCTGTAAATGTTGGTAGGTACTGCGTAGTCCCATATGCTTAGTCGTAGGAGATCAATAAATATTTATTCATGAGATAAATCTGATACCTTCTGCTCCTCATGACAGATTTCAGCACTAAAACCACACCAGCTTCAGTGGGAATCAAGACGATTCATGGGGAAATAGGGTCTGGAGGAAGGAGGGGGAAACAATAGAAGTCATGAATATCACACCTTTGACTATACACTTTCCAGAACAGAACTAGAACTGGTAAGATCCAATTGGATCTTGACAGTGCTTGTCAAACTTTCGTGTGCATATGACTTGGGTTACACACTTTTGTTAAAATGTAGATTCTGGGGCACCTGGGTGGCTCAGTGGGTTAAGCCTCTGCTTTCGGCTCCGGTCATGATCCCAGGGTCCTGGGATCGAGCCCCGCATCGGGCTCTCTGCTCAGCAGGGAGCCTGCTTCCCCACTCTTTCTGTCTGCCTCTCTGCCTATTTGTGATCTCTCTCTCTCTCTCAAATAAATAAATAAAAATCTTAAAATGTAGAGTCTAACAGCTGCCAAGTGAGGCCCGAGACTCGGTAGTTCCAACAAGCTTCCCACGATGCTGGCCCTCCGACTGCCCCTCGAGCAGCAAGGGGGCCTTCCATCCCCGTTTGCTGGATGGCTGGGTTCCTTTTCCCATTCTGCAGGTTGCAGAAAGAGACCCAGAGAGGTAAAGACCCTTGCCCACGGCCACACTGTGAGGGAGTGACAAAGCCAGGGTAAGAATTCCCATGCAACTAACCCCCCCATCCTCACTCTGCCTAGGACGCTGCCCAGCCAGAAAGACCTCCTTCGAGAAACTTCTCCAATGTGGGAGTCCCAGCTTGCTCTGAAGTCCCTCCCTGCCCAGCCTGAATCTGGGTCCTGCAAACATCAGCCTCCCTAGGCATGGCACAGTTTACAGGCTGTCTCCTGTCACCTTCGTCCTGGGCAAACCTCGTCCGAGAGAGGCTGGTGTTTGGGGTGGCCCTGCTGGGCCGGAGAGGCTACTGTCCATATGGCCCACTGGCTACCCTGCTCTAGAACACATCGTAAGCTGCCCGGGATCTTCTGAAGTGGTCCCATTGCTCTCTGCTGGTTACAACACAGGAGACCTCCCTCTCCAGCCTCCTACCTTGTCTTTGCACACATGTACATGCGCACGCGCACATACACACGACTGCGCACACAGCGTCCCAGCTCCCTCTGCAGCTGGCGCTCCTTCTTTCTGCTCTCTGCAAGGCTAAGTTGGGATATCCGGGCTCTGCCGGCAGGCTGAGCTAACACCATCAGGCCCCTGCTGCCTGGGAGGCATTGGCTCCGAGGGTGCAGCCTGGGTTTGCCAAATGCGGGCATACGGTGGGCAGGAAGCGCCTGCTTTCTCAGAGGGGAAAGACTGGAGAGCTTCCTCCTCCGCTCTGCTCCTCTGAACCACTGCGGCTGCCCCTCGGAAGTCACACCAACCCGCCTTTCCTCCTTTCTGCTGTCACCCTCCATTCTCAGCTGGCCAGAAATCACAGGCACACGGAGAGGGCAGAAGCATGAGAAATCATCTAAAGGTCCACACCCACTTTTACACATGGGGAAACCAGAGAGGGCGAGGTACCTGCCTCAGCCACACAGCAAGGGAGTGGCACAGCTGGGACCCCGAAGCCAGATCTCTGGACTCTGCAGCACCCTTCCCAGGCTCCTTGAAAACCCCATAGGGAGAGTACAGGGTGGTCCAAAATTGGGACCGAGCTGAACTTGAATCCTGACTCATGAGCTGGGCTGCCTTGGGCAAGTAACCTTGCCTCTCTGAACTTCAGCTTTCTTGTCTATAAACTAGAGCTAAAAAAAAAAAAAAAAAAACCACAGCCCCTCAGGGCTGGTATGAGGATTAAATTAGAAAATGTCCGTTAGGTACTCATTCAGGACTCGACACAGAGTAGGTGCTTATCAAAGACTCTCTCTTCTCTCCTGAGTCTTCAGTAAACTCCCCTATCCCCATGAGCTTATGAAGATGAAGATTCGAACAGTACTGAGTGTGCACGTCCAGGCACCATGTATGCGTGTGTAGGGGCGCGGGGGATCACGACGGGGACACAACCGTTGTCTTAAAATGGCTTGCAGGGGGCGAACGGCCACTCAGATCTGGGGGGAGGCGGCCCATCCCTGCCTGCAGGAGAGGGGAGCCCAATGGCCCAATAACCCAGCTGCATCCCGTGCACGCCTCATTCTTCAGCCCCTAGTTCAAGCTCACCCTTCTTCAAGCCCCTAAAATAACCCATTCACCCCACAGCATCCGAAAGCAGTGTAGACTTCCTGAAGATGCAGGGGGAAGAGAGAGGAGGAGTTTTACGTGACACATCAAAGCAAACTGCCTAAAATCCTCTTGGAAAAATTCCTCAAGTTCTATATAGAAAAACTGGTCTCCACAGATTTCTGTAGCCACAATGTCACCAAAGGGGGCGGGGAGCGAGGGGAGGCTCTCTTCCCAGCACCTTCCTCTCCAAAACACATCCCCAGGAACCAACCCCACCACCCTCCCCAGGGGGGTTGAGCCAAGGGGCCCTAAACCTCCTCAGAAGCCACGTAAACAACCCACACATGTAAAGAAAACCTCCTTTCCCTCCCAGGAGCCTCCAGCAACTGCCTCCAGCCTGGCCCATAGCTTGCAGGACAGGGACTCCAGGCCCTGGGGTCAGCGCCGCCTTATTTGAATCTGGAGAGAAAGACTATTGTACTCTCCAGAGACACTTTGTGGGGGACCCCGCAGCCTCTGGGTCCCCATAGGGACACTGCGCCCCACATCCGCCCCCTGCTGGCCTGGCCTGCCCCTCCCCCCTCCCACCCTCGGCCATCTGCGTCCCTCTGCCCTCCCCGTCCTCCCACACGCAGAAGTAAAATGTTCCCGAGGGTGTTCTTTTCTTGTGCCTGTTTGTCGGTCCTTCCTTCTCACCTTATCCTGAAGGCGTTTTTTTTTTTTTTTCTTTTTGTTTTTCCCTTGTTCTTTTCTCGGCAATATGTCTGCTTCTTTCTCTGTCTGGACTGGCTCCCCACATTTATTCACTCCATGAGCCTGCACTGGGGACCTACAGTGTCTCCAGCACCCACCCAGGTTGGGGGGCCAGAGAGATTAAAAAGAGAGAACTAGGGGGAAAAAGAAAGAAAGAAACAGTTCTCGCCTTCATGGGACCCCACGGCTTACGGAAGCATATATAGAAACAAGTTTTTCCTATACGAACTATCCTTTACCCGGCGTTTACTACATGTCCCCAGAGACTTATCCAAGTGCCTTATCAGCATCAGTTCATTTAATCCTCATGGCAATCCGAGGAGGCTCGGCACTATGACCATCCCCATTTTACAGATGAGAAAACTGAGGCACAGGGAGACGATTCGCCCCACCCTACACAGCTAATACCTGTTAAAGCCAGATTCAGATCCAGGCCGTGTGGCTCCTTCACCACGATAACACACTGCCCCAGGGGCCCCAGCACAGAGGAAGGGACGGATCATTTTGCTTAAAGAAGTCAGGGAAGGCTTGACAGACGAGGTGAGTTTGAGTTGAGTTTTGATGGGTGGATAGAAATCTGCTGAGTCAGAAAGAGCAGGAAAGTCATTCTAGTAAGAAAGGTCAGTATGTCAAAAGTCAGAAGCATGCATTGACAAGA
This sequence comes from Martes martes, assembly GCF_963455335.1. Taxonomy (NCBI): domain Eukaryota; kingdom Metazoa; phylum Chordata; class Mammalia; order Carnivora; family Mustelidae; genus Martes; species Martes martes. The sequence goes on from NC_137895.1 coordinate 11,419,878, forward strand.
CACGGGAAGTTTATTGTGTCTAGACCAGAGAGGACATGGGGACTAAGAGTGGGGACCAGGAGGCATGAGGCTGGAGAAGGGCCGAGACCAAGTCACATAGGGCCCTGTGGGTCTCGTGAGGCCCTGGCGTTTGGTCCTGTAGGTAGACGGGAGCGCCTGAAGGGCTGTGAGGTGGGCCCTGGATTGTTCCTCCTCCTCCCTCCCTAAGCAAACTTGACTGTGGCCCCGAGTCCACAAAAGCCCCACCCCATGGGCCACTCTCTTCCCCATGTGTCCCTCTGGCTCACAGCTGTGCGGTTCTCTCTCTCCTTGACCACCCCCCCCCCCACCGTGTTCCATAGGGGCTGTAAGGGCCTCAAGCATTTTCCCGATCCTGAGTGTGATTCTGCTCTTCATGGGTGGGCTCTGCATCGCAGCCAGCGAGTTCTACAAGACTCGACACAACATCATCCTGAGTGCTGGCATCTTCTTCGTGTCTGCAGGTAAGGGCCTCCGAGATGCGCAGGCCAAAGCCCGGGCATGCCTGTGGGGAGCAGGCTGAGGTGTGGGTGCTCGGCGGCTGGGAGGACTCGACAGAGACGGGGGTGGGGGGGGGGGGAGAAGAGGAACCTCCAGGTCTTGCAACGGGTCCTGTCATAGGCTGTGCTGAGGTTCCTGCCCCACAGTAGTGACCAAGCCCCCCGTGGAGTCCTCCAGGAGCACCCCCAGACCCTGTCTCTCAGCTCCATGGCCCATCTCCCTTCCAGTTTTTAGAAAAACGCCCAAACCCCAGGTCCCTCTCAGAATACTGGGCCTATCCTCACTGCCCTGTCCCCTCACTGTCCCACTGCCCTGGGTAGCAGGCAAATACCTAAAACCACTGGCCTCAGCCCTGTTACGGGACAAGTCACATTGCTTCAGATGCCAGAAAAAGCCCGTGGCCCTACTTAGTACACCCCAGCTCCAAACAGCTTCACATGTGCTAATTCATTTATCCTCTACATGGCCCAGGGAGTCCTATCATTCCCCCCCACCCCAACTTTACAGATCTGCAAACTCTGACTCAGGTCACTTTGCCAAAGGCTTTGAATCCAGGCAACTGGCTCCAGGAGCCAGTCCCAAGCCCCTGTTCTACCAGCTCAAACCTCTGTGCAGTCTCTAGAGCAAGTTACTTAACCTCTCTGCGATCCATTTCCTCATTCGCAACCCCCCAGACACGCACAGCACAGCGAAGGCAGATAGCAAATGCTCAATAAACAGCAGCTCTCCTGGTTACTCCGCACTGTGGTGGTAGAACGCCTCTCCCCTCCCCTAGCTTCATTCCCCTCCCCTCCGTGGCTATCTCCAATGGCACGATCCAATATTAAGGCCATGCAGGCCACTAGCCCTCTCCCGCACTGGCCACAAAATCCCTGGAGCCGGGAAGGCCCCTGTGGCTGCCCCTGGCCTGACACTTGCCGGGAACTAACCACCCCTCTCTCCGATCCCCGCCCCCCTCGCCCCCGCCCTCCCGGTGTGTGCCCCGCAGGTCTGAGTAACATCATTGGCATCATAGTGTACATATCCGCCAATGCCGGGGACCCCTCCAAGAGCGACTCCAAAAAGAATAGTTACTCGTACGGCTGGTCCTTCTACTTCGGGGCCCTGTCCTTCATCATCGCCGAGATGGTCGGGGTGCTGGCCGTGCACATGTTCATCGACCGGCACAAACAGCTGCGGGCCACGGCCCGCGCCACGGACTACCTCCAGGCCTCCGCCATCACCCGCATCCCCAGCTACCGCTACCGCTACCAGCGCCGCAGCCGCTCCAGCTCCCGCTCCACCGAGCCCTCACACTCCAGGGACGCCTCCCCCGTGGGCATCAAGGGCTTCAACACCCTGCCGTCCACGGAGATCTCCATGTACACCCTCAGCAGGGACCCCCTGAAGGCCGCCACCACGCCCACCGCCACCTACAACTCCGACAGGGATAACAGCTTCCTCCAAGTCCACAACTGTATCCAGAAGGAGAACAAAGACTCTCTCCACTCCAACACAGCCAACCGCCGGACCACCCCCGTATGAAGCCCGCGGGGGGCCTGGCGCAGCGCCCGCAGGAGGGGCGCGCGGCCCTCCCCTCTCGCGTGGGCCCCCGAGGTTGGGCGGGGGGCAAGGGGAAGGGGGCGGGAACCCAACCATCCATGGGGGGGGAACCTTCCAAAAGCAAAAAAAAAAAACCACAAAAAAAGAGAAAAACATAACAAGTAAATTAAAAAAAAAGAACAAACTATAAGAGGAACAAAGAAGCAAAACGACAGGAAATGTGAAAAAAAAAATATTAACCGAGGGAAAGAAAAACAAACTTTAAAAAAAAAAAGCGAGAGAGGTTAAAAAAATTAAAAATAGAAAATAAATCTAAAAGAAAATGCATGAATTCCCATGTACCATTATTTTAACATTTAATAAAAACCAATTTAAATGAAAAAATAAAAGGGAACCAAGATAACATTAAAGCAAAAAATGAAGAGCAGAAAGGAAGGGGGAATGTTCTCTGCACTTATCAGGGGTTTATGTTCCTTTTTGTTTTAATGCGGGCGAGTTACTTTTCTGTTCTCTTTAACCCCAAGTGGGCTCTGCCTCCCTGGGCGAGTGGGGGGGTGGAGACTCAGGGGCCCCGGGGCCAGGTGAGCCCCTCGGTCACTGCCAGGTCCCCGGAGCCTCTGGATGGGTGCCCCAGGAACGCTGGGCAAGCTCCGAGGCTTGCAAGCCGACTCCACCCAGCATCGTTGGGGCAATTGTAGGCCTCCAGGCGACCCTAGAGTCCTTGGTCCCTCCTGTCCGAAAGGTGCCTGGAGGGGGGTGCACTTGGGGCCTGTCCAGCCCCCAAGTTCCCAGTCCTTAATGGTCCTTAACCCACTGTGATGACTTCCTAGGCCTTGAGGGAGGGGAAGGAGAGGGGATGGCTGCCGTAGGCTTGCGAGATGCCGGAAACCCTGGAATCCTCAGGGTGAGTTTCTTGGGGTCACCACTCCAAGCTCCTGCCCTTAAGCAGGAGATGCTCACTCCCCGGGGGGGGATATAAAGCAGCTCTCCCTCCTCACCTCTCACCTCAGGGCCACCTGATGACCCTGGGGCGATGGTGGACCCCCAGACTCATAGGCCCCCCCCCCGGCCCCCTGGGAAGGGGGCTTATTGACCCTTTGGGGGTCCTTGGACTCACTGAAGCCCCCCTGGGGCCCAGCGGGTCCAACAACGACACTGCAAAAAGGTTTCTTTTTACAAAAGAAAAAGGAAAAACAAGTGGTGATTTTTTTTAATAAAAAAACCACAGACTATAAATAAATGTAAATATATAATAAGTGGATTTACTTGCAAGAAAATCAGATAGTATTTTTCTTTTAATTCTTTTCCAGCTTTAAACTGTGAAACAAACAATGGGGTGGGGTGGGGTACTTAAAATTTAGCAGGGAACTTGTAAAGAGAAAACAGAAAACAAATATACAAATCCATTAAAAAAGAAAAAAAAAAAAACCTGCTGGGAGAGATCAGGGCTGGGCTCAGGGGGGAGGTCCCGGAGGAAGGCCCCCCGGGGGAGTGTCAGGGAAGTCGTAAGACAGAGATCTCTTCCTTATACCAGGAAGGTGCTGCTAATGCGGAAGAGAGAGAGAATCACGACGGAGAACCAGGTCTACAAGAAGGAGATCGCACACCCACTCACACACACACGCACACACACCCCCAGTCCTCCAGGCCCCACGCTCCAATCCACCGGGATACACAGTCTAAACCCTTCCCTCCCCATACACAGCCAGAAGCAGGGTTCAGAGAACACTGACTCCTGCCCTCCAAAGCCATTGACAACAGTAACACTACTGACACGCACACGTGCACGCGCGCACACACACGCGCGCGCACACACACACACATGCACACACACGCGCGCACACACACACACACCTCACTGGCATGCATGGAAAGGACCCCAGTCAAAAACCCAGCTCTGGATTCTGGAATCCCTTGCTGCGGTGGCCTCTCTGGGCCTCAGTTTCCCCCATTCGTAAGCATATGGATTGACCTAGATGAGCTCCAAAGGCCTATTCTTATTCTTGGTGTTGAGGACTTTAAAATCTGCCACCTGCCCAGAGGAAGATGCCAGGGATGACCGAAATAGCAGCCATCCAGCCCCCAGACATCGAGAACATTCCCAAATCATCAGTCAGCCTCTCAGCCACACACACACACACACACACACACACCCCCCATATGCCTCCTCACTGTGCTCCCAAACCCCTGCCCCCACATCAGATGTCAGAGCAAAAATACATACGTATGAGCAAACGTATCCTGCCATTCAGAGAGGGGGAAAGCCACCAGAGGTCCCCAAAGTCACTCTTCATTTTGCGTCCCCTTTCTTTAGTGCCATAACCCAGTCACAGAGAGTGAAGGGGGCTTCTTCGAGAGAAGAGATCAGCTGCCAGGCCTTCCCCGCTCTCTTTGGGCGTCAGAGAAAAAGAGAATCCTCTGGGGTCGGCTGGGAGGGGTTAAGGTCAAGGGGATGGAGGAGATGGCTTTAGAGTTTGGTCGCAGGTGGAGGACCAACCCCCAAAATAAAGCTGATGCCACGGACTAAAGTCTGGGGCATCCCTTGTCGCTCCCCGTTCTTCCCAGACCAACAAGGCCCAGTTCAGACAGAGAAACCCAACAGCTTCGAGCCCAGCCTGCCGGCTCCTCTGCTGGAGGAGGGGGCCTCCCCACCGGACCCATCGGCAGGTCTCGCTTTGCCTCTTCCCTGACCCTGGCCCGGCCCGAAGTTCTGAAGCAGGGAGTGGTTCTCGAGGCTTTGCGGGCGCTGGCACACTCCCAGCCCCCCTTCCCGTGTTTTGTGGGGGAAACGAGAGCTCTGTCTTCAAGTCAGCTGCAACGGAAACCCCAAACTCAGCCTGAGCCACAAGGCAGAGCATCTGCCCCCCCCCAGCCCCCAAGTGCACCGAAGGCCACACAGGCTCCGGACAGAGCACTGGCGGCCAAGGCTGGTGCCGTGGCGACCCAGCACCGGTCACTCTGGGCAGAAATCTCAGTCTCTCCCTCCCTTGCCCCACCAGCTCCCAAACCCAAACCGGAAAAGATGAAGGACTAGAGGGATGGAGAGGCCCCGAGGAGACAGGAAATAAGCGGGGGCCGTTCCAAGAGCAAAACTGGCCCCAGTTGTGGCAGAGGGTTTGGGATGGTGACCGGGGCTTCTTTCCAGGCTGAACCCCGGGGTCCCGGGGCTGCCTGAAGAAGACCATCTGGGTGTGGAGTGCAGCCAGCACTGCTAAGAAAGGGCTAGGGGGCCCCCCGAGGGAAGGAGCGGGGAGCGGGATGCAAAGGGCGCTGCTTGCCAGGGGGGATGATTGCTCATGTCCAGCTCAAACCAGTTCAAGAAACCAACCTCCGTTTTATTTTCTTGGTGGGTCCTTTTTTTTTTTTCAGACTGTTAACAGAAAAAAAAAAATTTTAAAAAGCAGAAAACTTAAAAAAGAAAAAAAAAAGAAAAAAATCCTGGTACATGAAATAAAGATTTTTTTTTATAGCTTGGTCCTCATGTCAGTGGATTTCTTTCATTGCTTTCCCAATCCTGGCATCCCCATTTAACACAATTCTAAAGCCGCAGATTCTGAGAGCTGGGGGATGGGAGGCTTAGAAGCCATGCAGTAGAGTGTCCCCACTCCCCCGGTCATGAATCTCCTCTTAAATATCCCTTAGGGATGTTTGCATACCTCCAGTGACAGGGAGCTCACCCCCCCCCAATAAGCAGCCCTGCCCGGGCTGGGCAGTGTTTATTCAACAGAGTCTCCTCCACAAGATGAATTTCAATCCACGTCCTCCTTTGAATCCAGCAACACTGAACGAATGCCTTCCCTTTCCAACACAATCATCCTTTGGATACTTGAAGATCGCCGGCATGACGTCCTTGAGTTTCCTGTTTTAGAATAAACCAGCTCCACTCCACAGCCCAGCGACTCTCCAGGGTTTCAGTTTTTCCCATGAAAGCATGCAGCCTGGAATGAACGTGACCCTGCAGGGGTACTCAGAGGGCTCCCTGCACAGGGCTGCTCCCTGGAGAGGACTGTGGATTGGGAGACAAATGGGGAGGGGATAATAGGGAGTCCTGGGGATTCTCCTAACTTGGAGGGCTAGGAAAGGCAAAATGGGACGAGTCCTAGTCTGCTCAGGTTGCCGTAACAACAAACACGCCCTAGTCTGGGGGGCTGAAACAGCTGACATTTACTTCTCACCATTCTGGAAGCTGGAGGTCTGGGATCAAGTTGCTGGCAGATTCAGTTCCTGGTAAGAACTCTCTTCCTGACTTACAGATGGCCACCTTCTCTCCTGTGCTCATGGGGCAGCAAGCTCTGGGCTCTCTTCCTCTTCATATAAGGTCACTAATGCCATTGTGGAAGCCCCACCCTCCTGACCTCATCTAACCCATGATCTCCCAAAGACCCCCACCTCCAAATATCCTCACACTGGAGGCTAGAGCTTCAATATATGTATTTCAGGGGGCTGCAACGTTCAGCCCATCACAGGAGGCCAACAGTAGAATCTGACCCTTGACATTGACACTGGCAAAAGGCCCCGTTTGCAGGGCGCTGAAGAGCCAGCCCGCGATGTCCCACCCTGGTCTGCTCAAACCGCCAGCATCAGCTATCTGAAAGACGGCTGTGAACACCTCTCAAAACCCATCAAATACATTTAATCTAGTTCCTTTTAACTTTAAAAAAAAACCTGTCACATTGGAGAGGAGGGGAGGAAAGAAGGTATTTCAAAATCAAATCAAGATTTAAAAAGCAACAAAAAAGAACTCCTCTGTTGGCAAATCGTAAAATGCTTCCTTCCTCCTTCTTCTATTGCTTCCCGGGGCCCACCTTCCCATCACCACCTTCCTGAATTTATTATCCTTAACTAGGAAGGTCAGGTGCAGAGCGCGTGACAAACAGGAAAACGGAAAGCTAACCAAAGCTTGTTTCAAAGGAAAACACGTTGTTCTGAAAAGAGAAAAGAGCTTCATTCTGTCCTACTGACATCCACGATCACAGACAAAAAGAAAGCATGAAGGTCTCATTCATGACAATAGCTGGGCTTCTTTGGCTTGGTTAGTTTCCTATTTTCATTTGGAAAGCCAGAAGAGTGACCTGTGTGCGATCTTAGAAGCAGCCATGATAACACACAGTGATGGGCACTGGGGAGGGTCCCAGATGTCACGACCCCTGTCCTGACATGGCCCCCGGCTTCTTCTTGAGCTCTGGAAGGTGGGGGTCCCTGGGGGGAGGGGGACACTGTGTACGATGTGGGGAGAAAGCTTAGTCATTGTACACGTCTCCTTGGGGCCCAAGAGAAAGGAGACCCAAGTGACACAGATGGGAGAGAAGACCATCCCACACCGCGAAACTCCAGAAAACTCTGCTCTGGAACCCGCCAACATTCAGAAGTCCCTGCTTCGCGCAAGTCCCCTCGGGCCACACCGCCAAGCCCCTCTACGGTTTCAAGCATCTCTTCCTCCACACTCACCCCTAATATTTGCAGGCCCCAGGGTAGGAACACAAATGGATCCCACATAGCATAAATCTGAATATTTAACAGCTACAAATCAAACAAACAAACTTTCAAATGTTTAATCCTTCTCTCCTGACAAACATTTCTTCACGATGACCTAAAACACTCGGTGCGATTTTGGAAATCTCAACCTCGCCAGAATTCTGTACCCAAAAAGCGGCGTGGGGCAAACCCACCCTGGCTCCTAGCCCCCAGCCCGGTCCCCTGCCCCTCCCACAAAGGGGCTGCCCCGCCCCCCTGCACATCTGCGCTCCAGCTCCAGCCACCCCAAACAAGCACTCCTTGGCCACACCTCCGGCCGCCCCAGCCTGAGGACAGGTGGTAGCCAACCCTGGAGGCCGGCTCACGATCCTCTGGGCAGAAGTTCTCGAGGAGCATGCACCAGAGAGAAGTCTGAGAAGCTCAGGGTAAGCACATCCCCATGGAGAGGGGCATGGCCCAAGCAGGGCCGGAGCAAGATTCCCCAAAGCCCAATGCCCAAAGCAGGGGTCCCTCTTGCCCACGTCTGGGGTCAGCACAGCCTCTCCCACCCAAAGGTTCTGACTACCTGAGGGCAAGAGGCCACCGAACTCAGAAGACCTATCTCTTCAGGCAAAAAGGCACGCTGGAGTCCAATAAGGGCAAGCATCACGTCCATACCGGCACAGTGAACCGGCTTGCAGTAGGCTCCAGGCCCCAGCCTCCCGATCCCCGCTGTCCCCAGCCACCCCTTCGGACAGAGGTTTGAAGAATCCCTTCTCCTCCTACACTCGTGCTCCAGGCTTAGAGCTCCCTCCTTGCAGTAGTGCTGACCTCCCCAAACTCCGAAGGCACTGGGAGCATCTGCAGGACGGGTGGTGGCCCAGGGAGGGAAGGTGGCTGTCTCGGGGAGTGTGTAGACCTGTCTACCAAGCAGCATCAGTTTGGACGGGCTGCTCCAGTCGCTGGGAACGCTGGCCGGTAGCCAACAGCCGCCTGCTCCCCTGGGGCACAGGCTCTGGGAAGATGTGTCTCTGGCCAGCTTGCTTCTCTGGGGGTCGGAGGAACTTGACCACAGGCTGGCGCCAGCCTCCATCCAGCCGTGTGCTGGGACTGCCTCCTACAGGCTCACGGGAGCCAACCCTGCGTTCCCCCCAACTCTGTGTCCAAGACGCCACGTGGTGGAACCTCGAAAACAGCTACAAACGGAGTGTTTGCACCACAGAAAGGGGCAAATGCTATAGACAAGGGACCTTTCTTTAAATAAAGAGCAGATTATCAAACATTTGCCTGCACACCATTGCATAAAACCGTAGATACAGTGCGTGCATATAGGTTCCCTTGGACACACCTTCCAGATACATCCATACCCCCCCACGGTGTGTGTGCCTTTGTATGTGCTCACATACATATTTTTATGCGTGTTCACACTTACACACATGCGCGCATGCGCTTCTGGAGTTAGACCCCCCCACACACACAAACATATTCCTTCAGTCCGTCAGCTTTACTGACCATGTCCCCTCTTCCTAGTCCTTGATCTTGGTCCCAAGTGTACAGACATGACAAAGATATGAGCTGTCCTGCAGGAACCGGGGCCGTGAACAGGGAAACAGAGGATTGCTGAGAAGTGGGATCAAGCTGGGGTGCCTGGGTGGCTCAGTGGGTTAAAGCCTCTGCCTTTGGCTCAGGTCATGATCCCAGAGTCCTGGGATCGAGCCCCGCATCGGGCTCTCCGCTCAGCGGGGAGCCTGCTTCCTCCTCTCTCTCTACCTGCCTCTCTGCCTACTTGTGATCTGTCTGTCAAATAAATAAAAATAAAATCTTAAAAAAAAAAAGAAGTGGAATCAAGCCACACCAGGGCGTGGAGAGGGGTGGGAACTCCTCCAGGACACGGGGTGACCAGAGCAGGTGCCCACAGACTCATCTGTGCACCCCCTTCCTGGTGCTGCCCTGGCCTGATTCTCAGAGACAGAACAGGACTGCTCTGATGCTTTTCATTCATTCGTTCGTTCATTCATTCATTCATTCAGCTCCCATCACCTGCGGTACCTGCTCAATACTGGGGGGAGTGGCCATGAAGACACACCGGCGTCCCACCTCCTGTAAGTCCCGTTCCAGAGGGGAAGCAGGAAAATTAGCAAGTTGAGAATCAAATCATAGTAGAATCACAAATTTTTATGAGGGCTACAAAGTACATGCATTGAGGCAATGATCTAAAAAAATAGCAGGGGTTCACCTCGCCTTCGGTCATCTGAAACTTAGTGGTTTAAAACCGCAATAGCCATTTTTCTTATTCCTCACAATCCCGTGGTTCTTCTGTGCCCCAGGATGACGACGGGGGTGGAGGGGGGGCTGTGGTCATCCGAGGGCCCAGCCTCAGAAATCTCAGCAAGTCACCTCCGCTACATTCTGTCAGTCAAAGCAAGTCAGGCCAGTTCAGGGTGGGGAGGGGGGAGGAGAAACCCAGCCATCAGGCTCCACCTCCGAAGGTTAGATACTGAGACCCCTGTAGATAGAACAGTCAGTAGAGGCTCTCAAGGATACTTTCAGCTGCAATTGGCAGGGTAAGGAGGGTGAGCCGGGCAAAAACGGGAGATGGGAGAGGAGGGAACAGCATGGGCAAAACTCGTTTTCCTGAGGCAGAAAGCATCTGGCCTGTGATCAGACATATGAGATGACCCAGGTGATTATCCTGATGAACAAGGGACAAGTGGCATGGGATGAGTAGGAAGAGGTGGGCAGGGGTCAGTCCTCACAGGACAGGACTTTGGATTTTATTCTAAGCGCAAGGAGAGCCCCTGACCCAGGCATGACAGGGAAAATCACCACTGAGCTTTCTACGCGAAATTCACCAAGCCAGGGCTAGACACTGTAAGGGGACAGAGAGAAGGAAGGTACATCCCTTTCCTAAATCCGGGCACCCTGGAAAGGAAAAAGAAGCAATAGGACAAAAAGTACAAGCTTCCCGGCAAGCAAAGCAAGAAGGGAAACGTCACAAGTTCCTTAGCGTTCATTGTCAAAGTCAACACTTCGGTTGCTACAGAGAAAAAAAAAATTGTTTCTCGACCTCGAGCTCTCTGAAGAAGAGAGGAAACACACGTGAAGTGACAATTAACAACTTGGAGCTAAAAGTTAAAAAAGGCCAGAAGAGCAGCCCAGGCAGAACCAAGATGGAAATCTCAGCGTCCTTGCGTCTCGTCTGGGCGCCGCCATCCTCTGAAAACAGCAGGGAAGGGCAGCTGGGAAAGCATGGGCAGAGAGTTAGAAAGGCCTGTATTTGCAGCCCAACTCGCCCCTTCACCACCTTTGTGATGCAAGCAGGAGGCGGCCCCCCAGAGCCTTCATCTTCTATCTTCTCCTCCGCAGAATGGGTTTGATAATCCCTCCATAGGATCAGCAGCCAGGAAGCCCCCAGGAGACATTGAATGTGAAAGCTCCTAGTACAGTGCCTAGATGTAGATGGGGCTCAATGAAGAGTCATTAACAACAGGGCAGAATCTCATCGGCTTTCCCTTTGTGCCAGGCATTAATTTAAACCCTTTACATTTTAATGCCAACAGCAACACTGTGAGATAGTTCCTACTTATTAGCCCCATTTTACAAATGAGGAAATGAGCATGGGAGAGGTTAGGACACAGGACCAAAGTCACACAGCAGGAATACGGTGGAGCTGGGACAATAAGCCAGGCAGTCTATTGGCTCCCCCTTCTAACTCCCATTCTACCGCACTTCTCTAACAGGGGTCTCTAACTTGTTCCCCTTTTCATCTTCATCCCCTAGTGCGTACCCATTCAGTCTTGCTAGACTGCCCACAGCTGACTTTTTTTTTTTTTAAGATTTTATTTGTCAGAGAGAAGGAGAAGGAGAGAGCATACGAGCAGGCAGAGAGGCAGGCAGAAGCAGAGAGAAAAGCAGACTCCCTGCCGAGCAAGGAGCCCGATTCGGGACTCGATCCCAGGACCCTGAGATCGTAACCTGAGCTGAGGCAACGGCTTAATCCACTGAGCCACCCAGGCGTCCCAACTGCTGACTTTTGATAGAACCAAAACCCCTGGCCCATTGGCTCGCCTCACACTCACCTCCCTCTCTCCCATCTCCCAGAGTTACTCTGTCTCTCTCTCCTTGTCTTAACTCTCCTCGATGGAAGTCTTGAAAACCAGGCGACATTTTTTTCCCATAGGACAGTCCTTTAGAGTCAATTGCTTCTGCCTAACAGACTGGCAAGGGGCTAACAGAGGGAAGGCTCAAAGGCTGGCCATGAAAGATGAAGAGGATTCTCATGGGCTCCTTGACCACAGAGACGCAACTCACTTGTCCCCTGCTTGGCCCATGGCAAGACCTCATCATTTTAGGAAGTGAATAAAGGTGAACGGAATTGAAGTGAACTTAGTTGGGTTGGACTGGATTGGCCTCAGCTGAATTGTAAGGCTGACTGGATGGAGGGTGAGTGGGTAGAGAGATGGAGAGATGGAGAGGTGGACGGTCGTTGGTTGGATGGAAGGGCGGATAGATGGATGATTGGATGGTGTTTAGATGAACAGTTGGTTGGATACATGGGAAAACAGGTGAATTTTTAGATGCTAAGATGATGGATGGATGGATGGATGGATGTGGATTTAGTGACCATAGCAGGTAGGAAAATCTGGTACTGTGGTTGGAAACACTGAATAAATCAGTATGGCAGGGGCAGAGAGCTCATGCCAGGGAGAAATAGAAAAAGAAACTCTCCCTCCTATAGGGACAGATGGAGGTTCTGGGGAGGGTGTGATATACAAGTCACCTGCTCCGTGGCTGCTGGGAAGGGAGGAGTTAACAGCAGGATGGCTCCCCCACCACCGGCGACCAGGGTGACACTGACAGATTACAGCGTGTCCTCCGCACTAATAACACTGCGGCGTCCTCCTCCTGCCGCTGCCCAGCCAGTCCGGCTCCAGTGGATCGATACCAAAAGGCACACTGAAAATCCTCTGCCGACTCCCTCCAAGGCTTGGACACTTGAAAGCACAGAACTGCAGAGTAGAAGGGACCTCGGAGATCAATTCATTCCCTGGGTGCTCCCTGGGCTAGGAATGGCGTCCCATCCACCTTGGCATCCCCTCTCTCATCCTCGGGTTGGGCAAAAGGACCGGGAGGATTTCAAAAGTTTGCTGAGTGAATAAATCAACCTCCCGGCCTCGCAGAAACCTATCTGTGCCAATGGTCCCTCTGCCTCTACTTACATACTTCTAGCCACAGGAGGCTCTCCACCTTTCCCAAGCAAACAGAACCTTCCTTTGTTGGACAGATCTGAATTTTGAATTACCTGCCCCCCCCATTTATTTGTCCACAAACATCTCTTTCTCAGTTTCTTCCTCTTCCCTAGTCACCTCCCTTCCCTTGTCCCAAATCATCCAGTAATCCGGTCCTGACCTCCTGGGATGCTGAAGTCCCATGGTCGAGGAGGGATGAGAAGAGAATTCACACTCACTGAGCACCTGCTCTAAGCGAGGTGGGCCAGGAATCTAAGCGCATTGTCTCCTGTCATCTTCATGCTAACAAGAGGTAAGTGCTATTATGCCCATCTCACAGACGAGGATCCTGAGGCTCAGAGAGGGTAAGTCACATGCCCGGAGTCACTCAGACACACAGCAGCAGAGCTGGGGCTTGAATCCAGGTCCGCGGCAGCCCAGGGGTACACAGCTGGAATATTCCCCATGTCTTTATCCTTGGCTTCAGATGAGTCTGGAAAGGACCTAACCAGACCTCCAGTCCCCCACCCCCAGGGGAGGTGGAAGGGACTGCCACACTGTGGACTCCTCGCCCAGAGCTTGCTGCTTCTCTCCATCTCCCCAGCCCAGAGTGTGGCCTCTGACTGGCGTTTCTCATGGAAGGGACCCAGGGCTCCTCAGAGAGATGGCGGATTCCAGGACTTGGGAAGGGAAGGCACAAGATGTTCTTCCAGAAAGCCAGGAAGTTATCAAAGATGACGCAGGCTGGGTCACAAGGCTCAGCGTCCGGCTTGAAGGGGCTCCCAGGGGCCACAGATGAGACCATCTCAGCATGGAGAAGGGGAGGACGCCAGAGAGACCAGCATGTTATTTTGAAAACTGGTTTCACCCCAGGAGGAGGAGACAGTCCAACAAAATAATGTATATAGTACATATGATTCATGCATTGTGCACATATTAGATGTAATGTGGAATAGTGGGTCGACACGGAGGTTCCCACCCTCCCTAGGAGAGCTCCGCAGCTGGGAACGCTTGCTCAGAAGCAGCCTGGAAACGTCCAGAGAAGGCTCCCGTGCCCCCAGCCCATTCCAGCCTGGGGCCTCTCTCGAGCCCTTCCGCTCCCCACCACGGTGAAGAATGACCGTGTAATGAACCTCTGGGAAGCGCTAACCAGCCCTGAAGCTCGGGGAGGGAAGCAGCTTGCACAGAATTCCCTGCAAGCCACTCAGGCTGGACCGCTCGAACTCCTGAGTCCATGGCCTTGCCGTCAGCCCAGGACCAGCAGCAGCTCAGCTCTGGTGTGTGTCAGACGAGCTGGAACTGCCCCAGGAATCACGATGAGGGGCTGTCCCCGCGCCCCATGGGCCCCACGCAGTGCCCCTCCAGCCCTGCTAACCAGCTGCCTTTTGTGGCGCCCTGCCACAGTCTGCCCCCCCACCCAGTCCCTCTTTGGGCCCCGCTGGTCCTTATTCCCTCTCCTCCGTCCTGTCACTGTGTCGTCCCTCCACCCCAAGCCCACTCTGATATCTCTCTCTCTCTCTCTCTCTCTCTCTCTCTCTCACACACACACACACACACACAAATACACCCTGCCACGTGCCCTCTCCCTCCAAGCCCTCCTGGCCCTTGCTCAATCCCTAATTTAGGCATAAGACTCTTCACGACCACCTGAAAAAGTCAGGATTCAATCCCCCACGGGCTGCTCCCAAAGCCCAGGCGTGTGAATAGCATGCACTTGGCATTTCTTACCCTTCGGGCTTCAGTCTGGGTAGAATATCTCTAAAAGAAAACACCAGAAACTACAAAGAGTGGTCCCTCTCTGGGGAGGGCGGGTTAGAAGGGGTCGTAAGCAAGAGCACCTTCACTGGGCACCTTCTAAATTTTGTACCATACGCATGAAAACTCTATATAAAATCTATATAAATCTATATAAAATTAACGACTTAGCTTTACTAAAGGTGACCGTTAAAAAGCAAAAAAAGGCAAGTCCTGGCTCTAGTTCTGTGACTTCAGACAAGTTGCTGAAGCTCCGTAAAGGTGTCCACGTTCTCCAGGACGTTCTGAGCTCTCTGATGGCAAGAACCACAGCGCTCAACGTGGGGTCTCAAGTTCAGCACGGCCCCTGGCGTGATGGTTAAAAGTCTTGAAATGTTTTCTTTCGTCGATGAGAGGACAATCCGCTGTCCTTGGGATGGCTTCGAGGCCCCTCTGTGGCTGCCCCACGGTCTTTCCGGGTGCGCCTCCTCCCCGTCCCCAAATGCACGACGACTTTGACAACTCTTGCTTCTGTACTATGCACAGCATCGTCCCTGATCCTCCCTTCCCTCTGGCTGCAGGCTCCTTTGGCCGGCTTAATATGCAAACGTGTCTCATCCTTCAAGATCCCTCGAAAGGCTCCACCCCTGGATAGCCTGCTCCCTCGCCCCTGGTAGACCCCCCATGAATTTAGAACAGACCTCCAAGCCACACCGGCCAAACTCTATTGTTCACTATTTGCCCTACCTCTTCCCCGCTGCTCTGAAAGTCCCAGGAGGACAGGGGCTGTGTTTTGCATCTCTGTGTCCCTCGTGGTAGGCACATAACAGGCTCTTAGGGACGGTTTGTTGAATGAATAAGTGCGTGAACGGATGAATGAATCATTCCCCACCACTCGGTCACCTGGCAGCCTTCGGGGGCCAAATTATGGTGAGTCACTCACATGCTGCCCATGCCTCGTGGTGAAAGCGGTGACCTCTCCTTGCGGTCTCTTCACAGGCTCCAACCCAGACACTGCGCCTCTCAGCCCAAGTGTATCCGGAGAGCCTTCCAGGCCTGGCCTGGATGCTGCAGCTGGCGCGCTGTTGGGCTCTGCAGCTTCGGGGAGGCCGAGTGGCCTGAGGGAGCCCGGCTGCCTCTCCTCTCCCTGCTACAGACACCTGCTGACGCCCTCGGCAAGCAGGACAGGGAGGGGTGCGGACAGAGAGCCCAATAGGGCAGCCCCGTCCTCGCAGACCTAGACCGGCAAGGGAGGACGTGTCTGGTCTCCCCCGTTCAGGCTACCACCTATGATTCGTTGAGTCCCCAGCGTGTCGCTCTACTCTGAGCCTTTACGTGAGCCCTGGCACCTCTCTGAGCCTCAGTTTCCTCCTCGGACGTGGGTGGAAAGACTCTCCACAGCCGATATACCAGGGTTATTTAGCAAATGGAACCAGGTAATCTATGTTCCAGCATCACTGGTTCTGTTGTTGTTGTTCATGTATCTTAATAGGACAATAGTGACTAACTGAAGCCCTCTTCTCAGCGACCGCGGTGACTTGGCACCCAGTAGGTGCTCAATTGATATCTCAGCCTTTGAAATGCCGTCTTGGTGAAGGGCTGGACTTTTCATGGCTTGGGGAGCAGCGCCACCCTGTGGCCAGAACTCGAAACACATGCACCTTCTGGTAAGGGGATCAGGCTGGGAGGGGGCTGCCGGGAACCCCCCCAGGTGGTTCTAGGACACAGGCCAGGAAAAGTCAGTCTGACACCACAGCACAAGGAGAAGTTTCTCCCCACACACACACACACCCAGAGGTGGTATAGGCTCGGAGTATAAATATAAATACAACAAGGATTTGAAGCAACGCTCCGGATTATTTTTCCATAAAGGGGTCTTTAGAAGAACCGGAGTGGCCAAGGAGCGGCCCAACTACATGAGCAGGTGGTCTGCCGTGGCCCTGTGGATGACACTGCACATCCTTCATCCGAGAAGACTTGAACTGGCTCTCCCATTCACGAGCTGTGTGACCTGGAGCAGACTGCTGCCCTCTCTGGGCTCCAGTGTTCTCATCTGTGCAATGAGGTCATAATCCCTGTACAAAAAGTTGTGAGAGTCGAATGGGATAAGAAAGGCACAACCAGTTCGTAAATGCTTAAATGCTGCACAAACGTGACGTGTGGTTTTTATGACTATTTCCAATAACAATAATATTTGGCACTTATGGAGTCACTCACTATGCCAAGCCCTTCACCATATAATTTCACTTAATTCCCACAAAGCTCTACAAAAGAGGTACGTTTAGGAAGCCCATTTTTCAGATGAAGGCATTGAGGTTTAGAGAAGTTTAAAATTGTGTTCAAAAGCACACTCAGCTAACAAAGAGGAAAGTCGATCTTTGAACTCAGGACACTGGAACCCCCAGATCAAGGTAGTCAACCACAATGCTATGTTGTGTCAATAGTTGAAGCCACTGGACAGGGATTTAAAGATAGCCCCCAGGGGCGTTTGGCTGGCTCAGTCTAGTAGAGCAAGCAACTCTCGATCTCGGGGTCATGAGTCCAAGCCCCACACTGGGCATTGAGCTTACTTTGAAAAATAAAAGATAAAAAGTAAATAGGGGCGCCTGGGTGGCTCAGTTGAGTAAGTGCCCAACTCTTAATTTCTGCTCAGATCATGATCTCAGGGTCATGAGCTCGAGCCCCGCAGCGGGGGGGTATGTCGGCTTGAGATTCTTTTCCTTTCCCTCTCCCTCTACCCTTCACCCCTGCTCATGCTTGTTCTCTCATAAACAAACAAACAAACAAATGAAATAACAGTGTCCCCCAATACGCAATGGTAGATGTCTTAAAGAAAATACTTATTGACGTTTCTCCTCTTTCCCCCAGGGAATTTGGCTTCATTCTCATCCCTATGTCAGCATCTCCTTTGACCTTGGAGCCTCCTGAAAGAGGGGAGCCCTTAGGCTCTGCACCTGGGATCCCGTTCACAGTCAAGGTCAGAGAATCCCTAAACGCTCCTCCCGGGTCCATGCCTGGAAAAACCCGTTCATGTTCCCACACGCAAAGGAGTGGGCATGGGCATGGCAAAGGAGGGGGGCAGGGGGACAGGTGTCTGAAGGGGGACCCTCCAAGGTGTCTGCCGAACAGATGTGCCAAATCAGTCGGAAGAAAGTGCCTATTTCTCTACAGTCCCGATGCCCCTCACAGGTCTAGAGTCCTTTTGAACTTATGAGTGTCCCCCTATCCATTTTCTCATTATCTCGTCCCCAGAACACTCCCTTGAGGTCAGAATCCTTAACCCTACTCCACAGGCAAGGAAACCGAGGCTTAAGGAGATGAAATGAGTTACCCACGGTCACACTGCAGGTAAGTGGCAGAGACAGGATCAAGATTCCCGAGTACAAACTGCAGACTCCCAAGGCCCACGGCTATTTCTGGTGGAAATTTCTGGTCCTGGTTCTAGCTGGGTGTGCCATCAGCTGGCTGTGTCATCACACAAGCCACTGAGCCTTGGTTGCTTTATGGCAGAGATCCCCGTCAGCTCAGAGGACTTGGTGTCCTCTGTTCACATCCTTGAGCCATAAAGACAAGGGTGTTCAGCAGCGTTCACGAGTAGTATAGAGAAACAGCTGGGACGTGGCCTCCCCGGGAAGCTTTTCCTGGCCGCTCACAGCTGAGTTATTACCCCTTGTTGTACTCCCAGTGCACTCACAGCATCGCATTGTAATTTACCTGCAAATTCCCAAAAGGCCAGGCAGCAGGCACGAACATGAACATGAAGACAGGCAGGTAGAACGCAATAGGGAAGAGTGAGGAGTGAGGCAACATAGAGAGACCCCAGCCTGGACGGCAGTACCTGTGCTGCTCCAGCTTCTTACCATCACACACGAAAGCCAACCTGGTGTTGCTAATCATAAAAGAAGCCAAAAATCTGTATGTTTATGTGAAATCTGCTTTTGAAATGTAGACTGAAAATATTTCGTTAAGCACTTTATAGGTATTGTACCCCCTGAATCGGCCACACCCGCTTTCCCACTAGACTTTGAGCTCCTTCGGAGCATACTTCTGAACTCTGAGTGGCCAGCTTGGGGCCTGGATCCCTACAAGTGACCAACGATTGCTTTTGGAATGCTGTAAGATCTTCCTTCCGTCAAAGCCACCACAGGCTTCTGGTGCCCATGCTAATTGGACTGGCATGGATTAAGAGTTTATTTGCACACTAGACGCTGCTTTAAGCACTTTCCACATCATCTGACTTAATTCTCACTACCTACTTACTATAATTCCACCCATCTTACAGATGAGGAAGCTGAGACTCAAAGGGTTACAGGACCTGCCCAAGGCCATGCAGCTAGTGGTAGCCTGGGTTCAAATGCAGACAGTCTGTCTCCACAGTGTCTGTTTTCATTGTCATGACACTGTATTGCCCTAGGAGACCTCCTTCGGTAACACCCTGCAGTCACTTGGCCCAACAAGTCTCTCCAGGCACCCGCCAGGCAGGGTTTCTAGTCCTAAAGCCACAGGGAGCCAGGGCGGGCAGCGCGAACAGAGGAAGAGAGCAACGTCTGTGCCATGGAAAGTGGGCCTGAGGTTCAGAGAGCGGTACCTATTAGCTCAACAGCCACACTGAGCCCAAAATCGGTGTTTGCCTTTGTCCCCAGGACACCGCATCCCAGCTTCCATTTGAAAAGCAAGTATAGGGCGGAGAGAAGGAGCCAGGGAGAGGCTTGGTTATTGCTCATCCCAGTGAAACAATCAAGCAGTCCCGAAACCAACTAAATGGTTCCGAAGGAAATGGGAGTCTATTTTGTCTCCTGTCACCAGAGCTGCAAATCCTGATATATCTCGGGCCCCAGCGGAGAAGCGGATGGCTCAGCACTTGGAGAGATGCCCGCACGAGGCAGGAAGTGGGGTGGCTGGTTCAACAGGTAGTTCTCTGTTCTGACAGCTGATGCTGTGATGCGAGAGTGTACCCCCCACTGAGGTAAAAAATAAATTTGAATGCAGACCATCCGGGCATGTAGTAAGCCTCGCTTTCTTCCTGTGGGGGACTTGAAGCGTCCTTTGGGGCTTTCATCCCTCCAGATTTTCTATTTTTAAAAATTTGCTGGGGCAACAAGGCTCTTCGGAGGCCGGGGTGAGATGGTGACTCAAAGGCTTCCCTTCCTCCCAGCACGTGCTCCAACAGATGGTAAAATGCTGTGGTTCTATGGAGACAGCCTAGGGCACCATGGTCCCCATCCTCAGTCTTTCTCATCTGTAAAATGGGGCAGTGGTCCCTATGTTCTCACTGAGACAGAAAAGGTTAGTGTGAGTCCCCAATTTCTCATCTGAAACCCTTGGTGTTTGCATTCAAAAATGCATTTTGCAAAAATGCTCTTTGCATTCAAAAATGCCTATGGAGAGTCTCTATTATGGAATATGCCCAGTGAGCTCTGGGACGTTTTAAGGAACCATGGGTACTCCATAAACTCTTTCATTTTTATGCAGCAAAATGTAAAAATGGTCACGCTAGGTGGGATAAGATAAAGGTTGTTAAGTAACATCCTGTCCAATTCACATCCGGTTGGCCAACAAGGGCTTGCCCCAACCTCATGAGAAAGATTCTGGTTTTCCAAGCTTGTGGGGGTTTGGGGATTGTGTCTGAGTGCCCGCTTTGGTTTCAGGCCCAGCTGGATTGTCATTCCAATTACACCTCTCCCAACTGGCTGCCTCCTCACTGCGTCTCTATTTTCTCACCTAGAAAATGGGGCAGTAATCCCTGTGGAGGTTCATGGAAGACATACAAGGAGGGGCAGGTCGCCGGCCAGACTCCCTTTCACCAATCTCATGAGGCCGCCGGCTAAACAGAGGATCCATCTATTAACGGAGAGCTCTAGAAATGCAACCACCAGCAGGACAGGGTGCTTTTGTTAGCCGGCCCAGCATCCCCCGCCCCCTAGCAAAAGCTCTGGGAGGATTCACGGTCTCCCAGGGTCTCGGGGCAGCAGGGAGGCAGAACAAGGAATAGCATTATTCTGAAGAAGCGTTTCTCAGCAGAGGCAGCTTGAGGGAACAGCCCTGCCCAGGAAACAGGGGTGCTGTCCCAGCTGGGACAGCCAAGAACCGCGCCGCCGCACCACCCCCTCCCCCGCCGGACAAGGCCAGCCCCCCGCTCTGTGACTCTCCATTTCTGTGCCTCCTCCCAGCCAGATTTCATCAGAAACTCTCCAGTCACATGTTTGCTGATGACCAACCGGTGACTCAGAAGAGGCCGGTTTGGGCCACCTGGGAGGCACACTTGGTTGAGCATCCGACTCTCAGTTTTCGCTCGGTGGTGATCTCAGGGTCAGGGGATCGAGCCCTATGTTGGGCTCCGCATTCCATGTGGAATCTGCTCGGGACTCTGTCTTGCCCTCTCCCTCTGCCCCTCCTCACTGAGCGCTCTCTCTCTCTTTGTCTCTCTCTCAAAATAAATACATAAATCTTACAAAAAGAAAAGGCCAGTTTACATCGGTGGTGGATTTTAAGTTCCTCAGATGGTCCTGACGGTATCATTCCACACTTTCTTTTTTTTTTCTTAAAGATTCCATCTATTCATTCGACAGACAGAGATCACAAGTAGGCAGAGAGGCAGGCAGAGGGAGAGGAAGGGAAGCAGGCTCCCCGCCGAGCAGAGAGCCCGACGCAGGGCCCGATGCCAGGACCCCGGGACCATGACCTGAGCCGAAGGCAGAGGACCCAACCCACTGAGCCACCCAGGCGCCCCTCATTCCACACTTTCTTCCAGAACCTTGTGCCTCGGCTCTGGGCAGGCCTGTGACATGATGGTAACCAATGGGACCAACGCTGCCTGACATCTGAGACTGGGCTCATTAGCTGGAGCTCTTGTTCTAGAAATCTTCAGCCCCGTGTACGTGGTCTGACTGCCCTGAGGCTGCTCCTTTGTGAGAAAGCCCAGCTCTCAGGGTGCCTGGGTGGCTCAGTGGGTTAAGCCTCTGCCTTCAGCTCGGGTCATGATCTCACGGTCCTGGGATCGAGCCCCACATCGGGCTGTTTGCTTGTCAAGGAGTCTGCTTCCCCTTCTCTCTCTGCCTGCCTCTCTGTCTACTTGTGATCTCTCTCTCTCTCTCTCTCTCTGTAAAATAAATAAATAAAATCTTAAAAAAAAAAAACAGAAAGAAAGAAAGATAGAAAGCCCAGCTCTCACGTGGACTTGCCACATGGGAGACCCCGACACTAAACAGAGACGGAGAGAAAGAGAAGGTTCTAGCCACCCCCCAGCGACTCCAGCTCCACACGCATCCTAATACAGCCTAGGAGACCCCAGGCTAGAACCAGCCAACCCCTTCCCAAACTCCTGACTTGCGGAAACCAACAGAGATAACGAAAGGATTACTGTTGTTTTAAGCTGCGTGTTGTGTGACACAGCAGCAGACAACCAGAACACAGGGCCATTTTACTTCCCTCCTGCCTAGGGTCACCAAACTCCCGGTTTGCCTGGAACCGTCCCAATGCATACCTTTTGTCTGGTATAATTTTTGATAGGGACCCCTTTGTCTCTCAAAAGGGCCCCCATATGGACGGTAAATGATACGGTCTGGTCAAGTTCTCAAGCACACCACAGATCCTGACAACTCTTTGCCTCACAGTCTAGAATAATCCAAATACACGAGATGCCTCACGTGTAGGCACCCCTCGAGGAACTGATGCTTGCTTTCTTGTCCCTTCCCCCCTTGTCCCCGTTTTGTCTGAATGTTCTGCCAAGGGATGTCTTCGGGAACAGCCCCCATGCAAGCTCCATGGCTCTATTGGGGGTGCTTTCCCCCCAATAAATGGGCTTCAGGGAAAAGAGGGGATCTGCTAGCAAACGCAGCTTCAAGACAAGCCCAGGGCTCCGCCCTTTTCACCAGAGCCCCTCCCGTGGGGAAATTCCAGAGCTACCACTGAGATTCAAAACAGGAAGGGTCTGAGTAAACTGGATATGGCAGAAGGCAAGAGACAGAGGAGGGGAGTGAGAAAGAAAAGCTTCCAAACCTCAGGAAAGGCCTTCCCCACCACCCCGTAAGGAATGGAAGCTTTTGAGTCCACAAAAGTGTTCTCAAATCCTGGCTCGGCTGGTACTCCCTGGGCCAAGGACCCAACGGGCCTGAGCATGCTTCTCCCCACCCACATCAATGCGAGGGTGGATGCCTGTCTTAGAAAGCTCTCAGGGAGAATCAAAGAGATGATTAATGATACGAAGCATGAACCCATTGCCTGGCATATAGTAAGCACTCAAAAATGCTACTTCCCTTCTGAAGGTATTGGAGGTTTCTATTAGCAAATGCCTTTGCCTTATCTGGCAGGGACAGGCCAGGACAGACTAGCACAAGAGGCTGGTCAGAAAAAAGGAACAAGGGTGCCTTCCCCTTCTAGACATGACATGAGGGGGTGTCTATGGGGGGCCTGCCGGTCACCTATGGCTCTCCCTTTTTCAGTTTAGGAATTGCTTTGCCAGTCACTGACTCAGCTGGACCGGAAGCTATTTGAAGACAAGAATCTCACTACCAATCATTATAGACACAGAGTCCTGCTGCAAAGGGATGGCTCTCAGTGATACCCATTGAAGGAATGATCACAGACCAGTTCTGACCCTTTAATCCATTGACTTAGTCAACCAATACTAATTGGGCACCTTATTCGATGTCAAGCACTGTTCTAGCCACTGGGAATACAAGCCCTATCCCCACCTTCTCAGGGTGCTCCATGTGACCGAAGAGACACGTGGACCAAATACGTACATACATAATCATTTAATTACCACTGCCCTAAGTGTTCAGAAGGGAAAGCACAGGGAGCAGGAAGGAAGGTGTCCCCCAAAGAAGTGACATTTGACCAGGAGCTGAAAACTTGTCAAAGAACAGAGATGCCTTCCAAGCAGAGGCAACAGCTTTGGGGGAGACGAGAGGAAGTAGGAATGGAGGAATCTGGGCACTGGAAAGAATGTGGGCCAGTCAAGCTCAATGAAGATGCCCGAGCCAGCCGCTGGGAAGGAGCTCATCTACCCGGGCACTGAGCAGACTCCGAGGAGATGAGGGTGCCCGGATAGTGCCAGAGAGGTCAGAGGAGAGAGAATGGGTTCATGCGTTGGGGGGGGGGGACGGTGTAGAGAAGGAAGTTAAGAAGTCCCCCAAAAGGAGGGAAGAACCAAGCAGAAATCAGAGATCCCAGAGGAAGGGAAAAGAGTGATTCTAGAAGTGGCCGTTTTGTTAGAATTCTGGCAAAGTGGAAGGCATGGGGAAATGAGGACCAAGTGGCACTAGAGGTGACACCAAGAAATAAACAAAGGAACTGGAGGGGTCCCTGGGTGGCTCAGTGGGTTAAAGCCTCTGCCTTAGGCTCGGGTCATGATCCCAGGGTCCTGGGATTGAGCCCCACATCAGGCTCTCTGCTTAGCAAGGAGCCTGCTTCCTCCTCTCTCTCTCTCTCTGCCGGCCTCTCTGCCTACTGGTGATCTCTGTCAAATAAATAATAAATAAAATCTTTAAAAAAAAAAAAAACCAAGGAACTGGAAATGTTAACCAAAAAGAAGTCCATAGAGGGTAGAGTGGCATCAGAGAATGAGCTCCCCAGCACTGGGGACATCCAAGCAGATGTAAGCCGATCTCCAGGCTCTTCCCCACTCGCTCCCTTTTACCCTCCAGTCTCTGCTCAAGTGTCACCTCCCCAGAGGCATCCCTGAACTCCAACCTCATAAGCACTGCATGCCAGACCATTCTTGAACACAGAGCCCTGGTGCAGCATCTTTGCCTACTGGTCACATCTCTATACACCTGCCCCCATTTAAAGTATCCTCCTTGAGAGCAAGCCCCTTACTCAGTCTGCCGCCTGCTGCATCCCACACCTAGCCTCTACCAGGCACGCGCAAGGTACTCTGCAATTTGTCTGTGGGATGAGGAAATAAAAGCCCAGCTTTGCCTCTCACTGGCTGTGTGACCTTGTGTTAGTGACTGTACCTCTCTGAGCCTCATCCTATCAACTG